>NC_082733.1:31523680-31833551 GCF_030144855.1 Hypanus sabinus | reverse complement strand
TGAAGGGAAATCTCATTTTCAAAAGAAGAGTCTCTGTGTTAGATCTTTGAAATGCTGGCGAGAACCCTTGGGCTGCGATCAAGCTGTTTGGGGGAATATTTCACTCCAGACATTTAAAGAAAATACAAACTCTTGCTGATTGTGTGTTCCTGAATGATTGTCGAAGTACAGCCTAAAGTATACCGGGCTCCGGTTACAGAGACTGGTCCACTCTTACTCTGAATACATGTTAAAAAAAAACCTCTACAAAATAAAAGCTGGTATAATTTTGTGATGTCCATTGAACTGTAATGTAATCGATGTGCACGTGAAATATCATTTGAGTGTTTACTCTCGCATAGGTCGCGTGTTGAGGTAGCTGATTAGGAGATTGATTAGGTGCTGTTCTGTAGTCTTAGCCCACAAATATTGTATGTTGTTGGACCGATACCATATAACCATGTAACAATTACAGCACGGAAACAGGCCATCTCGGCCCTTCTAGTCCGTGCCGAACGCTTACTCTCACCTAGTCCCACCGACACGCACTCAGCCATTAACCCTCCATTCCTTTCCTTTCCATATACCTATCCAATCTTGCTTTAAATGACAATACCGAACCTGCCTCTACCACTTCTACTGGAAGCTCATTCCACACAGCTACCACTCTCTGAGTAAAAAAATTCCCCCTCATGTTACCCTTAAACTTTTTCCCCCTAAGTCTCAACTCATGTCCTCTTGTTTGAATCTCCCCTACTCTCAATGGAAAAAGCCTATCCACGTCAACTCTATCTATCCCCCTCATAATTTTAAATACCTCTATCAAGTCCCCCCTCAACTTACTACGCTCCAAAGAATAAAGACCTAATTTGTTCAATCTTTCCCTGTAACTTAGGCGCTGAAATGCAGATAACATTCTAATAAATCTTCTCTGTACTCTCTGTATACGGGGCAATTGTGTGTGTTATTGTAAATATTTAAAACTACACTTCAAAATTAAACAAATGTACATCAACTCCACAGACTTGGTATATATTTTTTTCAATTTCCTAGTTACTTCATTCCTGCTTGGCAATCCTTCCTACCCACACACTGGAGGTTCAATCATTCTGCAAGACAAATCTAAATAAATTCATATTTCATTTGCCCTGCATCATCCCAACTATTTGTAACCTGACTGTGTGAGCCTGGGCACACACATTTATATTCAAACCTAGTTGTCCCTTGGATACAGTAGAGCTGTGGAAATAATTATTCATACAAATATATTTTCACAGCCTGGATGGGAGTTGACCTCTCACCAGCTAAAGTTGATATAAATCAGTATTGTGCATGAATTTGATCAGTAATCGAGATGGGAATGTGAGTAGAACAGAAACCTATTTGACTGCAAGTATTAACCCTTAATATATTTTATTTATTAGTGGTCATTTGTTTTCTATCAGAGGCATTGTAAATTGTCTCCTGGAATAGAGTTTAAAAAAATCTATTGATCCCCACACAGAAGATCAGATGTTGTCCTAATCTGGCTATTGGGAACTGATTAAATTGGGTGCAACGCTGGTTTTGAACCATTTTCAGATTTTACTCTCTACTGAAGTTATTGAAGTGTGACATAGAATTCAGAACAGTACAGCACAGTACAGGTCCTTCAGCCTATGATCTTGTACCAACCTTTTAAACTACTACAAGATCAATCTGATACTTCCCTTTCATATAGCCCTCCATTTTCCTTTCATCCATGTGCCTCTGTAAGAGTCTCTTAAATATCCCTAATGTAACTGCTTCTACTACCACTGATATCCTCCCTATACCTTCTCCAAATCACTTTTAAAATTATGCCCTTTGGTATTAGCCAGTCATAATGAGAAAAAGGGGCTGACTGCACACTCTATCAATGACTCTTAACATCTTTTCAGTGAACTTCCATCCAACTTCGTTCCAAAGAGAAATAGCCTAACTTGGTCATGCTTTCCTCTTAAGACATGTTTTTTAAATCCGGGCAGCATCCTGTTAAATCCCTTCTTTAAATCTTCCATATCCTTCCAGAGACAATCAGAACTGAACACAATACTCTAAATGTCATCTAACCAAAGATTTATAGAGTTGTCCCATTACCTTGCAACTCTTGTACAGGGTGCCAAACTGGAGTTCCATGGTTCTTCCACCCACCCATTTCTTAGTGAGTCAGTTGGTCAAGCCCATTGATGGAGAGGTTATTTAAGAGCAAAGATTGTTTGGCTGCAAATACTCACCCTCTCTATAATCTCACAAAAACAGCCTCTGGTTAAAACACGAAGGTGTAACAAATGAGGCCTGGTGCGAATGGCCTGCTATGTTAGACCATAAGACCTGAAGTCATGGAGTAGATTTAGGCCATTTGGTTCATCGAGTATGCTCCACCATTTCATCATAGCTGATCTATTTCCTCCTTAACCCCATTCTCCTGTCCTCTCCCCATAGCCTTTCATGCTCAGACTAATCAAGAACATATCAACCTCCACTTTAAATGCACCCAGTGACCTGGCCTCCACAGCTACTTGTGGCAATGGATTCCACAGATTCACCACCCTGTGACTAAAGAAACTCCTTCTCATCTCTATTCTAAATGCATGTCTCTCTATTCTAAGCTGTGCCCTCTGGTCTTAGACCCCCCTCCCCACCCCACCAAAGGAAACATCCTCTTCACATCCATTCTATCTAAGCCCTTCAATATTCAATAGATTTCAATGAGATCTCCCCTCATTCTTCTAAACTCCAGTGAGTACAGACCCAGAGCCTTCAGTCACTGCTCATAAGTTAACCCTTTCATTCCCAGTAGCCATTAGACCAAAAACTGAACATAGGCATTAGTAAGCAATCAAACCAGGTTCCTACCTAGCTATAATTAGATATCCTTACAGAATTACTAATAATACAGATGGGAAGCCAGAGATGGTTGCATCAATGCTTTTAATGATAATGTTCCACAAACGTCTCCTTCCATTCCCTGTCTGATCTCACCAACAATGGCTTCTAATCCTTTCTATTTGTGTGTTCAGCTCATTTCTCCTAAATAATTAGGAATAACTCTCAGAGATACTGGTGCCAAGAACAATCTACCATATCCACAGCTGCACTAGTAGGACTGCTGAAGAACAGTGCCAGAAACCCGGGTTGAAATCTGACTTCTGGAATAGTCTGTGTGGAGTTTTGCACGTTCTGCCTGTGACCATATGGATTTCCTCTGGGCTGGCAGGATAAATTTCATGCACATCCATCAAGAAATCCTCAAATAGATCCTTTGGAGTTATTTTTCTAACATCTCAGGATCTGCCTTGTTGTATGAAGTGAACATTATTTTAGCTCTGCATAGAGTCAAATAGTCTCACAGGGTGACAGCTGAGAAACTGCAGATGTGTGGAATGTCCCCAGCCATCTGTAGGCAGAGAAACTGAATTAACTTTTCAGATCGATGACCTTTCATCAGAACTTAGGTGGGGGGTTGGGGGGCTGAGGGAGGAATACAGATTTTTAAGATGCAGAGAAAGGGGAAGCGAGCCAGCGAACAAAGGAAAATGCTATGTCAGGATGGACAAAACGAATAATGTTGTTGTTTCCCTTCTGTTAGGTGGTCTCTCACTTTCTTTACACATAGATTAGTCATAGAGCCACACAGCATGGAAACAGGCCCCTTGGCCCAACTTGTCCGTTCTGACTGTGTGGCCCCATGAGCGAGTCTCATCTGCTCATGTTTAGACCATAGCCCTCTCCTATCCACGTAGTTATCTAAATAGCTCTTGAATGTTGCTAGCACACCCACCTGAACCACTACAGAGTACAAAGTTCAAAGTGAATTTTTATTATCAAAGTACATATATGTCACCACATACGACCCTGAGATTCATTTTTCTGTGGGCATACTCAGGGAATCTATAGAATAGTAACTACAACAGGATCAATGAAATGTCAGCCTTAGTGCAGAGGACAACAAACTGTGCACATGCAAATATAAATAAATAATAAGAACATGAAATAACAAGATGAAAGAGTCCATAAAGTGAAATCATTAGTTGGGGGAACATTTCAATGGATGGGCAAGTGAGTGTAGGTATCTGCTTTGTTCAAGAGCCTGATGGTTGAGGGATAGTAACTGTTCTTGAACCTGGTGGTGTGAGTCCTGAGGCTCTTGTACCTTCTGCCTGATGGTAGCAGCGAGAAAAGAGCATGGCCTGGGTAATGTGAATCTCTGATGATGGATGCTGCTTTCCTACGACAGTGTTTCATACAGATGTGCTTAATGGTAAGGGGGACTTTCTGGCAGATCATTCCAAATATGCCCCACCTGTTGCATGAAGAAGCTGATCCTGCTGTCTTTTTCACTCTCTGGACTCTGATCTTAAATTTATACCCTCCTTTTTAGTACTCTGTCCCATTGGAGAATTTTGCAGAAATGTTGGTGAGTTCCCTCCTGAAGGCCATTTGTATCTCTGCAACTTACAAGGAATTTGGGAATCATGGCTGACCGTGAACTTTGTGCTGGGTTTCACACCTTGATCATCGAAATTCCTTTTCCTCAGTCCATCAAAGGCTCTGGTGATGCACTGAGCATGATGGTGAATTTCACCACCAATGTCAGCCTTCTATGGGAGATGTTTCCCAAGATATGGAAAGTAGTCGAACTTTTCCACATCTAATGCATTCAGGATGATTATTGTCAGAACTAAGGGTGGGGGCACTACTGTGTGGGGGTGGAGTGGTTGAAAGCATTTCTGGTAAGTTTACTGCAAAGGACAGGTCCTGGAAAAGATATTTGTGACTAATAGGAAAGTTTGGAAATTAAATACATGGAACTATCATTAGCCTGTGGAACTAACTACCTGTTAGCCTGACAGGAACAGAATAAAATAAATGAAAAGTTGATCTGAACGTTAATGTGAATTTCCCAAGTTAAAGGTAAAGTCACTTCACCCAGAGTCAGTTTAACCTGTTGTGGAGTTACTGTACACATCTATATTGAGAATTAACCTCTCTGAATTATACACTCCTCACTTGTGAGTCACAGACAGAGAGTCCATGGCATAAAAGGATCAATAAGTCACTGGGAAAGGTGCAGGCCTGATATCTGTGAATTCATGAGCCCAATAGAGGTCGGAGGCCACAAGGCGGCCTGTCCTGCAGTTGAAGGATTGTGTGTGTGTGTGTGTGTGTGTGTGTGTGTGTGTGTGTGTGAGTGTGTGTGTGTGTGTGGGGGGAGGGGAAATGGGGCTTGTTTTCCTCTTGGTGTTTTGATGCCGTTGTCCTGTGGCTGTCAGTGTTATTTGTGAACGTGGTGGGCACGCTATGTGGGCGATGGAATTTGTGGGGACAGTTGCAGCCTACCCTTAGCACGACATTAGGTTCTGTTGGTCGTTAATAGAAGACGATGCATCTCACTTTATGTTTGGATGTACATGTGATAAACAAGCAAACCTGAAACTGAATCTGAGGTAGAAACCAAAGGAGTGAAAGAGTCCTTTTCAGGATGGCAGACTGTGACTAATAAACTATACAAGAGTTGGTGCTTGAATCTCACCTAGTTGCAATCTACATTAATAATTGGCTTGACAGAACCATATGTTACACTTCCAGATTCACTGGTAAGTAGTGGTAAGAATGCAAAAAGGCTTAATTGGGATAGAGACCTGCAGATTGAGTAGGCAATATCATAGCAGTTGAAGTACAATCTGGAAAATGTGAGGTTATTCACATTGGCAATAAAATCAGAAACGTTAAGTAAATTTTAAATGTTTAAACATTGGAAATAATTCAAAGAGCACAAGCTGTTTTTATGGGCCTCTATTCTCCAGAATTTAGATTAATTGAGACATTCAGAGTACTGAAAAGACTTGACTGGGCAGATGCAAGGTGATATTTCCCCAAATAAGATTAAGATTTAGATTTATTTATCACGTACATCAAAATATACAGTGAAATGTGTCATTTTGCGTTAACAACCAGTGATACCCAAAGATAAGCTGAGGGCAGACCACAAATGTCACCACACATTCCAGCGCCAACGTAGCATGCCCACAGAACAACATGAGCAACAACAACAAAGAATAACTAAATAAAACAAGCCAAAAACAGCAAAATAGGTCCCTTTCCCATCCATCCTTCCTACCCACTTGCACACCCAGACAGAACTCCAACCTGAAACACAGGATCACACTCTCAAAAAGTGGGTAGGTTTTAGGGAATGAAGTGAGGAGAATTGGCTTCGCTTAGATGGTGTTGAATTGTCAGGACTCTCTATCCAAAAAGGTTGTTGACATTCAGTCACTGATTTGAAACCAGATTTTTGAATATTAGTGGAATCAAAGGGCGGGCAAGAAACAGGTATTGAGGTATATCAGCCATGATCCTGTTGTACTGCTGCTCTTTTTCTCTTGTGTTCATGTATTCTTTGTTTCATAGATATTTAAAGCAAGATCCATTATCTTGTACGCTTCACACAACAAGTCAGTGATGACTTACAGTATACTCAGCCTCTCAAGGCACATATAGAGAAGCCTTGTCCTCAATATTATTATAAATGAAGTAAGGCGAAAAGGAATGGTGAATATACAAAGAAGGAAACAAACAATGGATCTAGATGATGGATAAATGGGAGCAGCCGAATCATTATCTGAATTGTTGTACATTATGTTCTCTGGAGATTGGTAATGTGCCTATTTGGAAGAGAAGGTTTTGTTTCTTGTCGTCACATTGAGTTTCAATTGAATAGTACGAAGAGAGGACAGAGAGGTCTGAGTGGGAGTAGGATGGAAGATTAAATTGCTGGTGGTCTTGGTTGCAGGCTGACTAGAGGTGTTCCTTTGAGCAATCACTATTTGGGGTTGGGCTGCCCACTGCCAACAGAACATACAATGAGGAATAAATATTGTATTGAAGGAGATACAGCTAAATCAGCTTCACTGGGAACTCAGCGGTTGGAGAGGAGGTGGGAAAACAAAGTTCAAAGTAAATTTTATTGTCAAAGTACATATATATCACCAGATACAACTCTGAGATTCATCTTCCAGTGGGCATACTCTGCAAATCTATAGAATAGTAGCCACAACAGGATCTGTGAAAGAGCAACCAGAGTGCTGAAGAATGCAAATATGAATAAATAGCAATAAATAATGACAACATGAGATAATGACATGAAGAGTTCTTAAAGTGAAATAATTTGGTTGTGGGAACATTTCAATGACGGGGCAAGTGAGTGCAGTTATCCCCTTTTATTCAAAAGCCTGCTGGTTGAGGGGTAGTAACTGTTCATGAACCTAGTGTTGTGAGTGCTAAAGCTCTTGCATCTTCTACTTGATGGCAGCAGTGAGAAAAGAACATGGCCTGGGTGGTGGGTAATACAATAGGTATCAGTGGAAAATCCACAGGAAAGGGACTGTCCTGTTCTTTGTTGAAAGAAATAATAACGTTGCCTCAGACCAATTGCTCAAGATTTGGAGAAGACTCTGATGTCGATGGCATAAAGGTGAGGCATGTGGAACCAGTAAAATGAAAAGTTTTAATGTAATTGAGGGATTTAAAAGTTTTGCAAATTTGGCTGGAAAGTGCATGGTCAAAGTAAGGCTTGCACAGGGTTAAATTAAGAAGAAATTAATTCTGTGGACGATGAACATTGTGAAATAGTGAAGTCCTACTTGTGGACTTATGGAGGAGGAAGAAATGAGTTATATGCTTTGGGGGATTTGAGTTTGGAAATGCTGGAGGGAAGATCAGTTGTGACTGATTCCCCCTGTGGATAACAAGATCCCCAGGTTTTTGTGCAACTGCATCTGACCTCTGTCTTCTTATGGACAGCAGCGGATCAAAGTCCAAAATATAGAAAAGGGACAGTAGTGTAAGGGGTGGCAGGGTAGTGTAGCACTTAGTTCAATTGCTTTAAGGAGCCAGCAATCAATAACTAAGGTTTGGTTCCAGCTGCTACCTGTTAGGAGTTTGTACATTCTCCCCGTGACCACATGGGCTTCCCCTGGGTGCTCCACTTTCCTCCCACAGTCCAAAGACATACGGGATAGGGTTAGTAAAGCTTTGTGCTTGGAGACACTTGCTGGCTGCCCCCAGCACAATCCTCACGGATTAGATTTGACGACAACGACGCAGCTCACTGTATGTTTTGACGTGTGTCTGACGAAGACATTTTAGAACAACGTTTAACCGAAAGACACGTAAGCAAAGGTGGGGGGGGGGGGGTAGGGGGTAGGGTGTTTTGGTACAACTCATCCTGCCTGCCACAAGTAACCCTGACCTGTGCACATTGTGTGCTCTGCTGAGAAATGTGCCACACATCCAGATTAATTAAATGGCAGCTGTGCAGGGATTAACTGAACACCTGCTGTGTTATCTCCAGCCGCTAGTGTAGATGAAGGTGGAGCCTTGAAGAGGGAAGGTGGCTTAGGGGTTATTGGTGGCAGTTACATAAGTAAATAACATTGGCATAAATGCTTAGAAACAAGTACTGCTAAGAGTATTTGTATTCCAGCTACCTAACAGTAATCATACAAATTTAGTTCTCTTGGAAGATTACACAAATGCAGTCTTCCAGGTATATTTAAAGCAGAGGTTGGTAGGTTCCTGATTAGTAAAGACGTCAGAAGTTATGGGGAGAAAGCAGGAAAGTAGGGCTGAGAGGGAAAATAAAACAGCTGTGATTAAATAGCAGAGCAGATGGGTTGAATGGCTTAATTCTGCTCCTATGTCTACAGGTCTGATGTGCAATAATTTTTATTCACATCCTGTATCCTCCATAGGTGGTTCAGGATGAATGTGGACACCTGATGCTGACAAATTTAGACCCCTTTTCAAAGTTCAGTCAATTTATTATCAATGTATATATATGTTACCATATACAACCCCAAGGATTATTTTCTTGCAGGTATACTCAATAAATCCAATAGCCAGAACAGAATCAATGAAAGATCATGCCAACTGAGCAGACAACCAGTGTGCAGAAGGCAACAAACTGTGCAAATACAAAAAAGAGAGAATGATAAATAGATAGATAGATAGATAGATAAGCAAGCAAGCAATAAATATCAAGAACATGAGATGAAGAGTCCTTGAAGGTAAGTCCATAGTTCGTGGGAACATTTCAGTTTTGGGGTAAGTGAAGACAAGCGAAGTTATCCCCTTTGGTTCAAGCGCTTGATGGTGAAAGGTTAATAACTGTTCCTGAACCTGGTGGTGTGAGTCCTGAGGCTCTTGTGTCTTCTTCCTGATGGCACCAGTCAGAACAGAGTAAGACCTGGGTGGTTGAGGTTCAGAGGGCTTTGAGCAGGTTCTGGGATCATTATTGACAGAGTGTTAAGTACATATTCCAGCTTCAGGTTTTGGATGTTCACTTTATCATCACACAGGGAGCTAAACACTTGCTGTGGAGTCCGTGCTGAAGTCTTGCTCCTTTTATTGGATACTCCTGTCTCAGTTTTTCTGCCTGTGAGTTAAGGATGCCTTTGATCTGTTTCTATGCCGTCTTGTTAAGGTAATTGGACAGATAACTGGATAGGAAAGGCACAAAAGAACGCAGGCCCAATGTGAATGAGATTAGTGTTGAGAAGCACCATGGTCAACACGGAGGAAGTAGGCCGGAAGGTGCAATTGCTACGCTGCACGTTTCTACAATTCTCCAAGAATCTAAGAAGTAGAATCAAGAATGGGTTGGAAGCATCCTCTCCAGTTTCCTCATGGTTTGCTGTGGCAACCTCTCTATGCACGAATAGAAGAAAATGCAGAGAGTTGTGCACGCAGCTCAATGTATCATGGAAACCAGCCTCCCCTCTATGGACTTTGTCTATACTTGTCACTGCCTCAGTAAAGCAGCCAAAGACTCCACATTCTCTCTTCTCACCTCTCATCTTGCCGAAGATACAAAAGTGTGTAGGTTCAATCCCACTGCTATCAGACCCCTGAATGGACCTCTTGTATGATAAGGTGGACCCTTGTGCTTAATTATTTACCTGATTTGATCTGCATGAATAATATACAAGACAGGCCTTTCACTGTAGTGTGGTGTGTCTGACAATAATAAACCAATACCAATCTAAATACACTCAAACTTGTTCCATCATCTTAATACAACACCATTTCTGACCCTTCACCTCAAATCCATTTTCCCAAGCAATTTGCATATCCACTGATTTTCTTTGTATCTATTAATCTATTGTTCACAGGCTTCTCAGGGTAGAATTCTAAAAATTAACAGCCCTCTTGTGTTAGGAAATGTCTCCTCATTCTATTCTTCACAGGCAATTTCCTATCATGTGATTGTGTCTGATCTGAAATCTCCAAGTGCATGTCCTGGATCCAAGTGAAGCCTGCAAAGTCATCAACCTTTCCTAGGGCTCTGATTGACAGCATAATATCGTCAGGCGCTTAAACAAATGCTGCAGATCAGATGAAATTAATCACTCTCCCAGATAAAACATTGCCCTCAGGTCATCTTTGTTGATTTACAGCTGATAATATTTCTTCAGTCCTCAAAGAGGCAGGTTATTGAAGGCCCCTGTGAATACAAGTTTTCTGTCAATATACACCTCCCGATCTGAAAGTGACCCAAGCACTTCAGGGGGCACCCAAATTCTATTTCCAGTCTCTGATGGATTAGGTGAATGCAAATCGCTTTGAGTCGGAGTGTACGTTTGAAGATTTGTGGACCACTGGCTGGATGGTAGGGCTGGGGGTGCTGGAAGACAAAGGCTGTACTCTCTGAGTCTGAATAGTGGCTGATGAAAGGCTACAAAATTAAGCTTCATATAGTGCTCCCCTCATACCCCTTCTCTTCTCCTCACCTGCTTATCACCTCCCTTTGGTGCTCCTCCTCCTGCCCTTTCTCCATGGTCCACTCCACTCTTCCTATCAAATTCCTTCTTCTTTAGCCCGTTGCTTCTTTCATCTATCACCTTCCAGCTTCTCTCTTCTTCCCCTTCCCTCCACTATCTACCTACCTGCCCCCTCACATGGCTTAACCTATCACCTTCCAGCTTGTAGTCTTTCCCTTCCCCACTTTCTTATTCCAGCTTCTTCCTTTTGCTTTTCAGCCCTGATGAAAGGTCTCTGGCTGAAATATCAATTCTTTATTCCTCTCTATAGATGCTGCCGGATCCACAGAGTTCCTCCAGCATTTTGTGTGTGTTACTCAACATTGAGCTTCAGGCTTGCAACAAGAATTTTACAGAGAGTAACATTTTACAGAGGGATTGAAATGCAGTTATCCTGATGAAATATTCTTCAGCACTGGGCTGATGCCTTCTCCAGGTTAGACAGGAAGGAAGGAGGAATTAATTGTTTAGACAGAGGGGGAGTAGCATCTAACCAGTTATAGAATTATTGGAACTGGAACTGGAATTGGAATATTATTGTCACATGTACTGAGATATAGTGAAAAGCATATCTTCCATACTGTTACTACAGATCAAATTATTACACTGTGCTTTGAGGCAGTACAAGGTAAAACAACAACAGAATGGGGAATGAAGGAGGGGGGAAGCTTTGCGGAGGAGGGAAGAGTGCTAAACTCAAGCTGGTTGATGACTTGTTGGCAATTAGAGGTGAAAAGATGCACAGCAAGCAGAGAACCAGTGTGGGGTTCCATGAAGGTGAGGACAGTTGGAGATGGGAGAAGGGATCATCAGTGGGAGGGGGGGGGCGGGCGGGGGTTGGAATCCTTACCGAAAAAGTGGGACTAATGAAGAGCTCAGTGTCTTGCCGGGTGCAGAACTCACTGAGGTGAGGGCAAAGGGGGACAAAGGTAGGTTCTTGCTGAGGACAGAATGTTCAGCCTTAGAGCGGGGAAGGTTGGCAGGAATAGTAAAGAAATGCAGAGATTAGAAGTGGGATCAGAGTGGGGAGGAAGAGGCTGCAGGATTCTAACTTAACTCAATTATTTCCACTTCCAAATGGTTCTGGGAAATGTGCTCACTCCTTGTCCTTGACAGTGGGTAATTCAGTTCTACAGGAATACGTCATCCTGTAGAATGCTGGAAGGGAACTGCTTAATGCCAATATATTCATGGCTGTGCAGCTACCCTTCCAGTCCCATAAGTTCAATATTTTGAAGTCAACTTTAAGTTTGAGATCATGAGCCTTTTCATTGACAAACAGTAATATTCATGGAGTAATAGAGCGATATATTATGATAATAGGTTCTTTCTTAACCATCAATAAGCAACCTACACTAATCCTAACCTAGTCCAATTTTTTTCTCCACATATCCCCTCATATTCAGGGCTTGGAATGAATTCTTCAGTAGGAGACAGGATCAAAATACATAGAATCATTGAGGAACACACACAAAATGCTATAGAAAAAAAGTACAGTTGAGGATATTGATTGCTACTGTAATGGAAGAAAATATCTTTTTCAATAAGTGTATTAAGATGCTGAATCGTCTTCCTTGTCAAACAGGGGATCATGTAATCAACGTGTTTTTCTGCTCTGGATTGCTAACCAGTGACGCCTACTGGTGAAGTGTCATTTGGTGTCACTAACAGACAGGACTCTCAATGGCCACTTTATTAGGTATACTTGTATACCGCTCTTTAATGCAAATATCTAATCAGTCAATCATGTGCCGGCAGCTCAATACATCAAAGCAGACAAACATGGTCAAGAGGTTCAGTTGTTGTTCAGACTAAACATCAGAATGGGGAAGAAATGTGATCTAAGTGACTTTGACCATGGAATAATTGTTGAAGCCAGATAGGATGGTCTGAGTATTTCAGGAACTGCTGATCTCCTGGGATCTTTATGAACTCTTCTCTAGTGTTTACAGAGAATCGTGTGAAAAACAAAATCAAATCAGTGTCCAGTCAGCAGTTCTGAGGGTGAAAACATCTTGTTAATGAGAAACGTCAGAGGAGAATGGTCAGATTGGTTTAAGCTGACAGGAGGTGATAGTAACTCAAATAACCATACTTTACAACAGTGGTATGCAGAACAGAACCTCTGAATGCACAACACATTGATACTTGAAGTTGATGGGCTATAGTAGAAGACCACGAAAATCACTCAGTGGCCACTTTATTAGGTACATGCGGAACAGAATAAGCTGCCACTGAGTGTATAATATTAAGGCTGATTCTCCCCTCTGTAATCTGTGGGCTCTGAGACTAATTGCAGTATCTTATATGCTGCAGATTGCTCTTTCTATGGCCCTAATCAGCATTGTGGCTGCCAAATGAATTCTTGGAGGCACTGGGTAGCTGTGCCATTAAGTTAACAACGACACAGTAGGGAGAAAGAGCATTACAGATGTGCCTTCCTTGGCTGTGAATCAACAAGTAGATTACATACAATAAAACACAATTCCTCACGTTGATGAAGGAAGTTTCATCACTGGTGCGGGTCAATTCACACTGATCAATGCTCCACAGGAAACTAACTCAGTAATGGAAACCGAGCAGACTTTAACTAATTTCTACCTAATGAATGAAGTCCTCCAAAACAGATACTCAAAATAGTGATAAGCTTCTCTTAAATATCATGTTGGAGTCACTGCTCACTCAAATTGGATATCTGTAGATCATAATCTGAAGAAATCTTGCATGGAAAAAAATTACATGAATTCATCCCAAAACACCATGAGACATATGGTCTCCAAAAGATTTGCAGATCATTTCTAAATATAAGAGATATACAAGGCGCAGTTCTACAAGTGGTAAACTTTGGCACTAATTCCTGAGATGGGAATGGATTCTGACCCCACTGTTCCTTGTCAAATGGTTCTTATGCATCTGTGGCTTGCAGAGACAATGCAGGTCATGAACATAGAGCACAGAACCTGACTATTCAGCCCATTGCATCTTCACTGACCACGTGTGGGTTGTCTGTTGATTCCAAGGATGATGAAACCTGTGTGGGAGGAGTTTTATAGTGAAAAAGCCATTGCACTGGAGCAATTCCACTCTCTTGGCTTCAAAAATCTTGGTCCAATGGTATGAAAAAATCATCACAACTGGAGACCATCAGTGCAGTGGATGACCATGACACTTTCAGTGCCTTGTCAAGCCCTTCGCTCTCCATGAATCGTTGCAGCACTGCCTTCTTGGCCGTTGCATCTTGTAGTTGATCACATCTGCCCAGTCTGCTGGAACTGGCCACATTCTGAGGGAGGCATAACCCTATCTCACATGGGTTGGGGGTTTCCAGCTACCCTCACCTGCTTTAGCTTGCCTGCAGAGGGGGTGTCCCAGGGTATGGCCACCGTCGCGTGCAAACAGTTCATTGGAGCCACAGGTGAGATGAGTGGAAGGTAGGAACCATAGGTGGATGAGCTGATCCTGGGCAGAGAACAACAAGCCGGCCACTAGAAGTGCTACCCCTTCCAACACCCCATCATACTGCCTATCTCTCCTAATCTCACTTGCCTGCATTAATTCCATGTTTATTCCATATTCCATGCTCGTTATGCCTTATTCATTCAATTACCTGTCAAGAAGCTCTTGAATGTTGTTACTGACCTTACCTCCATAACTTTCTCTAGCAGCTCATTCCAGATACCAACCAAGTGAATCCGATTATTCATTGCCTTGCTCTGCACACAGACTAGCCTACTGCAAATGTGTCCCTTTAATACATGATTAACTTGGCAGCAATTTTAATGAACGTGGTGTAAAAAGTGTTAGAAATGGGATGGACTGTATTGCAATGGGGAAACCAGTAAGTACAATTTAGGATGAATGTCTCCATTTACCGCCAGCATAGGCTGGGCTGAGAGTTGGGAAACACTAATATAACCACCTTCTCCCGATTCTCTAGTGCCCATCCCTAACTCACAATACACACCAAATTATTATCAGCTATAATTATACGGTCAGAGGCTCATGTTGGCCTCTGATTCAGCATCACCTTTTAAAATGCTCATCCTTATTTTAGTTCCCTTGGTTGTGTGTTGCCCCCTTCCTAATTGTTACTCTCTCCATTTCTACAATGCTCAAAGAGATCGGAACATTCCAATTCTAACCTCTTGTGCACCCGTGATTTTTCATCGTTCCACCAGTGTTTGTCGTCCTCAATGTTCTTCTGAAATTCCCTTTCTACCTCTTCTTTCCTTCAAGACATTTGCTGTCAGGGTCACTAGCGAACACAAGTGCAGGAATCCCAGAGCCTTTGGCAATTCTAAGAAAACAAAAGGTTTAGTCCATAAATTACCAAAAACTAACAAGAACTCAGGCAAACTACACAGAATCTTGAAGAACTGAAATCACTCATGATACACAGAAGTGCTCGTTCAGAGTTTTACCAGAGAAGAATCAACAACGGCTGAGCAAAGAGGGCTTGGCATGCATCCCTGAAACACACCCTAGAGCACCTAGTAACTCAGGATCAATCAGACAACCCAAGTGTCCAGGTGCAGCAATAATTTCGAAAAACAACAGCTACAATGCAAGACAATGACAATACCATGCTAATTAAATTATCCCAAATTGAATAAAAGTGATAAATACAAAGCAAGCTTAATAATCCACATGATACTAAATGAGACACCTGCAAAACAAAGTGAAAACCCAGAGCTAGTCCAAAGACAATTAGGTATAAAAGGTAAACAATCCAAGGAACACCGCAAACCTATGAGATGACACTGAGAAAATGCAATCCACGTACTAAATGTAAGAACTCTTTTCTTTTCCTTTTAAAAACAACCCCTGCTTGTGACATTTGCAGAGTTTGTCTTCTTTTGCAGATTCTTGTTTCTCAGACTCTATGTAGAGTTTTCCACAAATTCTATTGTATCTCTTTAATTTCCTATAAACGTCTGCAAAAAATTTATCTCAGGGTAGTACATGGTGACATATTGTACACATAAATTGATAATAAATTCACAGACTTTGGCCTTGACATTAGCTAGAGTTTACACCTTTAGTTATTAACATTTCTCTCCATAGTGTAGAGACAATTTTTTCTGTTTTGTGCAATTAATGTACATATATATACTTACTGTAATTGATTGATTGATTTTTTCTATATTTATCATGTATTTCATTGTACTGCAGCTGCTAAGTTAACAAATTTCCCAACACCAAACTGATTGTCATGTCAAATGAAAAGCCTCATTTGCATCAGAAGAGCCTCCATCTTTGTGCACCTTCTACTCCAAGCGGGTGAGCAAGAACTAACACTGTGAACATAAAAGGCACAGTGATATTGTGCTGGTAATACAGAAAAGATTTGCCCACATTTGTTAAGGGAAGATGACATGCTCATAGTTGAGGCTTGGAAGTTTAAATCTAACCTGATGCAAGGAAGAACATTGCTGTCGTTACTTAAGATTTTAAGTCTCTGTGTTTCAATGGGAGCAGATGGAACTCTGGAGCAAATTATTATAATATATGCATCAATCTGGGGGGCGGGGGTCGAAAGGGAATGAAAGAAATGAAGAAAGAAAGTTGAAAAATTAAGTGGAATAGAAATAAAGCAGAGGAAAATAAAGGACAAAGAAAAATAATTGAAAGGATAAGCCGACATTTGGGAGACATCATACTCATTTGTGAGATCATAAATATTGTCTCCCAGTCTGGAAAGCAATTATTTCCAATCTGCAATTGCCCTGAGAACAGACACAGGCATGCTCTGAGGTAAATGAAGTTCAGATTGCTCTGCTATTGTAGCTCAATACAATCTGAAACAGTGTGTTTACAAATCAAGAAAGAAAAGCATGAATCTATGAACGTATTCTGCAATGGATGTCAAAGTGGGTGATTGATAGAAGAGTCAGGACACATCACTGGATCTCAGGATATGGCCGAGAGCAGTGCAGTGGAACACTTGGCACCCAAAAGGCAAGATGGGAAGTGAAATGCAGACGGTTACTGCATCTTCTTGGACACCTCCCTCAGCACCTACTGCTAGAAAAATTCCCTAGGTGCTGGAAACCAGAAATACTTGGTACTTAAGGGCGATGACTTTTCTTGAATGGAAGATTTTGAAGAAAAGCCATTAGCTTAATTGTCGGTGCTTGTTTATCTCTCTCTATGGAGGCTGCCTGACCTGGTGAATATTTCTAGCATCCTCGGTTTTTATTTCATGAGGGGGTTTGCAATTTATTGATTTATCGGAGCATTATGATTGAAAGAGTGTTATAAAGCAACAAAGCAGTTTATTTTGTAGACAACTGGGAAAGATAGATAGGAGGCCTCAACCTGTGTCATCTGAGACAATTTTAGATTTCACTTATTATGAAGTAAAAACAAACAATATAGAATATGACTTCAGTTTAGACTGGGGTACAGCATGAAGAATGTAAGCTCAAATCATTGAATGGAAATGTTAAATTAATATAAAGAAATTTTTAAAAAGGTGAGAGCAATCCATGGAATGGATCATAAAAGTGAATAGTAGGGAAAAGGCTAATTTGTTTTGAAAAAGCAGATGTTAATAACCAGCTTTTTCCTGTCCACCGCGGGATTTCTGAGCAGATAATGAATCATGTACAGCAGCTCACTATTTTTTGCACTACTATTTTTAATTTAATGGTTTATATACATATTTCTTATTGTAGTTTATAGATTTTTTATTATGTATTGCACTGTCCTGCTGCTGCAAAACAGCAAATTTCACAACATATGCCAGTGATATTAATTCCGATTTTGAGACATGTCCACAGTAGCATTGGGATAGGCCAAATTGTCTCACCAGTTAGCAGTGATCTTGAGGGAGAGGTTAACCATGTGGGAGTGTGGAGGTAAGGGAGGGCTGGGAGGGTTTGTTTTTACATCAGTGCAGATACAAAGGCTGAAAACAGCTGTCAAAATGTTT
The DNA here is from genome assembly GCF_030144855.1 of Hypanus sabinus. Classification (NCBI taxonomy): domain Eukaryota; kingdom Metazoa; phylum Chordata; class Chondrichthyes; order Myliobatiformes; family Dasyatidae; genus Hypanus; species Hypanus sabinus. Next base: position 31,815,794 of record NC_082733.1, on the reverse strand, counting down.
GATTTAAAAGGAGCCAGCATATCTTGACTCTCCCTGGGTGCTCTTCTGCATTCAAGAGAGAGGCAATCAGACTAGCAGAAAATTTCATTTCGTTCTAATCTTTTTTAAGGTCAAACCTACGTAAATTGGAGTGACTGTCAATCGCTCATGAATTAGGTTAATACCGATCTTTAGAGGCGGCCCACTGGGTTGTTTATTGAGTGAATGATCGTCAAGGGGAGAGAAAACCCAGTGCGATAGTTGCAAGCTATAATCAGATTAACCAGGCAGCAAAATCAATGTAAAGGTCAACATTACCATCTTACACAGCGAAAGGTTCAAAGGTCTAGGAAAAAGATGTTCTACTGTTTCAGCATTGCACAAATAAAGGCTGAGCAGGCCGCTGTTTGTTTTAACAGATCATGTGTAATTCATTCTGCAGAGTAACAGTGAACATATGTTTGATTTAGCATGACCAGAACAATTCTGCTTCTCACTCTGTCTAAGCCATGTTTCAATTATACAGAACTTGACACAGATATTGCCAGGGCTACAAGACCCTGAGTTATAGAGAGAGGCTGGCTAGGCTAGATCTTTATTCCTTGGAATACGGAAGAAAAAGGACTAGCCTATTATGAAAGTGTTTAAAATTAAAGTGAGACATAGATAATGTAGATTGTAACAACCTTTTCCCTTGCGCAGGGGAGCAGAAAACTAGGGGGCATAATTTTTGGAGGAGAAAGTTTTAAAAAGGACCTGAGGTGCAACTTTTGCAAAGCAGAGGGTGCTGACTATATGGAAGGAGCTGCCAGAGGACGTGGTTAAGGGAGATACAATTCTATCGTTCTACAAACTCTTGGATAGGTACATGGAGAGGTGGGTCTGAGAGGGATATGGAGCCAACTGCAGGAAATTGGGACTTACTAAGTGGGGACCATGGCTGACATGGATTTATTGGGCTGAAGGGCCTGTGGTCTGTATTGCTGCTGTACTACCACATGACATGACTTTATTTACTAGTTCCTCCACTTCACCTCCCCCCCCCCCCCCCACACACACACTATGTCCCTGGATCAACATCAAACTCCCCGCACTCCACCTCCAGTCATCCACCAACAATGCACCCTATCTAAGTGATGTAGTTATGTTGCTAAGTTACGTAAAAAGTTGAAGTGGAATGATTGGATCTCAGAATCATGCTCAATTTATACATATATGATTGGATGGAGTCTATGTATCTGGATGGGAGGGGTGAGGGCGGAAGGTTCCTTCCAGATGACCATTGGGAGCAACTCTCTCCTTGCTGCTATAAGTAACTCAGAGCTGAATGGAGGGTTTAAATCATGTCACTTCCCAGTTCTCGTTCGCTTAATCAGTCCGTTCTCCCTGAAACAGCCGCTGCTGAATATAAATGTGCCACACAGGGGCGAAGTCGTCTTGGACCGGGCTAGCAAGAAATTCGAGCAGGGAAGGCATCGCAACGCGAACCAAACGTCTTTTGTCGTTCGCTCCTTCAGAAAATGGACAGAAAAGGGCCCTTCGGCCCATCATGCCCATGAAGTGGACTGATCCTGTTCATCAGCATTGGATCACGCCTTATAAATCCAAGTGATGGTCCAGATCCTTCTTAAATATTCTGAGAGTACCTGCCTACATTACCAACTCGGGTAATACTGTACTTTACAAATTCCAGTCACCCAATGTATGAAAAGATTCTTCCTTAGTCCCCGGCTAAGATTTCTCTTTGCCTTGAGACCCATACCCTCTTAAATTGGACAAACCTCCGGCAAGCGAACCTTCCCACTGATCTCAGCAGCATTGTTAGAACGGGGTGGCCCGACACTGATGCCAATTCCCGCCGTCACGAAGTGAGGTTTGGCATTTGTCCCGGACTATTTGTACAGTGCTCACTGGGCCACGGTGCCAAAGGGCATGCGAGTAATGATCGCCCCGGTCAAATTATCCCGCGGGGGATCTCTCAGGCGGGGAGCACACGACCTGCGGAGCCCAGTCCCAACCGCAAAGGTCAGCGTCTATCGCACGGAGGGACGGTGCTAGGAAATGTGAAATAGCCTGTCTGGTTTCTGTGGCGAAGGACGAGGCGAGGACGCCGCTGGTCCTGTGAAGCAATTATGACTGGCACGTAAATATGTACTTAAATTGTGTGTGAATAAAACCCAGAAAACACTTGGTGCATTTGACTGTGATTCTAAGAGTCACAATTTAACTGCGTGGTGTGTGGCGGGGGGGGGGGGGGGGGCGTTAAAAGTCCTACAAATAATTACCTAAATGGATATATTAATGTGAACGCTTTCTCCTCAGGAACTGGTGCTTGATCATTGAAATTAAAAATAAATAAATAAATATGGCGTATGTATTACATGCCTGGTAAGAATCGAACCGCCCACCCCCACTTCGCCCCCACACACCACACAGTTAAATTGTCACTCTTAGAAACACAATCAAATGTACCAAGTGTGTCTTTGGGCTTTATTCAAATACAATTAAAGTAGAAATTATTTGCCATCAGTTATAGCTTGCGGGTGTTTTAATCTGTCTGCAATTGCGTTTTCACAAACCTAGAATAATGAGGGCGAATCTTAATGGAAGACTAACTTTACCAGTGTTCATCAGGGAGCCATCACTTCTTGGTGTGAACGGGGAAATACGCAATAATGTACTGGGCACGATTCGACAACGAACATATCCTCATAAAACCAGCTCTTATAACTAAACAAACAAAGGGTTATTCGGTTATTGGAAGCGTTTATGACATGTTCTTGCTCTTACGGATAAAAAGTCAAACTGGTTCACACACCATAATTACTTTGATGGGTTTCAACCCGTTATTCAAGGAGAAAATTCAATTTACATACTCTTCGCTGCTCGTAGACTTTCCCAAGCCCTGTCACCAATGAAATAGTGTCGAATTTAATCTATTGCTGCTAACGAGGCAGCAAAATTGCAAGCGAGCGCGCATAGACACCAGTGTGATAACGCGCAAACAAATCTGTTTAGGTGAAGCAGGTTGAAGATTAAATATTGAGCCCAGGATACAAGGGAGAAGTCCTTTGCTTTTCATTGTATTGTGCCGTGAGACATGTTCAGTCAGTGGCCACTTTATTAGGCACCTCCCTGTACTTAAAGTGGCCACTGAGTGTATGTCGATGGTCTTCTGATGCTGTAGCCCATCCACTTTAAGGTTCTACGTGCTGTGTGTTCGGAGATGTTCTTCTGCACAGCACTGTTGTAATACGTGCTCATTTGGGTTCCTGTCAGCTTTAATCAGTCTGGCTATTTTCCTTCGACCTCTCATTAAAAGACACTTTTACCTACAGAAGTGCAGCTCACTGGATGTTTTATTTGTGTTTTGCACTATTGTCTGTAAACTCTAGACTGAAATTCCCAGGAGAAAAGTAGTTCCTACAATACTCAAACCACCCCACACAGCACCAAGAATGATTTCACAGACAAAGTCACCTAGATCACATTTCTTCCTCATTCTAATGTTTGGTCTAAACAACTGAACCTCTTGACCATGTCTGCATGCTTTTATGCATCGAGTTGCTGCCACATGATTGACTGATTAGATATTTGCATTAATGAGCAGGTGTACAGCTGTACCTAATAAAGTGCCCACTGATTGTATACCCTGGGTGTGATAAGAATTAAATACATTTTAGCTCCAGTTTAGCTGGAGGTGTTGCCTTTTTAAGTTTTTTAAGTTCTTCCTAGTTTCTTCTAAGACATGAAAAGCCTTACAGCCCCTCTTTTGCTCTAAGCGATGGCTTCTTCAGCTGCAAAGTGGAAGAATTTCTTATAGAAGAGCTTACTAGTCTGGTTGGTGTGCTATGTGCTGTCACTGAGGCAAATAATCTAACCGTGGGACATCAATCAATGTGGCAGTTCCTTCATTGCTTTTGCTGATTCTGATGAAGCCTCAAAAAGTAAATAACTTTTGGAGACCTGGAGTGAAAACAGCAAATGTTGGGAACATGGAAACACAGGAAGCTGCAGATGCTGGAATCTGCAGTAAGACAAAAGATTCCAGAGGAATTCAGTGGGTCAGGCAGCATCTATGGAGGAAAATGGAAACAGCAGATCAGGCAACAGAGTCAGTGTGCCAGACCGCAGATCCATAAGACATAGGATCATAGGAGCAGAATGAGGCCATTCAGGCCATTGAGACTATTCTGTTATTCTACCATGACTGATTTATTACCCATCTTGATTCCATTCTCTGGCTTTCTCCCTGTAACCTTTGATACCCTTATATAATCAAGAAAATATCAGCATCCACTTTAAGTATACCCAATCACAGCCACATATGGCAATGTACTCCACAGATTCACCACTTCTGGAAAAAGAAATTCCTCCTTATCTCCATTCTAAATCAACATCCCTCTATTCTGAGGCTATGCCTTCTGGTCCTAGACTTCCCCACTGTAGGAAATATCCTCTCCACATCCACTCTATCTAGGTCTTTCAATATTCGATAGGTTTCAATGAGATCACCCCCTCATTATTCTAAACTCCACCAAGTACAGTTTATGAGCCATCAAACAATCCTCCTACATTAACCCTTTCATTTGTGGAGTCACTCTCATGAGCCTTATCTGGACCCTCTCCAATCTAATGCCAGCACAACTTTTCTTAGATATGGGGCCCAAAACTGCTCACAATACTTTTAAGTGCAGTCTGACCAACACCTTATAAAGCTGCAGCATTACGCCCTTGCTTTTATATTCTAGTCTTCTCAAAATAAATGCTAACATTGCAATTGCCTTCCTTACTACCGACTCAATCTGCAAGTTAACCTTTAGGGAATCCTGCACGAGGACTTCCAAGTCCTTTTGCACCTATAATTTCTGAATTACCTCCCTGTATTGAGTCTAGATCTGTATTCCTTCTACCAAAGTGCATGACCATACACTATATTCCATCTGCCACTGCTTTGCCGTTTCTGACAATCTGTCTAAGAACACCTTCAGACTCCCTGCTTCCTTAAGACCACCTGCTCCTCCACTTATCTTTCTGTCATTTGCAAACTTGGCCACTAAGCCATAAATTCAGTCATTGATGTATGTTTGAAAAGAATCAGTTCCAACACGGACCCCTGTGGAATACCACCAATTACCATCAGCTAACTAGAAAAGGCTCCTTTATTCCCACTCTTTGCCTCCTAATGGTCATGGTAGATCAATAATCTTTCATCAATAAACTCGGCTTTTCTCTCCACAACTGCTGCTTGTCCTGCCGAGTATTTCCAGCTTTCTTTGTTTTTATTTCTGGTTTTGGTTGTGGACTCAGTGAAAACTCACTTTGATTGATATTTTAAGGCCACTGAAGCCAGTCACTTGGTGTGGGGCATTCTGATTCTGAAATAATATAACTACAGAGGAAGACAATACATGAATGCACATGATAATTGGTTCTCATTATAGCTCCCATGACGAGATTGGGGAATGAATTAGGTAGTCTACTGCTGTATTAACACATAATTAAAAACATATGCTTGCCATTTAACACCCAGTTCAGGACATGACTTTTGTCATTTAATATTCTGCTGTTTGCACATTCAGGGTGCCCTCCCTCAACTCTGTAACCAGAGACGACAAATTTGAGTCTCTGGTGTTTGTGCTCAGAATGCCTTGGATGTGCCAATGGTATATGACTATTCAAAGAGTTTCTGCCATTTGGGATGTGCTCCCATTGTGGATATCGAATTCTGCAAAGTTACCTGTCTACACTCCAAATGGTCATTTTAGTTATTGAAACTGTAGTTAATTGTTATCATTGTCTTTGTGTTTAAAAAGTATCAAACTGTACTGTAGAGTGACGGGAGAGAAGAAGTAGATTCTTCAGTAGGTCTCCTTGGTGATGAATATAGACCTTTTTCCCAGTCCATCACAGGCAAAGCCCTTCACACCATTGAGAACATTTAACTGGAGTGCTGCCACAAGAAAGTAGCATCCATCCTCCCACTCAGACAATGCCCTCTTGTCAGTCATACCATTGGGCAGGAGGTTCAGAAACTTGGGTCCCACATCACCAGCTTCAAAAACAATGATCAGATTCCTGAACCAGTGTGGATAACTTCAACCACTACTACTCTGAACTGATTCTATAACCCAAAGGCAAGGACACCTTACAACTCGTGTTCACAGTATTATTTTTATTTCCACGGGGTTGTCTTCTTTAGCACACTGATTGTTTGTCAATTTTTGTTTCTGCATAGATTCTTTCATGAATTCTTTTGCATTTCTTTTTCCTCCCTGTAAATACCTGCAAGAAAATGAATCTCAATATAGTATATTGTAGCAAATATGTACTTTGATAATAAATTTACTTTGGACTTTGAAACTTCAGTCTCTAGTGACAGTCGCAGTCACAGCAAAAAGTTAGCTTTCAGTAGCAGAGAAGGGGTGGAAAGATTGGATAGAGCAAAGGGAATATCTCTGATAGGATGAGACCAAATGACTTAATGTGGCCCATTATGCTCCTTTGTCAATGTTATTATTATTAATAACAGGATTGTGGGACTTGCAACCAGACTAACAGAAATAGGAAACCTGAAAATAATGGCTTTCCTTATAGAGGTAGAAGGAAAGAGTGCATTACTTAGTTTTGGAGAATTTGACAATGAGCCTGAAAGGCTGCAAGTGCCCAGATTGAAGGCGATACTGCTTTTCAAAGTTTACATTGGGCCTCGCTGTGAAAATGCAGGAGATGATAGACAGATAGGTCAGAGTGGGAATAGGATGAGGAAGTAAGGTGGCAGGGAAACAGAGACTCCTGCATACTGAACATAGCCGCTTCACACTGTGATAACTGAGTCTGCAGTTGGTTACTCCACTGTAGTGGAGACCACACTGTGGGCACTGAATACAGGACACTGGAATGAAATTGCTGCTTCACTTGGAAATGATACATCCTCCCTCCCTGGTGTCAGTCTGGACATTAATTTGGTATACCAAAATGTTTGCACAGCAAACTCCATAAACAATGCTCTGTGCACTAATAGTACCTGACCTCTGGAATCAACATCACTTTTTATCTTAATTAATTTTTTTATGTTAACAATACTTCTGGCCCTTTGAGTCACGGCACTCCAGCAAACCGAATTAACCTCAATCCAATCACAGCTCAATTTACAATGACCAATTAACTTACTCAGTATGTCTTTGGACTGTGGGGGGAAAGTGGAGCACCCAGGGGAAAACCAATGCATTCCACGGGGAGGACATACAGAGACTTCTTACAGAATTATGCTGAACTGAAGTCCGAACTCTGGAACGTCCCAAACTATAATAGGGTTGTGCTAACCACTACACTACTGTGGTGCTCATATTGTGTATGGTAGCTTGCCAGGTTGTGATTCCAAGACATGCAACATACATTTATTTACTGGGCTATTTGTGGGGCAAAATGATCTTCATTACATTCACGGGATAAGGATGCTGAGGATGTTAGAAGCCCACAATGTAATAAAATAGTGTGAATCTCAGAAACAGGGTCAGGGGTAATGAATTGATTGTTTTTTTTTAAAGCAAGTCTTTGATTTGAAAGGAGTCGGGTGAACAGATCCAGGTGGGGAGTAGATCCTGTGTGAAACACAAAGCTAAATACTGTGTATGTTGGAAATCTGCACTTAAAAAAGAAGAGAATGTTGGAAATATTTATCAGGTTGGGCAGCATCTACGGAGAGAAAATCTGGCAATGTTTCAGGTCAGTGAAATTTGTCATCACTGGAAAGGTTGATTATCTGAAATCATTGAATTCGCTGTTAATTCCTAAGGGGAAGGCTGTCAGGAAAACATTGGATTCAGCAAATTCAGAGAAGTAAGCTTCTAATTTGTGATAGAGCTCTCCAGTTCTGATGAGAGTTGATTGACCTGGGGTGCTTGCTCTGTTTTTCTCTCTCGTCAGAAGCTGCTTGATGTACATAGTATTTCCAACCTTCTCTGCTCTTATTGGAGAACCTGTTTCATCGGTTGCTGTTAATTATGTTTACTACAGTGAGAGGCCACCATGTCAATGATGTTGACGTCATTGTCTGCTCGATAAGTTTTCGTCTGACAAAATCTAAACCAGCAATTTCAAAGACAGCATTCCGCACTTCATTTTATCTCCAGAGACAGAGTGGTTTATTATTTAATGCTAGAACTCTGTTTAGAGCAAATGCTTTCCTAGTGAAGCGTCAGCCCTGAGTATTTTTTTTTGTTCCCATTAACTTACCACTTTCCCACTGACTCTTTGGAAAAGAGGCAAACTGCACAGCATGAGGCCACACTTAAAACATGCTGGATGCTGTCCTTTGGGCTAAAGGGTTTAAGAGATATTGGAAGAAAGCTGGAATAAGGTAACACATTTAGATAATCAGTGGTGATTATATTATATGGGCTAGACATTTCGAAGGACCTAATAGCCTTCTCATACCCTTATTTTCTATTTTAGAATGTTCTATCCAAGGCCTAATTTTGTTGGTTCACATGTAAAATTCACAGAACACCCCTCCAGCTATGTGATGTTTTAGCTCCAATCTTGTTTCTCCTCTTCTTTATTAAAATATCTTTTCAAAATCTTTTCTTCACTAACCACACCCACGCTTCACATACTGGACTGAATGTGCTTATTTATTGCCTACAGTGCTTAGTTTTTTTTCTGAGTGTACTTCACGGGTTTTTAAATTCATGTACAGGGAGTAGTAATAACTCGAAATATTAAATCATCTGCAGAACTTGGTTGCTTGTTTTTTATATGTACGTGATCACATGGGTATTAGTTGGAAGTGTTATGTTTCATGTCATAGAATGCAAGTACTGCAGGTACTGTTGGCTATGTTCAGTACTGTGCAAAAATCTTAGTCACCCTAGCTATCTATATGTGTGCCTAAGACATTTTCACAGTACTGTACTAATTTTATGAATTGCACTGTACTGCTGCTGCTAAAAAAATATTATAACATATGTGAGTGGTGATAAACCTTATTCTGATATGGGTCTCCATTGTGGACTGAGGGTGGGAAGGGAGCAGGGAGAGGGGAATCATATATGAGAAAAGGGGAAGGGAGTGGGAAGCACCAGAGAGTCATCCTGTAACGATCAATAGACCAATTGTTTGAAATCAGATTACCTTGCCTGGTGGCTCAGGACTGGATGAGTCTGTACCAGCGTCACCACCACCCCCTCCACCCCAGTACTCCTTCTCTGCCACCTGACCCACACCCTCCAGCGGCGCTCCACCCTTGCTATTCCCAAAATCATTTGCTCCCACTGGATTTACAAACTTGCTCTCCACTCCATGCTGACAAATACAGGACTGTGTGATGACTGTTATCATGAAACGCTGGATGCTTCACGTAAGGAAAACAAGAAAACAATCTATGCAGTGCAGATTTTAAGTGGTCAAAGTAATTCTCCAGTTCTGAAATAAATGTATGCCATGGAATGTAAAGGGGGATGGTGTCCTCAAAATAAGGTGGATGGGGGAAGATTCAAGAGATTCAGATAAAATGGAGAATCCAGAAAACTGAGATAATTTGCTTTTGGTCTCTGCCTGCACTGAAGAGCTGGGCAAGACATGCTTCATTCGGGAGAGAACAAAGAGCCAGAAGGACTGGTCAGCTAGATGGGCGCAATGGTAAAAGATGGTGAAAGATATTGCCATTCTAACTGCAGACCACAGACTGAATGCAACCGGTACACTGAAAGTGGTGGTGTGGGTGGGCAAATTCAGACTGGTATTCTCTTGCTCTGTTTGAATTGTGGAGTTCAGGTGAGGATATATTGTTGAACGCCACAGCCCCCACCCGTTGCCATGCCTGTGGGTTGAGAAACAGGGGATGGGGAGAGGGAGGGCAGTCTGGGTATGTAGTCACTGAATAGTGCCACGAATCAGCATGCTAATAAAATTGTATTTATGTATACTCTCTAATGTAATCTGCTTCACATCAGTGTCAGACGCTGTGATTCCAACTTGGTTAAAAACCTGGCCTGTGTGCTGGGGTTTACAGCACACAGCTGATTCTAATAGTTTATTAAAATGTAGAAATTTGCATCAATCAGTTAAACATAATTTAATCGTGGAATGTGTGCAGAACTTAAAGCTTCCCACACAGTGTCATCGCAACCTTGTTTTTGACTTTATTACGTCGCAAGCTTCCTTTGAAAAGATGAACATAATTGGGTTTGATTATTGCAGATCTGTGCAGTGTGTGTCTGCCAGGATCACATAAAGAAAATAATTTCCCCCAGTTAGTGAGGGGAAATGCGTGCAGATTGGATTCTGAAAGTGTATCTTGCTCTGCATGAAGATTATTGAGTAACACCTCTCGTCTTTGCACTTACTCTCCTTTTCTCTTGCTCCACGCTTTTCTGAATAAACACCACGCTGTGGGCTACAGCTCTAACAGCTCTGATCTGAGTGCTTGCTTTCACCAGCACACTCATCAAAACCCTATTAGCCATTACATCAGGAGCAAGTGTACGGCACCGAGCTGAAGTGGTAGCACACGTCAGTCAGTGACTCGCAGCCTCACTTCCATTCTCTTTGCCTCAATTTCTTTAATGCAGCAAAGAAAATGGGGCTTAAGTGGGGTGAGATGGTCAGCCATTGTCTGAAGAAGATGCTTTTAACTTAGTGGAGAATGTGACGAGGAGGCAGCGCCTGCTCACTGCATTAGAGACACAGGATGCTGCGCTCAGGAGCTGAAGTCCCTCATTAGAGAGCTGCCAGCTTCGGACAAGATGGTAGGTTGGTGCAAGATGAATATCCCCTCATTCCTTCCCCCCCCCCACCTGTTCGAGGTCTATATCCCACTAGTTCAAGTTCAAATAAGTTCAAAGTTGAAAAGTAAAATTTATTATCAGAGTACATAACATGTCACCACATACAACCATGAAATTCATTTTCCTGTGGGCATACTCAGCAATCTATAGGATAGTAACTATAAGCAGGATCAATGAAAGAGCAAGTAGAACATAGAAGACAACAAACTGTGCAAATGCAAATATAAATAAATAGCAATAAATAACGCGAGCATGCAATATCAAGATAAAGAGTCCTTAAGATAAAACCATCGGTTGACAGAACATCTCAATAGATGAATGTAGTTATCCTCCTTTGTTCCTGATGGTTGAGGGATAGTAACTGTTCTTGAACCTGGCGGTGTGAGTCCTGAGGCTCTTGCACCTTCTACATGAAGACAGCAGTGAGAAAAGAGCATGGCCTGGGTGGTGAGGATCTTTGATGATGAACGATGAATGGCAAGTTTATTGTCATTCAACCGTACACATGTATACAGCTAAACAAAACAATGTTCCTCTGGGACCAAGATGCAAAACACAGTACACATATCACATATAGCAAAAAATAATATTAATAGATAATAACAAATATTCTATCTTAATGCCCAGCAGGGTCTTGCTATCATAAGAAGGACATATAAGACAGACAAGTCCGTTATTTGTTGGACCCAGAAAAGCTGCTGCAACTGGGCACATCGCAATCTTGGCCCACTCATTCCAGTTTTTGGGGGACAGACATAAGACCCACAGTTGTATGTTCTCCCCATGACTGTGTAGGTTTCCCCCCAGTCTCCCAACTTCTTCCCACATTCCAAAGATGTGTGAGTTAGTAGGTTAATTGGTCACATCGATGTAACTGGGCCTCTAATATGGAAGGGACTGTTACCAAGCTGTATCTCTAAATTAAATATAAAAATTTAAAAAACAAACAAGCAAAGAAGAAAAAAAAAATATATATATAGGCCAGTGGCAATATCAGGGGAGCTGAATGCCTTTCAGAATGTTACCTTTTCCTGTCAAGTACTGGTTGGAGAATGAGAGACATTGATCGCTTAGCGATGGAAGAGGATGTGGTGGACTGGGCGGTGAACCTTTCAGCTGTCTTTTGGTGCTGCCTCCTTTAAAGTGGCAACTCACAATGGGAAAAGCAACCTCAAGGGGTAATTTACATGGAATCTTCTGTTGTAATTACATCAATCCCTAGATGGATTGCCTCAATGCATTGATAGCACCCGATTACAACAGTAATGGGCTTCTGCTGAGTGTTGGTGCTCAATTATGAAGCCAATTACTTCAGTATCTGGTACCAGGTTATCGAACTGTTTATCAGAAGTCATTGACCACAGAAATATTATAATCAGTTATCATATAGTGTCCACATAAAAGCACTTTGGATTAGGAGCCAGCGATTAATCATTGAGTATGCTGGCAGTTTTCCCTCTTTCCAATTAAGGCCAATTATTACTATTGGCACTAGTTGCAGATTACATGTTGGGTGTTAAATAAGGTGGGATTTTACAAAAATGCTCACTTGGGGATGAACAGTAAATCCATATTTATTACTAATCTGAGGAAGTGGTAGTAGCTCCTCTCTGTCTGAGCCATGATGATGCTCTGATAAGTTTAATGGACAGACAAGTGGTGAGGAGTGTTCACTTGGTTCAAAATGTATGACTTCCAAAATTAGTTTTAATTGTCGCATGGACATTGAAACATTTTGTGAAATGTACCATTTACGTCAACAATCAACACAGTCCAAAAATGTGCGGGAGGCAGCCCGCAAGTGTCGCCACACTACTGGTGGCAACATTACGTGCCCACAACTTTCTAACCCGAATGTCTTTGGAATGTGGGAGGAAACCAGAGCATCTGGAGGATATCCATGCGGTCAGAAAGAGAACACACAAACTCCTTACAGACAGCAGCAGGAATTGAACCACGATCACTGGCATGGTAAAGCATTATGCTATCTGCAACGCTACCATGCCACTCTGTACTGTACCATGTTGATGTTTTCTTGATGTGTAGCAGGTTATGCTGTTGACATCAGTTTGGTTATTAACCATTGCGTCGTCTTTAGAGTTTGGGATGTCACCAGAAACCCCAACGTTAGTTGCCTCTCTCTACCTGAGCGTGAACTCAGTGACAGTCAAGGCTATTTCAGAGGGCACTTAAGAAACCCACTAATTGGATAACAGTCACTTATAGTTAGGTAAGAATGGAATTTTTTTTTACCTCTAAGGACATTAGTGAATCCCAGACACACATAATGCTGGAGGAATTCAGCAGATCAGGCAGCATCTATGGAGTGAAGTAAACAGTTGAAGTTTTAGGCTGAAACCTTTCAACAGGATTTGCATGAATCACAAAAGATTGGTTTGCAGGTGCAGCAGGCTATCAAGAAGGCAAACAAAATTTTGGCCTTCTTTGCTAGAGCGATTGAATTTAAGAGCAGGGAGGTTATGCTACAACTGTACAGGGTACTGGTGAGGCCGCACATAGAGTACTGTGTGCAGTTCTGGTCTCCTTCCTTAAGGAAGGATTTACTGGCTCTGGATTTAGTGCAGAGGAGGTTCACCAGGTTGATTCCAGACATGAGGGGGTTAGTCTATGAGGAGAGATTGAGTCACTTGGGTTGCACTCACTGGAATTCAGAAGAATGAAAGGAGATCTTATAGAAACATATAAAATTATGAAAGGGATAGGTAAGATAGAGGTAGGGAAGTTGTTTCCACCGGTAGGTGAGACTAGAACTAGGGGACATAGCTTCAGAATTCGGGGCAGTAGATTTAGGATGGAGATAAGGAGGAATTGCTTTTCCTAGGGAGTGGTGAATCTGTGGAATTCTCTGCCCAAAGAAGCAGTGAAGGCTACCTCAGTAAATATATTTAAGACAAGGCTGGATAGATTTTTGCATTGTAGGGAAATTAAGGGTTATGGGGAAAAGGCAGGTTGGTGGAGATGATGGCCAGACCAACCATGATCTTATTGAATGGCGGAGCAGGCTCAACAGGCCAGATGGCCTACACCTACTTCTTATGTTCTTATGTTAGGACTCTTGTGTTTATCACTAGTGAACCAGATAGCTGGCGGTGTTACAGCTTACTGGTTCTTTTAGTCCAATTTAATGTAATTTCATGAATCTAAGTGCCATTGTCAGGTTCAAAGTTATGTCCTATATCAATATTTCAACCATTTGGAGATTGATCCAGTAACTTAACCATTAGAATGCACAGTCACAGTTTGCCTGTATTGGATACTGAGTTCACAGACAAGCTGGCTTTATTTTGAAAGGTATTAAACCTTTGGCTAATGTGGTATCACGTCCTACTGAGTGGTAATTATTTATTCGCACTCCAGACATGTACCAGATAGAGGGTGAAGAAGAGCTTGAGGATCAGGAGTTCCCAACCCTTTTCTTATGCCATGGAGCAATACCATTAAGTAAGGACCCCAGATTGGGAATCCTTGAGCTAAATCATGCATTATAGAATGTGCATTACAGAATACCCCACCTTTCTCCTGCTTTTCCAGGCCACAAGTTCGAATTTTTTAGGGGAAAAATGGCTAACATGGGAAGGCATAATTTTACAGTGATTGGAGGAAAGTATAGGGAGGGATGTCAGAGGCAGGCTTCTTATTTAGAAAGAAGTGGGTATATGGATAAGGGATGGTGGTAGAGGCAGATACATTAGGAATATTTAAGAAACACTTAGATAAGCACATGGATGACAGTAAAATGCAGGTCCTTGTGGGAGAGAAGGATTAGATTGATCTTAGAGTAGGTTAAATGGTCGGCAAAACGTCATGGGCCAAAGGGCCTGTACTGTGCTGTAATGTTCTATGTTCTTTGAATATGCTACATATTTCTGGCTATGTAACTCAATTGATTGTTTCCAAGCTAGAATGTACTGTATACTGGATGGATATGAAGTCATAAAGGCATGCAGCAGAGAAACAGGCCCTTCGATCCATCTTGTCCATCCTGACCATCAAGTAATCCCACTGACCAGAAGATCCATAATTTTCTATGCTTTTGATGATCATATGTTCTATGCTTTTCATTGCCTTATGCATGCATGTTCTTGTGCATTTGATAATCACCTACTCTTCGATTTTGATTAGATATTTCTTAAACCTACTGAGAGTCCCTGCCTCTAAAACCAAGGAGGTAGAGTGCTGCAGATTCCTAGCACACTCTGGGTGATAAAGAATCATCCTCAGACCCTTTGTAAATATCCTGTCCTTTACCTTAAACCTGAATCTTCTAGACAGCTCACCTGTAAGGAAGGTTTCCTACTATCTCCTCTTGTGACACCCTTCATCATCTCTATACCTCTACTGCAGGGACTCCAAACCTTGATAACATCATGGACCAATGCCATGAAGCAAGGGGCCCAAGGACCCCAGGTTGGAAATCCCTGCTCTGTGGGGTCACACTCAGCCCCTTCCAGTCCTAGAGAAACAAATCTGTCATATCTAGTCTCTCCAAAAAATTGAAACATTCCTTTCAACGGCATCCCATTGAATTTACTCCGCTCCTCTCCAACTCGTCAAATGACGTCCAAAGAGATGAAGTAACATAAAGACCTGAATATACTCTCAGTGGCCACTTTATTAGGTGCAGGAAGTACTCAGTAAAGAGGCCACTGAGAAGATGTTTGGGCTTCTTTAGTCCATCCTCTTCAAGTTCAAAATTCAGAGATGCTCTTCTGCACACCACTGTTGTAATGCGAGGACATCTGAGTTACTGTCACTTTCCTGTCAGCTTGAACAAGTCTGACCATTCTCCTTTCACCTCTCTCATTCACAACACATTTTTGTTCATAGAACTGCTGCTCATTGGATTTTGTTTCTCATGCCATCCTCTGTAAATATGAGAGTTTTGCATGAAAATCCCAGGAGATCAGCAGTTTGTGAGATACTCAAAGAACCCCATCTAGCACTAACAATCACTCCACAACTAAAGTCACTTAGATCATATTTCTTCCTCATCCTGATGTTCAGTCTGAACAATGAATGAACCTCTTGGCACTGTCTGCATGTTTTTATGCATTGATTGGCTGATTAGATATTTGCCTTAATGAACAGGTGTGTGGTGTACCTAATAAAGTGGCCACTGAGTATAAAGGTATACATAGCAGGAAAACAATCTACATTAGAGATTGGATAAATTAGAATGTAAAATACGACTTACTTACTTACTGCCCGTAAACCACTGGTGTTTCGGGCAGCTACGAAGGTCCTCCATCTCTGGTGAAGTTCAGGAGTTCCTTCATCATGTCAGTAGCTTCCTCTTGGCTTTCACTACTGTCATTCGTGCAAGACTTGGGTGGAGACTCAGGCATACCATCGTACTCAGATGTAGGAGGATTCTTCATTGCCGTTTCCATAAAAATTTTGTTTTACAAGTCATAGTTGATAGCCCTGAGCTGGACCCCTGAACCTGGAGGACTGGTGAACCACTCTTAGTCTGGCCTCTACCCTTTGACCTGTTTGACATGGGTGACCCTACCAAGAGCCAAAGCAGTACAAAGCAAAGCTGGAGGATATTATACAATGCACCGGACGCTATAATGTAATACACACAGATTCATATGTAAAATGGATGATATTATAAAGGATCATGCCTTGTGAACGTGAGCTAACTTAAAAACCAGGATGACTAACATAAGGGATGTAGTGCTAAACACAGGTTAATGGAGTAAGACAGAGTCACTAAACATGTAGACTCAGACCTGAAACCACTGTATAATTATAAACAAAAGAGATTCTGCAGATGCTGGAAATCCATTAGGCACCTAGGTTGGACTATTGTCTTCAGTACTATCAATCCAAGCAAATTTATCACAAAACTCCTAAACCTGGGACTCAACCTTTGCAACTGGTTTCTTCTCTTCTTGGTAAGGGTAGACAACAGCACCTCCACCACAATTATTCAAACTTCATAGTTCAAGATAAATTTATTATTGAAGTACATATATGTCATCATATACGTAGAATCCTAAGATTAATTTTCTTGCAGGTAATCACAGTAAGTACAAGAAACACAATAGAATCAATGAAAAGCCACACATAAAAGGACAGACAACATCCAATGTACAAAAATTTAAAAAAATCAAAAAACTGTGCAAATACAAAAAGAAAGAGAAAAAAGAAATAATAATAAGAAGAAATAAGAAATGAATATCTCGAACATGAGATAAAGAGTCCTTGAAGGTGAGTTCATAGGTTGAGTGAAGTTCTGCCCTCTGGTTTAAGAGTCTGATGGTTGAGGAGTAATAACTGTTCCTGAACGTTCCTGAGGCTTCCACACCTCCTTTCTGATGGCAGCAGTGAGAAGAGAAAGTGGTCTGGTTGGTGGGGGTGTTTGATGATCAATGCTGCTTTCCTGTGACAGTGCTCTCCGGAGATGTGCTCAGAGGTGGTGATGGACTGGGCCATATTTACTACTTTTTGTAGGCTTTACTGTACAAGGTCATTGGTGTTTCTATACTAGGCCATGATGCAACCAGTAAATATAATCTCCACCACACAGCTATAGAAGTTTGTCAAAGTTAAAGATGACAATTATTGCCAATACTGGTGCCCCACTAGGTTGTGTGTTCAGCCCCCGGGTCTACACTCTCAACTGTGTGGCCAGATTGTGCTATAAATCCATTTAGTTTGCAGATTATACTATTGTATTTGGTCATATCTCAAATAACAATGAGTCAGAGTACAGGAAAGTGACAAAGTGCCTATGACATGGCACCGTCAACGTCAACCGAAAAAGAGAATGGGTCATTGACTACAGGAAAGGGAGGGTGACGTTGCAGTGCACAAACTCTTGTTTATTTCAGTAGTGCTGAGGCCAAGAGGTTTGAGAGCTTCAAGTTCCTGGGAGCGAACACAAACAATAGCCCGTCCTGGTCCAACTGCTTCGACACCACGGCCAGGATAGCTCACGATGCCTCTACTGACATGTCCCCTTTCACCCTCACCAATTCTTATCGATGCACCATAGAAAACATCCTACTATGGATGATCATGGCACATGCTCTACCTATGACTGAAAAAAACTGCAAATAGTGTGGACACAGAATCAGAATCAGGTTTAATATCACCCACATATGTCGTGAAATTTGTTAACTTAGCGCAGCAGTACATGATAAATATAGAGGGAACATAAATAACTGAATTACAATAAGTGTATTTGTATATTAAATAGTTAAATTACCAATAGAACCATAGAACATTACAGCACAGATACAGGCCTTTTGGCCCTTCTTGGCTGTGCTGAACCGTTTTTCTGCCTAGTCCCACTGACCTGCACCTGGCCCATATCCCTCCATACACCTCTCATCCATGTACCTGTCCAAGTTTTTCTTAAATGTTAAAAGTGAGCCTGCATTTTCAACTTCATCTGGCAGCTCATTCCACACTCCCACCACTCTCTGTGTGAAGAAGCACCCCCGAATGTTCCCTTTAAACTTTTCCCCCTTCACCTTTAACCCATGTCCTCTGGTTTTTTTCTCCCTCAGCTTAAGTGGAAAAAGCCTGCTTGCATTCACTCTATCTATACCCATCATAATTTTATATACCTCTATCAAATCTCCCCTCATTCTTCTACGCTCCAGGGAATAAAGTCCTAACTTATTCAACCTTTCTCTGTAACTCATTTTCTCAAGTCCTTGTAAACCTCCTCTGCACTCTTTCAACCTTATTAATATCCTTCCTGTAATTCGGTGACCAAAACTGTACACAATACTCCAAATTCGGCCTCACCAATGCCTTATACAACCTCACCATAATATTCCAACTCTTATACTCAATACTTTGATTTATAAAGGCCAATGTACCAAAAGCTCTCTTTACTACTCTATCTACCTGTGACACCAATTTTAGGGAATTTTGTATCTGTATTCCCTGATCCCTCTGTTCTGCTGCACTCCTCAGTGCCCTACCATTTACCTTGTTTGTTCTACCTTGGTTTGTCCTTCCAAAGTGCAATACCTCACACTTGTCTGTATTAAACTCCATCTGCCAGCTTCAACCCATTTTTCCAGCTGGTCCAGATCCCTCTGCAAGCTTTGAAAGCCTTCCTCACTGTCCACTACACCTCCAATCTTTGTATCATCAGCAAATTTGCTGATCCAATTTACCACATTATACCACAAATAATGTGGACACAAATAATACCACAAATAGTAGAGCAAAAACAGAAATAATAAAAAAAAACAAGAGAGGTATTGTTCATGGGTTCAATGTCCATTTAGAAATTGGATGGCATATCACAGCTTAGCACACCACAGAAATCAACCTCCCCTCCATGGATTCTGTCTACCCTTCTCACTGCATGGGTAAAGCAGCCAGCACCATCAAAGACTGCACTCAGCTTGGACATTTTCTCTTTCCCCCCTCCCATCAGGCAGAAGATACAAAAAAAACAGAAAGCACATACCACCAGGCTCAAAGACAGCTTCCAGCCTGCTGTAATAAGGCTAATGAACAGTTCCCTGGTATAATACAACAGACTCTTGACCTCACAATCTACCTCACTGTGACCTTGCACCTTATCAATTACCTGCACTAAACTTTCTCTGTAATTGTAACATTTTATTGTGTGCTGCTATTGTTTTTCTTGGTTTTACCTCAATGCACTGCTGCAATGAATAGAATGAAATGCAAGACACGTTTTTCACTGTATCGCTGTAGATGTGACAATAATAAACAAATTTATCAATTAACCATGCCATGTTCACATCAAAATCATGAATATATTGTAGATGACAAACAACAATTAACCCAGTGCCGATCCTTGTGTCACAATGGTGGTGACAGGCTTCGAAAGTGAAAAATAAACTTCCCATACCAGTCTCTGGCTTCTACCATCAAGCCCATTTTGTAAGTAAATGGCTACAGGGGTTCACCCTGGATCAGATCTGATATAACCTTCTGGACCAGCCTACCTTGTAGGGCCTTATCAAAGGCATTGCTGGTCTGTGTTGATATTTATTGACTTGCCCTTGTTAATCCTCTTCATCACCTCTTCAAAGCTTCAACAAAATCTATGAGATATGATTTCTGATGCTCAAAACTATGTTGTCTGTACCTAATCAGTCCTTGCCTTTCCAAATGCAGGTAACTCAACCTCTAAGGATCTCCTCTGGTAATATCCCACCATCATCGGCTTGTAATTCTCTGCCTTGCCCTTCAAGTGAGCCCTTGCCCTTTAATATTAAAAGCCCAGTACATTGCACTAGTATTTCCCAGTTTCTTGTCATTAAAAAAAAACTTGAATGCCTTTCTTAATTAAAGACACCCACATTTTTTTCTAATAATGGGAGACTGGAAGATATTGACATTATGTAATGGGCTTGTAATAATGTTGATGCTATGTAATGGGCTTGTAATAGATGTTGCTCATCCATTCCAAAGTTGGAAATGTAGTTGAGGAAGAGAAGTAATATACAGCACTATGCAAAAGTCTTAGACACTCTACATTTTTTATATAAATTCTGTTGTACATTTTTTTGTCTTCTGCATTAGTGTGTCAGTAGCAAAGAATAAATTTTAGATTTCCAAACATACACTTTCCAAAAACTTAAATTAAAAGAGAATTGTTTTTGTATTTTGTTCACAAAAGTAACATATTAAATAATAGACAACTTTTCAAATAAAAATGATTATTTTCTAAGTATATAGCCCAGTGCATGATTAAGCAAAGATAATCAGGAGGTGCTAATCAATAATATAATGAGTCAAACGAAGTAAACTGATTAATTGAAACAGAAATGAGTGTTAAAGGAATCAAACTGGGTGAAGGACAACCAAATTAAAAGGTGTGCAGTGGATGTGACAATTTAACCTTCTAATCATCAATTCTTACACCATGGCAAGAGTGAGCATAGCAACAAGAGGCAAAGTAATCATCCTGAATCCGCAAGGTGTCTCCCAAGCAGAAATTTTGCGGCTGACAGAAGTTTGAAGACATGCTATTCAAGCTCTTCTGAAGAAGAACAAAGAAACAGGCAAGGTTGAGAATCAAATGCAGTGGTCGGCCATGGAAACTGAGTGCAGCAGACAATGCCCTTTCTAAATTGGAAGAAGTCCAGCACTGCTATCAGCTCTAACTCACAGAAACTACAGGAACCCAAGTATACTCCTCTACAGTCTAGAGAAGTCTTGTCAGAAGTGGTCTTCATGGAAGAGTTGCTGCTGAAAAGCCATTCCTCCGAAATGGAAACAAAGCTAAGAGCTATACCTAAGCACAGAATCACAAGGACAGAGGTCGGGAACAATGACCGCAAGTGCTCTGGACTGATGAGTGAAAATTTGAGATTGTTGGCTCAAATAGGAGACAGCTGGTCCATAGAAGAGCTGGGGAACGTTACATGGCTGTGTGTCTGCAGCCAACAGTGAAGCACGGTGCAGGTTCCCTGCAAATTTGGCCTGCATTTCTGCAAATGGAGTTGGTGACCTGGTCAGAATTAATGAAATCTCTAATGCTGAGAAGTACAAGCAGATTCTCATCCATCACACATTGCCATCAGGGAGGTGTCTGATAGTCCCAACCTCTTTCTGTAGGAGGACCTCAAACATGGCCAAGGTCATAAAGAACTATCTTTATGAAAAGAAGAACAAGGAATTCTGCAACAGATGGCATGACCTCCACAGAGCCCTGATCCCAACATCATTGAGGCTGTCTGGGGTTATCTTGAGAAAGAAAAGAAAGCGTCACAGCCAAAGTCTGCAGAAGAACTGTGGCATGTTCTCCAAGATGCTTGGAGCAACCTACCAGCCCGTACAAATAAGCTGGATGAATTCAGCGGGTCGGGCAGCATCCGTTGAAAGGAGCAGTCAAAGTTTCAGGCCAAGACCCTTCGTCAGGACTGAAAGTGGGGGTACAGGGGTCCTATAAAGAAGGTGGGGGGAGGGGAAGGTGCAGGTGAAAAAGCAATCAGAGGAAAGATAAAGGGGTGGCGGAGGGGAAGCAGAGAGGGGATAGGCAGGAGAGGTGAAGAAGGAATGTAAGGGGAAAGCACTATGGGTAGTAGAAGAAGGCAGGATCATGAGAGAGGTGATAGGTAGCTAGAAGAGGAGGTGGTGTGAAAGTGTGATGGGGGAAGGGAGAGGGAGGGAATTACCGGAAGTTGGAGAATTCGATGTTCATGCCAAGGGGCTGGAGACTACTCAGATAGTAAATGAGGTGTTGCTTCTCCAACCTGAGTTTGGCCTCATCGTGGCAGTAGAGGAGGCCATGTATGGACATATCTGAATGGGAATGTGAAGGAGATTTGAAGTGGGTGGCAACTGGGAGATCCTGTCTGTTGTGGCGGACGGAGCAGAGGTGCTCGACCAAGCGGTCCCCCAATCTGTCGAGTCTCGCTGATGTAGAGGAGGCCATACTGGGAGCACCAAATGCAATAGATTACCCCAACAGACTCATAAGTGAAGTGTTGCCTCACCTGGAAGGATTGTCTGGGGCCCTGAATGGTGGTAAGAGAGGAAGTGTAGGGACAGGTGTCGCACTTACGCTTGCAGGGATAAGTACCAGGTGGGAGATCTGTGGGGAGGGGCGTGTGGACCAGGCAGTCACAGAGGGAATGATCCCTGCGAAAAGCAGAGAGGGGTAAAGAGGAAAAGATGTGCTTAGTGGTGGGGTCCTGTTGAAGGTGGTGGAAGTTGCAGAGGATAATATGCTTGATCTGGAGGCTGGTGGGGTGGTAGGTGAGGACAAGGGGAACATGGTCCCTGTTATGGTGATGAAACACCTTCTTTATAGGGCCCCTGCCCCCTCCTTCTTCATTCCTGACAAAGGGTGTCAGCCCGAAATGTTGACTGCTCCTTTCAACGGATGTTGCCCGACCTGCTGTTCATATCCAGTTTGTTTGTATGTGTTGATTTGACCGCAGCATCTGGAGTGAACCTTGTGGTAATCTACCAGCCGATTTCCACCTCCCCCCCCCCCAATAAAACTGCACAGCAACGTTACCTAAGAGAATTTTTGCAGTTTTAAAGGCAAAGGCACAACAAATATTGATTTGATTTAGCTTTTTTTTTAACAGTTCACTATTCTTTATAGTATTGTTTTTGATATTTATAAACTCTTAATTTCTTAATTTTTGAAAGCATATTTGCTTTACAGAATCTTTTTGTGCCTGAGACTTTGGCACAGCGCTGTACCATTTGACAGTGAGAACTGAGCAGATAGACCATAAAGGCCACATGCTGACCGTTCAGTGTGTTCGATTTCAGATTTCCTTTAATCCTGTGTTGCATCCCCAGAGATGCTTCCTGACCTGAAGTTTGGAGCCACTTCCCCTCGTCTGGAAGTAAAGCTCTCCCTGCAGGCTAATGCTCCCCCTATTGGCAGAGAGGGAATAGTGCAGGCTAAAACTCCTACACTGGCTAGTGCAGGTAACGCTCCCCCTACAGGCCGACTAGAACACGGAATTACAAGGAGTGTGACTGAAAACCTTGCACGCCCTGGCTTCTATAAATGCATAGCTACTTAAGATATTCTCACGTTAAATGGCGGGGAGGAGGTGGAACCAAACAGCTAACGATGACCTGGTCTCGACGTTGCTGTGGCACGCAGAGCAGTGTGGGATAGGTTGCTGGTCCGCCGGCTGACAGTGGTGCAATGTGGGATAGGTTGCTGGTCCGCCGGCTGACAGTGGTGCAATGTGGGATAGGGCGCTGGTCCGCCGGCCGAGAGCAGGGAGTGCTGGACTATGGAGTAGATCTCTGTTGCGCTGGGTAAACACTGGAGGGGTGAGTGTGACCCACTGATTAGGTGGGCAGCCGGGCTGTGAACGGGAGCCCGGGCTCCTGGCACTGTGGTTCATGCTGGAGCCGGAGCGCCTGGCTACCCCTGGCAATGGGGCCCGGCTTGCCCCTGTGAACGGGCCAAAGGCGCCTGGCATAAGGGTCTCTTGTCTTTGACCATGGTGACACCTGAACTGGACACCAGTATGTGGTCAGAATTCTGAAAGCGAACATGCTGCCACAGCGGGTATTTGGGAAGGCAGATAGTTTAAAACAGGCAACGCTGGAAACATTCAGAGGCGTTCTGGCTAATACTATGTTGTTTTATTGTAAGAGTATTCGAGTGCAAGAATGCAGGAACAATTTCGTGAGGTCTTGGAGAAACCACACCTGGTCTATTGTGCATACTTTTGCTTCTTATAATCATGGAGGGAGTGCGGTGAAAGATTCATTACTGTTTGTGGTTTGGGCATATGAGGAAAGATCGAATTGACAGTGTCTTTAAACTAAAATGTGAAAGAGTGAAGCGTGACTTCATAGTTGCACAGCACGGAAAAGGGCGCTCTTTATTGACTTGTCTATTCGAACTAAGCTAGACCCATTTCCCTAGCCCGTATTCTTCTGAACCTTACCTGTCCATGAATCTGACTAAGTACCTTTGAAACTTTAACTGTACCTGCCTTTACCAATTCCTCTGGCAGCTCACTTCATGTATCCTCTGCCTCCCAGGTGGACAACTTTCAATATTTTACCTCTCGTTTTTAAAAAAAAAATACAAAATTCTTGGACAGCTTCACATGATAAATGGTGGGAGACCCCTTTGGCTTAGGAGTCTCGTAAAAGGTACCACAATTTCAAAATAAAGGTTGGGTCATTTAGTACTGACATACAGCAAAACCTCTTCACTTAGAGCAGGGGTCCTCAGCATAAAAAAGGATTGGGGATCCCTGACTTAGATAGTAGTGAACCTTTGGAATTTAACATCTCGTGCAACTGTGGAGGTTCAGAATCAGGTTTATTACCACTGATGTTTTTTAGTGTAGAGATCCAGCCTCTCCTGTTGTTTGGCAGCAGCAGTACAGTGCCATATATAAAAATGACTGAGTTATAATATGAGCTATATAAAAATAAGTAGTGCCAAAAATAGACCATAATAGTTCATGAACTGTACAGAAATCTGATGGCAGAGGGAAGGAGTTGTTTGGGAAACACCGAGTGTGCATCCTGAACAACTGTTGAGTGTGTACCTTCTCTCTGGCGGTAAAACTTAATGTCAGATTGTAACTTTTTGCTCAAGATCAGTAGTCAGGCTTGCATGAACACAACCAATGGCTACAATCAAAACAAGAACAACATTCCTAGACTGGAAGCCAAACACCAACTCTCTAGAGAGATATTAGTCTGAAACCACGTGATTTGCGTCTCTGAGCCGACAACTGATGGCCTGACAGTGGGGTTGACTTTGCCTACCCATCCCATCAATAAATTGACAGGAATGGGAACTGCTGGCTTTACACCTTGCCCATAATCCCTCCTGTTATAAGAAATGGAGGGGAAAACTATACAGGCTATACCCCTAAATTTAAAAAGATGGCCAAGGATTCACTGAAACTTCTCTTTATCTTTATTGTGTGCCATACTCCCATCCTTCTCACATCTCTTATTCTGCCCAAAGTTAATTTAAAGCCGTGAGATATAATATAAAACTGAAAGAGAGATTTCATCAGAGTCTCAACTCCGTATTCACAATTGTGTCATATCTTTTTCTTCTGATCACAAGAATTATTCATGCTTTAAACTTGTATCATCTGTTGTGTTTGTTACTAAGGTGGATTGGGGGGAACCTCCCTTACCAGCAGAAGTGGTAGATGTGTGTTTTATTTATTTTTATTGATTGATAGGTACAGTGCAGAGTATGTCCTTCCGGCTCAACGAGCCACACTGCCCAGCAACCCACATACTTAACCCCAGCCTAATTGCAGAACAATTTACAATGACCAATTAACCTGCCTGCTGGTATGTCTTTAGACTGGGAGGAATCCAGAGCACCCAGAGGAAACCCACACGCTCACAAGGAGAACATGCAAACTCCCTACAGACGGCTCTGGAATTGAAGTTTGAAATCCTACATCCTGAGCTGTAATAGTGCCCCAGTAACAGAGAAGTTTGGGTAGGTACATGGATGAGAGGGCTATGAGGGGGCTATGGTTTGTTTGCAGGTAGATTGGACTGGGTGGAAAACCAGATTGGCACAGACTAGATAGATTGAAGGTCTGTTTTTGTGCTATGATGCTCTTTGACTCCAAGTAGTGTAATATTGTGTAAGGTGGTGTTGTGCAATATCCTTAGCCGTTCCTCCATTTGCATTTCTAGTAACCTGAAGTGGTCATGTACATGCATAGTGAGACTCCCGATAGGGTGATTAAAGTCTGGCAAGTGGAAAACTAGGAATTTCCTGATCTCTCGGAAAGACTTTTGAGAAAGCTATTGAATTGTCAATGTTAACCTATATTTCTCTTCAAGAAGCAATCCACTGCAGGTGTAATTATTAATATCAGCTGTGCAAATCCACAGTTTAGCTGGATGTGGAACAAAGGAGTAAAATGGTAAATATCTTGTTCTGGACAGGCAGCAGTGAGTTGCTTCTTAAGCCACTTGGCACAGAATGTTGGACAATCACTACCATTACTGCTGCTCCTGTTTTACAGTTCAGTACAATATTCAGAAATCTTCAATAGTCAGCATGATTTCAGTTAACCTCAGTAAGAATGTTAAGAATGAAGTTTGTGTGTTAGGCCATCATTCACAAGTAATGTTTCACTCACCCCCTCCACTGCCCTGTTGATAGTAAATGCATCTCATATTCTGCCTGTCTGGTGGTACGAATGTCAAAATTTTCAAACTTGTGTTAACTATTTCCTCTGTGCTTCATCCTTCCCTCTTCCCTTCTGATCCATATGGCCCCCACTCCCTCCTTCTCCCCATCACCCTCACACTCCTTCCACTGGTTTCCTTCTCCTCCCTTCTTCCATTTGGCTTCGCTATTTCTGTCGGATTATGTCATCTTCAGCCTTTTGACACTTCCACAAACTGGTTTTTGACTTTCCCAACCTTCCACCTCTCTCACCAGCCTTTTACCTCTCTCACCAGGATCTACCTATCACCTGTTAGCTCTTGCTCCAGCTTTTCTTACTAGCTATTTCCCCCCTATCTTTCACTTCAGCTGGACGGTCTTGACCTGAAACATGGACTGTCCATTTCCATCCACAGAAGCTGCCTGACCTGCTGAGCTCCTCCAGTGTTTTGGGTGTTGCTCCAAAATCTATGTAGTTACTTGCAGTTACTAGATCAGGGATTTCGAACCTTGTTTATGCTATGGACCAGTACCATTAAGCAATGGGTCAGTGGATCCCAGGTTGGGAACCCCTGCATTAGATTGTAACACTGTTGTTTTTGACTTGTGTCTAAATTCCCAACCCAATGAAGAACTGACTCTGACTGCTGTTCGTTCAATCATCTCTCTGCAGCTGCACGGAGAACATGTGGTGATGGTTGAGAATGGATGATGATGACCCAACCATCAAGCCTCGGCGAATTGAGAATCAGAACGTAGTTTTCCGTTTGGAGCGACGGAGGATCCATTTAGGCAGGCCAGGTGCTCACTGGTACATGGTACGATGCCTGCACCAGAACGTATTTCCGAACTTCACTGTAGTCAATGTGGAAAAGCCTCCGTGCTTCCTGCGCAAGTTTTCTCCCGATGGCCGCTACTTCATCGCATTCTCGCTGGACCAGACCTCGCTGGAAATCTACGAGTATCAGGGCTGCCAGGCGGCCGAGGATCTCCTGCAGGGGCATGATGGAGAGATCATGGTCAACGGCACGGGTGACCTGCAGTCGGCCAGCATCCGCGGCAAGCTATTCGAGCGCTTCTTCGTCCTGCTGCACGTTACGAGCGTGGCGTCGAATGGCGAGCACCTGAATCGTGAGTGCAGTTTGTTCACTGACGACTGCCGTTACGTCATCGTTGGGTCTGCTGCTTACCTTCCGGAAGAACCCCACCCTCTGTTTTTCGAGGTTTATCGGAACAACGAGTCAGTTACGCCGAACCCTCGCTCTCCGTTAGAAGATTACTCTCTGCACATCATTGACCTGCACACGGGGAGTCTCTGTGATACGAGGTCCTTCAAGTGCGACAAGATCATTCTGTCCCACAACCAAGGGCTCTACCTGTATAAAAACATCTTGGCCATTCTCTCTGTGCAGCATCAGACAATCCATGTGTTCCAGGTTACACCAGAAGGGACTTTCATCGACGTCCGAACCATTGGACGCTTCTGCTACGAAGATGACCTGCTAACCATCTCAGCTGTGTATCCTGAGGTGCTGGGTGACGTACAGAACTCCACCTGCCGACCCTTTAAGGAGAAGACGCTGAACTCTCTGAAGCACCGGTTGCTGGTGTACTTGTGGCAAAGGGCAGAGCACGATGGTAGTGCTGCAGCCAAGCGTAGGTTCTTCAAGTATTTTGACCAGTTGCAGCAACTGCGCATGTGGAAGATGCAGCTTCTGGACGAGAACCATCTCTTGATAAAGTACACGAGCGAGGATGTGGTGACACTTCGGGTCACTGACCCCTCCCAGGTATGGCACAGCCTAGTTCGACGAATGGGTTACAGCCCAAACCAATAATGGGACTTGTAATGATCAGTAAAACCTTACTGATTTTTTTTTTAATGCTCCTCTGAAAGACCAAAACAAGATTAAGGTTTTGTGGTGAAATGTTTGCATTGTTGGGATGGAGAGCAGGGAAAGGAGGCCAGGTCCTGCTTCAAAGACCACCTTGTCTTTTTTAGGACAATCATCCCAGGCATATGTAAGCACATAATAAAATGTACAACTTTAGCAGTATCGATCAACAGGGATATCGTGGACTCTAGTGTTTAATGTTAGGAGTAAGGGTCTAATTTATTTCAGAAGTACCAGAATTTATGGTCCTTTTAGATCTCTTCCTATAGTAAATGGAAGTTGTTAATTCAAATGCCAAAAATTGAGCTCAATATTCTTCATTTAAAACTCACAGTGTAAGTACCCGTGCAATTAAATATTCAGAATTCTTTGCATTCATTTGATAGGGAAAGCAGCGTCTTAATGCCGGATTCAAAAAGGATAGAATGAAATGTGTGAAAATATAAGTAGCTCAGTCAAAATCTTAAGGATGGAGTCGACAGCTAGCACCAGGGAAAAAATGGCTAAAATGAGAGGACATAATTTTAGCATGATTGGAGGAAAGTATAGAGCAGGGATGGTCAACCTATAGCGCATGCACCAAAAGTTGTGCATTGGATGATTAGAAGCGGCGCATTGCACCCCAGTGATGATAATAAAAAAGTAAGCCTACTCATGCAAAAATTATTAACCAAAAACTGATTTGTAGGAAAAGAATCTATAACAGGAATTCAAGTAGCTTAGAGCTAGAAATGGGTTTTACAGAGAATATATCTAAAACTTAGCAATTATTTTTAGTGATTTTATTATTTTGTGCACATCTTTTGCGAATGTTGGCTTCTTTCACATTAATCTGTTTTCAATTTAAAAAAAAGTTCAATGAATCAAACTGGGAACGAAGGACTTCTGTTCTGCAGTCATTCTATAACTGTTCAATACACGTTTGATATTTGTTTGATCCTGAGGCGCCAGGCATCTGCACCAGCGATGCATCGCAGGTTTTTGCAAGTCAGTTTACAATTGACACTCTTGCGCTACGGAGTTGTGCTTTGTTCATCTTTTATGAACATTTGCAGTTTTGTACTTTTTTGAAAATTAAGCCTTGTTTTTACATTCAGTTACCCATCACAGTGCAAAAGAAAAGCAGAAGCTGATAGTAAGCGTGAATTCAATGAATAGTGGGAAAATGAGTTCTTATTTATAGCGGGTCCGTCAGGAAAACTGGTGTGCATTGTTTGTGAAAACACTTTCTCACATAATAGAAGACATGATCTTAATAGACACTATAAAACACAACATCAGACTGAAATAGAAGGAAAACTGAAGCTAGTGCTTGGGTCTGAGTTACGGAAAGAATATGTGATTAAGAAAAAGGAAGAATTCAAAAGAAGACAAAATATATTTGTTAAAAGTCTCATCAAGGTAAGTAATGTTTATCTTGTTTTTATATTAAATCAATATATCATGTAAAATGCTAAATATGTCTATATTAACATTTTACAAGAATTGAATGGGGGTACAAGAGTTGTGTGTGAAAAAATTGACGCATGGAATGTAAAAGGTTGGCCACCCCTGGTATAGAGGGATGTCAGAGGTGGGTGTTTTGCAGAGTGATGGGTGCTTGGAATATGTACCCGGGGTGGTGATAGAGGCAGATACATTAGGGTCATTTAAGTCTCTTCAATAGGCAAATGGAAGCAAAATGGAGGGCTATGCAGGAAGGAAGGGTTAGATTGATCTTGGAGTAGGTTAAAAGGTTGGATCGACATTGTGGGACAAAAAGCCTGTACTCTGCTGTTCTAAGATTTGTTCCTACGGGGGTTAACTCCTCTGGATTTGCCTAGCAGCATTCCCAAGGGGTAGCACTATGGCACTGCTTAACTACAGCTGTCTCTGTGGAGTTGGCACACTCGCTCCTTGACTGCATGTGTTTCCTCCAGATGGTCTTGTTTCTTTCCATGTCCCACCGATGTGTGCATGTTCATAGGTTCAATGGCCATTGTCAATTTCTCCTCCTGTTCTGGTGACAGTAGAATCTTGGAAGAGTTGATGATAACTTGGGAATGTAGGATTAGTGCAAATGGGTGGTTAATCGTTGGCATAGACATGGTGGGTGAAAGGGCGTGTTTGCATGCTGGATTCTCTATAATTAGATGGGCCAAAGGGCCGGTTCTGTGCTGTAATGTTCTAAATATGCTGAGTTAGTTAATCCCCATCAGGTTAGAACGTGAATGAACTACTTGGAAGATAAAATCAACATGGCTTTGAGTTTGAAACGTTTGATTGATTTCAGATTTCTTTTTTCTTAAACATTTCATTGACTGTTAGTCTTAATGTGATGCTCAGTTCTGACATTAGTGGTAAACCTAGCAATTTAGACCTCACCAGAACTGTCATCACACATGGTTTCTTGAAGTGGATCTTTATATTTCCAAGATGTGAGCATTGAAAGCTAGCCTGTTTTTCCAGTGCAATACCAAGGTAGTGCAGAGTTCTTTGGGGCTGGGGGGGGGGGGGGGGTTGTTTTGCATTTAAGACAAGATATGAAATCAAGACACAGTCTTCCCCCTTGGATACATGTAAAAATGCCATTGCCTTATTTTAAGGAGCAGTGTAGTTATTTCTTTGTGTTCTACCAATATTTGTCCATTGGTCATCATTACCTAAGTGAGATTATCTTATTATTGCCACATATGTTTGTCCTATTATTGCAATTATGTTTGTGGGAACTTGCTGTACACAAATTGACTGTTGCAAAGTGATTTGTGACATTATGTGGTTTTGATGGATGTATGCATTTTTGCCGCTTCTAGATCACCATCTTCACGGTTGTTATTACAAGCCCCAGACTGTCCAAACTCTTTAACATGGGACACAAGACAAATGTTTATTTTCCTTGTTCCCTACTGCAGTAAATTTAAAATTCATTGCTTTCTTTCAAATGCACCATCTTCTGCAAGTTACCTGTTTGAGCTTTCTTATTTAGCCTCTTTTACACCTCTGGTCTTTGGTCTTGGCAGCTTTGGTTATTGTTTTTTTTCTCTTTAATTTCTGTTTTTATTTGATGTATTTCCAGCACACTTACTGCCACTAAAAATCTTCTCCAAAGTTGCCTGTGCACATACACTTTTTACTCTTTCTGGGTTGTTCCCAGCATTCATCTCTAATGCCTTGGCTCATCTTCTTTGCAATATGTATATTCGATTGTGATGAGAGGTCATCAAGCTGAAACATTAAAACAATTTCTGTTTCCACAGATGCTACTTAAACTGAATATTCACGAAGTTTGTTTTTTTTTAAACACATTGATTTTATAATATTTCTTATGACATAAAGGAGACCATTCAGCCCATTGTATTCATGAATTTCCCATCAATCCCATTCCTCCAATTATTTTTCAGTAACCTGTTCTGCATCTCATAACCAGCAACTGCACCTGATTCCTGTTCCACCCAATACACGAAGGGCAATTTATATTACCCAACTTTCTGATCACAGAGGAATCCCAAGCAAGCAGGGGAAACCCACATAATAAGGAGAATGTGCAAACTCCGAAGTTGCAGCCAAGGTTGATATTGAACCCATTTGCCTAGACCCATGAGAAAACATTCTTGTTGGTATCCTATTGACAATGATCTTCATGTTCGTATAAGATGGGCTCCTCGGGGAGGAGAAACACATTTTGAAAAGGTATTTGAAATTAGTTTCAAATGGTGAAAACTCTTCCCTACCATTCTGGCTCCTCTGTCTATTGTAGACACAATTCATCAAGAAGCAAATGCCATTGAGCTGTTTCCCTGCCCCCCCCCACCTCCGATGCTAAAGTTTACTTCAGACACCAATCTATATAAGTAAAAAGAAGAGGTTCTGCAGATGCTGGAAATCTTGAGCAATGCACACAAAATGCTGGAGGGAACCCTCATCAGGTTCTTGGCCCAAGATGTCAACTGTTTACTCCCCTCCATAGATGCTGCCTACCTTGCTGAGTTCCTCTAGCACTTTGTGTGTAATGATCTGCGTAAGTAATTGATCATGAATGCTCATGCATTTGTATTAATTTTTCCTTTGTGTGCATTATTTCCTCTGCTGCTTGCAGCCGTCGTTCTTTGTCGTTTACAACATGGTTACCACTCGGGTTCTGGCTGTGTTTGAGAACACTTGTGACGAACTTCTGCAGCTGTTCGAAAATTTCTGTGACCTCTATCGAAATGCAACACTGCATAGTGAAGCGGTCCAGTTTCCATGCTCTGCATCCAGTAGTAACTTTGCCAGACAAATCCAGAGGAGGTGAGTGATCCTTCTGTTACCCAGAATATTTTATCTTTCACTTCCTGATCACACCATTTGGCTAAAGAAAATCTTAACAATGCATTGATGGCTCAGAGTCAAAAATGTACAAGTTCACTGCAGGGTGATGTTTCTGAAGTGACTTCAGATGAGCGAAAACTGAAAATGTAAGCAATTTAAAACTGAGTCAAAAGATGGCAGAACCTTTAATCAGTCAGCATGATTAAAAAGTTAACAGAAAAGAATGTTGTCTTTATGTGTATTACCCTTTCATTTCTTTTAATATGATATCAACAGAGTAGAAAAATGCAAACTAGTGGATCTAGTATTGGTTTATTATCGTCACATATACCAGTAGACAGTGAAAAGCTTGTCTTCCTCACTGCTTATACAGATCAGATCATTACACAGTGCATTGAGCTAGAATAAGGTAAAACAGGGTAAAGTGTAAAAGCTTTTGAAAAAGTGCAGTGCAGGTGAACGATAAAATGTAAGATCATAATTGGGCAGACTGTGAGGCCAAGAGTCCATCTTAACGTACAAGAGGTCCATTCAAGAGTCCGGTAACAGTGGGATAGAAGCTGTCCTTTAGGCTGGTGGTTTGTGCTTTCAGGCACTTGTATCTTTTGCCTGATAATGATGCATTGATTAAAAATTGGTACAAATCAATAGGGACATTTAATATATTTGTCACTTTTCTATCCAGTTTTGTAGCATTAACAAACCTGGATATGGATAGCATTTTGTCTTTTCCATTAGAAAGATTTGTGAATAGCTGAAGGATTAATACCGAACCTGTGGAAACTTTCCCCTAACAGTTTGGATGTGAAGGTGTGGCTAGAGTCAACAATGTCCTACAGTGAAACTTGAGGGCAATGGTAATTGCAATCTATAGTTATGAACTGAAAGCTGTCAGAGTACACCATGCTTGTGTGATCAATTGTGATCAGTGCTGAGTACCACTTGGTTGAATCAATCTGAAGCATTTGCTACCAGAATGTAATTTCTAAACAATACACTGTATAAGAAGCCTTTTGAAATGTACCAAGGAGCTGTTGTTTCTTTTTCCCCCCTTCATTTCCTCCCTTCACATTTCATACTATTGTAAACTGCAGTCTTGCTTGTGATTTTGATTAGCTGTTTCAAGAGTCTGGTGGTCAACCCTGAGGATATGGAACTACCAGCTTCTCAGCGGCAGAGTTCACATACACAAATAAGGATTCAGTGTTTTGTGCTCAATACAGTTTAAATCAGTTTGGAAAGGAACCAATAAGTTCATCACCCAGTGCAGGCTTTATTCAAATTGCAGCCTCGATTTCAATCCGTGAAACTTTGTTCGTTATTTTCAGGTTTAAAGACACAATCGTGAACGCTAAATATGGGGGTCACACCGAAGCAGTGAGGCGACTTCTCGGGCAACTACCCATCAGTGCACAATCCTACAGCAGCAGTCCCTACCTTGATCTCTCACTCTTTAGCTATGATGACAAGTGGGTCTCAGTCATGGAGAGGCCTAAGACTTGTGGGGATCACCCTATCAGGTAAAGTAAAGCAGCTTAATTGATACATTCTAATTCAAATATTTAATCAAGGGTACCAATGTAAATCCTTAAGCTGTTTACAGATGGTAGTACAAAAAATTTGTACCTGCCTCTCTGAACGAACATTTGAAGGCCTGTGGCAGATCAGCCATAATTGTATTGAATTTAGAGGCTAGATGGCCACTTCCTGCTCGTATTTTTGTTCTGTCCACTTAATTATTCACTGATTGAAAAGGTTTTTGAGATGTAGAGTCTTAAGTTGTACAGTGCCAAAACGTGCTCTTTGGCCCACTACATCTATGCTGACCACCTGCCTACATACACTTTCCCATTTACCTGCTTTAAGTCAGTGTCCTTCTGTGCTTTGCCCACTCAGGTGTCAATCTAAGTGTTTCTTAAACATAATAGTTGTACCTTTTTCACCTTTACCTCCCCTTTCCAGAAATCAACCACTCTCTGTTTTAAAAAAAATCTCTCGGATCTCTTTTAAAGCTACTCCCTTTCACTTTAAACCTTTGCCCTGTTGTTTTGACAGCAACATAAAGTACCATGGGGACAAAGATTCTGTCTATATCTTTTCTATGCTCCTCATACTTTTTTTGTCTAACGGGTTATTCCACAGCCTTCTTTGCCTCAGGAAAACAATATTTCAAAGTTTTCTTTTCAAAAATAGAGAGTACAGATTTGGCTGCAATTACTTTCGAAGAAGTTTGCATCCTTTGTTCCTTTAGGTTTCTACAGGTGCTTCTGCATTTGCTGATCTGCTTTCGACATCCAGTTCCATAAATTAAACTGCCCTTCCCTTAATTTCTGTGGTTCTTCATCACACTAAACTTAGCCAATGAGATATATTTGTCTTGGTTAACATGTCGAATATAGAACATTACCTCACAGTTCGGGCCTTTCAGACTACAGTGCTGTGCCAACTTTTTAACCTGCTCCAAAGTTAATCCAGCCCTTCCCTCCCACAAAGCCCTCCATTTTTCTATCATCCATATGCCTTTCTAAAAGACTCTTAAATGTTGCTAATGTATCTGCCTCTAACTCCACCACTAGCAGTGCACTCCACGCACTCACCACGCTCTTTATATAAAAATGTATATGTACTTGCCTCTGAGATCCCCACCTATAATTTTCCTCCAGTCACCTTAAAATTATGCTCCTTTGTATTATCCATTTCTGCTTAGTGGAAAAAGTCTCTGACTGTCCACTTGATCTGTGCCTCTTATCATCTTGTACACTTTTGCCAAGAGATTCTGTAGTTGCTGGAAATCTAGAGCAACACACACAAAATGATGGAGAAACTTAGCAGATCAAGCAGCATTTACGGAAAGGAAGCACAGTAACATGGTAGTTAGGGCAATGCTTTACAGTACCAGCAACCCGGGTTCTTTTCCTGCTGCTTTCTGTAAGGAGTTTGTATGCTGTCCCTGTGACCGTGTGGGTCTCCTCCCAGAACTCTGGTTTGCATCCACATTCCAAAGATGTACTGGTCGGTAGGTTAATTGGTTATTGTAAATTGTCCTGTGATTAGGATAAGATTAAATCAGGAGATTGATGGGCAGCCTATCTTGAAGAGCCAGAAGGGTCTATTCCATGCTGTATCTCAATAAATAAAAAATTCCATGGATGCTGCCTGACCTGCTGAGTACCCTATCAAGTCCTATCTCATTCTCATTGACATGCACACTTTTGCACCTTTTCCTGTGTGTTACCAGTAGGGAAATGAAGCCCTGATGCCCTGAAGTCTGCTCTCTAGCCCCAAGAGAGAGTTAGAAACTGTGTGACAGAGGTAAGTTAATTCAGCGTAGATGAGAGGAGGAGGGTTTTCTGGTTGATACCTCAGTGCTTTGCCCTCTTTTTCCAACTCTATACCAGGGCTTCATTTGTTGGGAAGCTCTTGAGTATAACAGAATAGTCTTTGTGCTGTTAACTTGTTGAAGTTAAAGTTTACAAAATAACTTTTTTTCTCTCTCTCTCTGTTTTTAGATTTTATGCTCGGGACTCGGGTCTACTTAAGTTTAAAATCCAAGCAGGGCTGCTGGGACGGCCAATCAATCACACGGTACGACGCCTTGTAGCTTTCACCTTTCATCCTTTCGAACCATTTGCCATATCAGTGCAAAGGACCAATGCAGAATATGTGGTTAGCTTCCACATGCGCCACACGTGTGTGTAAAGACCATGGAACACAAGAAACATTGTACCTCTTAGTTGTGCTTGTACTTGTGGAGCCCCATGAAGAGATCCAAATAAACCCCTGCAACAACCAAAGGCAGTGAGATTTGAAGAAATGCAATCAAAGGCAACCACTTCTAGATTCAGTATTCCAGTTCATCTTTGAACCCTAATTCGTTGAAAGACCAGGAACTTCAAATGGATGGCCAACTCAGCTGAAAATGAATTTTGTGCAAACATAATTTGTTGGCAATTTATCGCTAAAACAATGCGGACTCAATCATTAAATAGTTGGCTGCCCAATTCAAAAATATGGTATATGCTATGAACTTGATTCATTGTTATTTTGGAGATAGTAAGTCCCATTTAAGTCGAAAGGTAGGGATAAATGTGCCTCTTGATCCATGGCTCACAAGGGAGGGGATGGTGCTGAGGATCTGGAATTGCTCATGTTATTAGTAATAAAAGCATAGATTGCTGGAAGTAAAACCAGCATTAATGCTTGCAGAAAACAGAAATATTATATTTAAACACTTTTATTGGAACCTTGGAGTCATTAGGTGGATTCTCTCCAAAATGATAACCTGCCTTTTTTTTTCAGTAGTTTTTTAGTTATACTCCTGAACTGATATTTTTTAGAATTGAAATTAGATATAAAGTACTGCTGCCAAGAAATGTATCCCTGGTTGAGATCGCTAAACTAGCTGTATCTGAGTGTTGTACCCTGATCCTAAACTTATTCCATTGATTTTGTTATGACTGGGGATGAATTTCTGGGTGTATGTTTCCTTTATATTTCACCAGTGATGTGGAATTATTAGACCAGATATAATTTTGTATGGAGAATTTTCTTGGTACAATGCAACTGCTTTCATTTTGGTCTTGTATACGACAATTAAAGTATTATGAATTTCAAATTTTACAAATGGAATATTACATGGAATTTGAATTTTTTCTTCTGACTGCTATATTTTATAAACACCTTTTTTACGTATGGACATAACATCTACTTGATCAATAAAATTTTTCAAGAATGATATTGGCTACCTTGTAAGTTATTTAACCCCTACTCAGTCATTTACAATATAGCGGTTTTCTGGATGCACTTTAAGATAGTACACATGGTCACAACATGAACAAGGACTGAAGCCGCTGGATTGTAAGTTCTTTGCTCCTCAAGTTTCTGTTGCTGTAATGAAAGATTGTCCATTCTCTCAGTAAATGTTTAGTGTATCAGCCATTATACTTCAGGAGTACTTAATTTACTTCAAGGACTGATTATTGACTTTAGGAAGAAGAAACCAGAGGTCCTTGAGCCAGTTCTTATCGGGGGATCAAAGGTGGAGAGTGTCAGCAACTTCAAGCTGGTGCTACCATTTCAGAGGACCCATCCTGTGTCCACCACCTAAATGCAACTACGAATAAAGCACCTCAGTGCCTCTATTTCCTTTAGAAGTTTGTGGAGATCTAGCATGAAAATCTTACACTTTGACAAACTTCTACTGATGTGCGGTGGAGAGTATATTCACTGGTTGCATCACAGCCTGGTATAGAAACACCAAGGCCCTTGAATGGAAAATCCTACAAAAAATAATGGATACAACCCAGTCCATAACAGGAAATTCCTCCCTCCATTGAGCATCATCTGCACAAGCACCATCAAGGACCCCCACGACCGAGGTGATGCTCTCTTCTCACTGCTAGAAGGTACAGGAGCCTCGGGACTCACACTTCAGAGACAATAAGTACCCCTCAACATTCAGGACCTTGAACCAGTGAGAATAGTTTCATTCAACTTCACTGGCTTTATCATTGAAACATTCCCAAAAACTTATGGACTCACTTTCAAGGCCTCTTCATCTTATTTTCTTGATACTTATTGCTTATTATTATTACTTTCTCTTGTATTTGCAGTTCGTCTTCTATTTCTTTACCCTGTTAAGTGTGGGATTTTATTGATTCTATTCTGGTTCTTGAATTTACTGAGTATGGCTGCAAGAAGATGAACCTTTGGGTTGTATGTGGTGACATATATGTACATTGATAATAAATATACTTTGAACTTGGGGACATTCTGAAGAAATGAAATGTACTGTATAAATGCAAGTAAATTATTTCTGCTTCAATGGTGTTGAGATCCATCAAGTCACTTGGAGAATTAAACCCGTTTGAGAACCATATCGGTAGTCATGTGAAGTATGAGTGGGATTATCAAATTTATTCCATATTGGTTTTGTTCTTTGGTCCATGTGCATTTGTATAATATTAACCATCTCATGTTGTGTATGACCTTTGTAAAGGTTACATAGATAAGTTACAATCTTACTTAGAAGCAAATTACTAAAGTTACTCCTTGGAGTTAAGTATTACTGTGGAACAGTTTCAAGTTAAAGGAGGCTGAGAGGAACTTTCAGAGTATTCTGAAATGACGTACAGCGGACTGAAACGCTTAAGCATATAGATATTAAGAAAGAGGATGTGCTGGAGCTTTTGGAAAGCATCAAGTTGGATAAGTCAAGTTGGACCGGATGAGATGTACAACGGGCTACTGTGGGAGGTGAGGGAGGAGATTGCTGAGCCTGTGGCGATGATCTTTGCATCATCCATGGGGATGGGAGAGGTTCCGGAGGGTTGCAGATGTTGTTCCCTTATTCAAGAATGGGACTAGAGATAGCCTGGGAAATTAAAAACCACTGTGTCTTACTTCAGTGGTTAGTAAGTTGATGGAAAAGTTCCTGAGACAGGATTTACGAACATTTATGAGAGGCATTATATGATTAGGAATAGTCAGCATAGCTTTGACAAAGGCAGGTCGTGCCTTACATTGATGACAGTAGAGCAGTAGATGTAGTGTATATGGATTTCAGCAAGGCATTAAGGAACCCCATACAAGGCTTGTTGAGAAAGTAAGGAGACATAGGATCCAAGGGGATATTGCTTTGTGGATCCAGAATTGGCTTGCCCACAGAAGGCAAAGAGTGGTTGTTGATTGGTCATATTTCTCCATGGAGGTCGGTGTCCAGTGGTGTGTCTTAGGGATCTGTTCTGGGACTCTTACTCTTCATGATTTTTATAAATGACCTAGATGAAGAAGTAGAAGGGTGGGTTAGTAAATTTGCTGATGACACAAATGTTGGGGGTGTTGGGGACAGTGTGGAGGGTTCTCAGGTTACAGTGGGACATTGATAGGATGCAAAACTGGGCTGAGAAGTGGCAGATGGAGTTCAACCCAGATAAGTGTGAGGTGTTTGATTTTGGTAGATCAAATATGAATGGCAGGATATAGTATTAATGGCAAGACTCTTGCCAGTGTGGAGGGTCAGAGGGATCCAAAGGACACTCAAAGCTGCTATGCAGGTTGACTCTGTGGTTAAGAAGGCATATGGTGCATTGGCCTTCGTCAATTGGGGTACTGTGTTCAGGAGCTGAGAGGTAATGTTGTAGCTATACAGGACCCTGGTCAGACCCCATTTGGAATATTGTGCTCAGTTCTACAGGAAGGATGTGGAAACCATAGAAAGGGTGCAGAGGAGATTTACAAGGATGTTGCCTGGATTGGGGAGCATGCCTTATGAGGATAGATTGAGTGAATTTGGACTTCTTCCTTAGAGCGACGGAGGATGAGAGGTGACCTGATAGAGGTGTATAAGATGATGAGAGGCATTGATCTTGTGGAGAGTCAGAGGCTTTTTCCCAGGGCTGAAATGGCTAAAACGAGAGACCACAGTTTTAAGGTGCTTGGAAGTAAGTACAGAGGAGATGACAGGGCTATGTTTTTTTACACAGAGAGTGGTGAGTGCGTGGAATGGACTGCCGGCGACGGTGGTGGAGGCAGATACAATAGGGTCTTTTAAGAGCAAACACGAGGAAATCTGCAGATGCTGGAAGTTCGAACAACACACACAAGATGCTGGTGGAACACAGCAGGCCAGGCAACATCTATAGGGAGAAGCGCTGTCGACTTTTTGGGCCGAGACCCTTCATCAGGACGAAGCAACAGCGCTTCTCCCTATAGATGCTGCCTGGCCTGCTGTGTTACACCAGCATTCTATGTGGGTCTTTTAAGAGATTCCCGGATAGGTACATGGAGTTTAGAAAAATAGAGGGCAATGGGTAACCCGAGGTAATTTCTATATTAAGGACATGTTCGCACAGCTTTGTGAGCCAAAGGGCCTGTATTGTGCTGTAGGGCTTCTATGTTTCTAAGCTTCATGACTGCATTTCAATGAGTGATTACAATATCTGCTCTGGGTCAGCTGGTGGTGTAGTGGAATCAGCATTGGACTTCGAGGCAGATGGTCCTTGGCTTGAATTCAGCTGGGCCCCAAACTGGACAGCTGAAGAAAGACCTAGCATTGTAATTCCATATCTTGCCACAAAAACCCTATGGACTACACTATTATTCATGGATGATGACTTGACGGCACTCAACAACAAAGCCCTCTGGCTCACCCTGTCTATGCCAACCACGAATACCAAATTAAATTAACCACACTTGCTTGCATATCCCTCCATATTCATATGCCTATCTGAATGTCTCAAACTCCGCTACTGTGCTTACACCTCCTTACACCCCTGTGCTTGGCAGTGCATTCCAGACCACTCTGTGGACATCTTAAAATCCTCTCTCACCCCCCCCCCCCAACTACCTTAAAGACAAACTTATGCCCTCAAATATTTCACAATTCTTATCTGGAAAAAGAGGAAAATTAGACTGTTGTCATAATTTTATAAACTGGTGTCTCTTCTCTGTTTGAGACTCAAGATAAAACAGCGCATTTGTCCAAACTCTTAGAGCTACCGCTCACTATTCCAGGCAGTATCCTGGTGAATCTCTTCTGCACCCCCTCTAAACCTTCAGCTGCCTTCCTATAATGCACGCGGTACTCTTAAATTCGGCCTAACCAAACTTTTATAGAACTGCAACATGACTTCCTGACTTTCATACCCAATGTCCTGGGTGATGAAGGCAAGCATGCATATTCCCTCCTCACAGCCCAATAAAACCTTGCTCTAATTCAGTTCTATAATTCTCTCATCCACAGAAGTGCATACATCGTTTCTGCAATCACAGGAGTGGCTGGCACCGAGAAACTGCTGAGATTATCCCCAAATTTGATAATTTCATACCTTTGACTCACTTTTATCAATAATTTATTGAATTACGTTAATTTCTATCACAAGGAGGCCATCAGGTGTTCCATGTTAGCATTTCTTTATAAAAATTTATCTCACTGTTGTCTTAGGCAGTCTTGTGTATGAGGTATTAAACTTGCTTGCCTCCTTTAACAACAGGCTGCTTTTCCTGTGACTTTATAATTTACATTACTTTGAATTTTTAGGTCCTTATGCCTTTGCGTTTTCCTCGACAAAATATAGTTTGTGTGCGTCATGGCAGAGCTGTGAAAAATACTTATGCAACAGCAGTTTTTTTTTGTCCTGTGTGGAGTTAAGATTGACAAAAAGCTGTGTTCTGCTGACAGGCATAATAGAATCTAATGACCTGAGTGACTAGCTGGACTCATCTTCTCCTTTCAGAATTGAGTATAGCCTACTAATTGCTGCTGTCTTGGCAACACAGAGTAGTGTAATGGAGATTGTTGCAATAATTTGTTTGCTTCGGATTCATCCTCCTCTCTGTTATTGTAATAAAACAGGAAATTGGCAGAAATAACCAGCACCTGAAATAAGAGAAGACAGGACAATATTTCAAAAGGAGATTTGTCAACTGAAAATGTCCACTTAATTTTTCCATATGGAAAGAAAGCTGAGTATTCACAAGATACTCGATTTACAATATACACCTATTTCAAATCAGGTCTTTTCACCTTCTCAGTTTGTTCCATTCTCTGTAAGATGGCCTCATTTTGTACCAGTCCAAAATTATTATTAAAGTCACCATATACTACCCTGATATTCATTTTCTTGCAGGTATTCACAATAGAATAAAGAAATACAATGAAAGACTACCCA
The DNA here is from genome assembly GCF_030144855.1 of Hypanus sabinus. NCBI lineage: Eukaryota > Metazoa > Chordata > Chondrichthyes > Myliobatiformes > Dasyatidae > Hypanus > Hypanus sabinus. The sequence continues at coordinate 31,773,547 of NC_082733.1, read as the reverse complement.
CAAAGAGTGTCAAACAACCAACGTGCAAAAGAAGACAAACTACAAATGCAATAAATAAATAACAGTCACAAACAGATTATCATTATACGCCATGTTGTATGATGTGGGCGATCATAGTCTTCCATCTGTCTCATAATGTCTTAATAAGCTCTTCAGAACTTTTGCCTGTCCATGCCTTGCAATTAAACTAATTTCAATATTGCATTGTTTAGGGGAATCATGTTTGAAATAAACATACCACAAAATCTGGGTCCCTGTTTTCCTTAGACTATCAGCTCTTTTTAAATAATAGTATCTAATAAATTAAACGCTTGTGAGATAGCAGGAGGCCATTTACTTTATCGTAACCATTGAAACAAACTCTTCCCTGTGTGCAATATGTTCCCAATCTCCCAGCATGCTTTGAAAATGACCAGTATGGATCATATTTCAACATATTGAATCTTGCAACACAGAGACAGGACCTTCAGACCATCTGGTCTGACCTACCAAAAAGGCCATCTGTGTTAGTCCCATCTGCTCACATTCGGTCCACATACCCCTAAACTTTTTCTATCTATGTAACTGTTTCTCATGCCTTTTAAATGTTGTTGTCTCAACCATTTCCTCTGGCAGCCTATTCTATGGGCCACCCTCCAGGTAAATTAGATGCCTCAGTAGACCTAAGAGGACCACAATGTTGTCATAGGGTTTGGAGGCTTGCATACTTTAATGAAATGGAGTGCTATGTTGGCTGGAGTCAGGGCTTTGCACTTTGGTTCTTGGTAGGGTCACCCATGCCAAACAGGTCAAAGTGTGGAGGCCAGACTAAGAGTTGTCCACCAGTTCTCAAGGTTCAGGGGATCACCTCAGGGCTATCAACCCTGACTGGTAAAGCAAAATTGCTATGGAAGCAGCAATGAAGAATCCTTCTACATCTGAGTGCAATGGTATTCCCTAGTCTCCACCTGGAACTTGCATGACTGATTGCAGTGAAAACCGAGATACTGACATGATGAAGGAACCCTCAACACTACCAGAGATGGAGGACCTTCATTGCTACCCAAAATGCCAGTGGCATAATGGGTAGAGAGTAGCTCTTGTTAATTCTTTTGCCTCTCTTTAAACTTATAGCCTCTATTTAGCTCTTGGGGAAAGAAAGGGCGCCTTCATCCTTATCCATGCCCCTTATTATTTTACACACCTCTATAAGATCACCCCTCATTCTCCTATGCGCCAATGAATAAGGTCCTATTTTGTATTTTAAAAAACTGAATACAATAGAGATATGAATAACATGGTGAAGATAAAAAGGAAAGCTAGTGATACTGCATATCGTACGTTAAGTACATGTTCATGGAACAGCTACAAGCGGATGAAAAGCTTTGCTACATCAAGCACATTCTTCAATGGAAGGATAAAGCTAAAACCTTCTCTGCAATTTCATGCACCAGGCACTAAAGTGCCAAACAAAAGCTGAATAAGTATTCTAAGTAAAAAGAGAATGCACAACATGGAAAATTCTTAGTGTTTGTCAGAGGTTTGATTGGTATGGTTGCATTGGACATGAAAGTTAGTGCTGTGGATAGCAAGGAAGGTTTTCCGTGTTCACAGCAGGATGTAGATCAGTTGATGGTGTGTCAGCAGAAGGATTTAATTCTGATATAAGTACAAAGTGATGCATTTTGGGAAGTCAGATAGGGGTAGGTCATATGCAGTTAATGGTGAGGCTCTAAGGAACATTGATGAACAGAGAGACCTTTAGCTTCAAGTCCATAGTTCCCTGAAAATGGTAACACAGGTAAATAGGCCTGTTTTCTCTGCAGTGAAGGAGGCTGAGGTTTATACAGTTATAAGAATCATAGAGTGGAGAGTCAATTCGTTTTCCCATGATAGGGTACCAAAAACAAGAGGGTATAGGTTAAATGAAAGGAATATGTTTGAAAGGGGATGTGCGGGTTAAGTTCCAATAGGGAGAAGGTACAGGAGCCTAAAGGCATGCATAAAACAATTCACTAACAGCTTCTTTCCCTCTGCCATCTGATTTCTGAATAGGCATTGAACCCATGAACACTACTTCATTACTTATTTTTATTTTTGCACTACTTACTTAACTAGTTAATATAATTATACTTCACTGTAATTCACATTTTTTCTCTATTATTACATATTGCATTATATGGTTGCTGTAAAGACAACAAATTTCATGACATATGCCGGTGATATTAAACTTGATTCTGATTAAGTATTTTTTTTTATGTACAGAAGGTGGTTGATACTTGGAAAACATTAACAACAGAAGTGGTGGAGTTAGGTGTAATCTTAGCTTGAGTTATTTAGACAGGCACTTTAAAAGGCAAAGGTGTAGAAGAACACTAATGTGGACAAATAGGTTAGCATGAACATGGTTGGTCAAGGTGCTTGTTTCTCTGCTGTGCAATTCTATGACTGATTTTGTGGTTCAAATTCTTTAAATTATTAGTTAATTTATACATATACAAATATATATTCTGAGGGACTTCAGAATATCAAACATAAAGGGCAGTGAAGCTGCTCTTCTACCAGACCATATATACAAAGAGATTCTGCAGAGCGCCACATACAAAATGCTGGAGGACCTCAGCAAGTCAGGTGGTATCTGTGGAGGAGAGTAAACTGTTTACGTTTCAGCCTAAGACCCTTCATCTGTTCAGCCCTGAAGAAAGATCTTTGTCTAAAATGTTGATTGCTTATTCCCATCATGGATGCTGCCTGACTTGCTGAGTTTCTCCAGCATTTTGTGTGTGTTGCTCCTGTTAGGCCACTGTTGTTTTTCATCAAGCTTTTCCAAAGTGAGCATTAAATATGCAAACATAACGTTAAGTGAACAGAGCTTAATTAAATCAGAAAGAATGATTGTAGTGAAACTCGTTCAAAATACCTAAATAACTTCAGAATGTACTCTCTGAAGAGGTGTAATCATAAAACATTTCAAGGAAAAGTTTCAAGATGGAATAGGGAAGGGAGATGTTTTTTTATGTACTCAAGTGCCAATTTTCCTGTTTCCCACTTTATCAGACTACTGTCAAACTGGGAGGACTCGCAATTATTCAAATTGTTCCTTGAAGAAACAGTACAGCTAATAAAGTAACTCTCAGGAGAGTCTAATAAAAAAGATGGTTATGATTAAACCGCTATTCTAGTCAAGCACACAACATATATACCAGGCAGATAATTCTGGAATATTATTAGAGTAGTAATAGTTTTCATTCTTTTTAGATCCCTACTGACATAACTCTAGTAAGTGGGCTGTACACAGACCCCTCAGCAGCTTAATTAGTGTGTGGCTAAGGCATGCTAAGTGGCAATTGTGTCAACTTGCAATCAAAAATCATGCAAGGTTAGAAGTTAGGCACCAATCCTGCTGTCCTTCATTTCATTTCAAATATCATTGCAACTAATCTGCAACTGAAATTGTTGTCTGACAGCGATTTAGGAACTGGAGGAAGTGTTCATTAATATCTTTAATATATTCATGAAGGTTGTGGATGTAAATGACAATTTCTTGGGATTGAATGAACCTTTGCATTCAGCAGCCCCCTGCTGAAAGGAAAGTAGAGCTTTAATTCATATTAACAAATTTTGATGAACAATAACTCATTCATACTACAACCCAAAATAAGTCTAAATGCTGCAGCTCTGAGCTGAATTAGTTCATCATACTATCCGAACTGCACTGGGAACACATTGGACATTAAAAGATTAGAGTGGGGAACACGGCCAAGGTGATGAGCATGCATCTGATTTTAATCTATTTCTAATTCTTCCCTACAATTACCAGGCTACCACATCAACTTTAAAAAAAGTGAAGCTAATAGTTTTTTAGTGTGAATAAGAAAAACTAACTTGCAAGAAAAGAAGCTTTTGAGGTAAGAGTTGCTGTATTTTCAAAATTTATTTTATGACAGTTCTTGTAGCCGTCTCCGCTCATTTGGACGAAGAGTCTTGGAGCTGTGAAAATGAACACTTTCTAATCAGCCCCTTCAATGGGAACATGCAGAATTAGAATATTTCCTCATCATTTACCCAGCACAGTCCAATTTAGCTGTTACACTCATTCTTCTGACAAGCCTCTGATAATTAGAGTTCAAATGTTTCATGTTGCTGTGGGTTGAAAAGACGACATTCTAGAACAAATGACTGGTCCTTCTGATTCCTCCTTAGTTGCACACTTCAAAGGTTTACATCCTGCGTGCTTTCCGCGGTCGGCAGCCGTTGTGGGGGATTGGAGTGTTGTCCGTAATTGAAACCACCTGGAGGCCCCCCATACTTAGTCCTTTTATAGCAGACTGCAATAGAAAAATAGCAACTTAATTTTCTTATAGCCATATCCTTAAATGTATTTAAAAGCATTGAACATATTTTTAATCAGAAACTCTGTAAACTTATCCTGCCAACAGCAGTGTTTAGCTGATTGAAAGTTCAAAATGAAGAATTCACTTGAGGTGATAAATTTACCAGTCCTTGGGCTGGTAAATTATTGAAAATCCACCTAGATTCATGTGCCCAGCACTATTCAGTCACTTCTGCTTGAAAATGCTTACAATTGTCATTTGAAAACATGATTAATTTAGCAGCCCACCATGAATAATTTTAAGTTCATTGGAGGAAAGTATAGGGGAGATGTCTGAGGTAAGCTTTGTTCAGGGAACGGTTGGGTGCTTAGAACACCCTGCCAGGAATAGTGATAGAGAGAGAGAGATGAGAGACAGTGAAGAAACTCTCAGATAGCCACATATATGAGGAGAGCTATCTCAGAACAAAGGTTAGATTGATCTTAGAGCAGGTTAAAAGGTTGGCACAACCTCGTGGCCAAAGGACCTGCACTGTGCTGTATCGTTCTATGTTCTATAAAGGAACAGCATATTTTCACTTAACGTCAGTGCCTGCTGTTGAATACTCACATAAGATGATGGGCTGATGGTTGAATGCCAACAGCATAAGTGTACCCTAGTGGATAGAGAAACAACCTTCACAAGAGAAACAAAAAAAGAGGGGCAAGTATGCCAGAGGAGTATCACCAAGAACCAGATTACAGCAGTTGAAAGAGAATAAACACTCAGACAATGATCATAACTGCTTTAAAAGCAGCACTGATGAATTAGATATGAACTATCAGCAAACAAGTGTAAAAGCCACAATAAAATTCCAATGATCTACTATCCTATTGGATGGAAATCCTGATGGTACATCATCTGGCTTACTGGGACACATTTCATATGCTTCCTTTAAACTTGCTTTAACCTCACCAGGGTCCCAAGTCATACACTCCCTTTTAGCTCATTCGGTTCATAGAACAATACAGCATAGCATTGATGCTTCGGTCCAGGTTGTTGTGCAACCTTTTAACTGAATCCAAGATCAATCTATTGCTTCCCTCCCGCATTGCGCTTTGTTTTCACTTCATTCATGTATCTAACAGTCTCTTTAATGTCCCTAATATATCTCCCTCTACCACCATTCCATGCACTGTGTAAAAAAAAACCTAACATGCTTCCTAAACTTTCCTTCAATCACCATTATTTATGTTATTGCTTTACTTTGTTCTACCTCAATTCATTGCACAGTGGCTTGATCCGTATGAATGGTACTCACTGTACATGTGACAATAATAAACCAATTCTAATTGGAATGTCAATTCCTTGTCCCGTTGGTCCTTTAGTTCTCCAGCACTGTGAGACAAGGTTACGGATCCACTGGTGTGGGATTGTTAGCTCTGTTCACTGTAAAGAAAGTTGCAATTATCCTTGGAAAGTTCATCATTCTAGTGCCTAACATCTAAATCAGGGGTTCCTGACATTTTTTAAGCCATGGACCCCTACCATTCACCAAGCGGTCCGTGGACCCCAGGCTGGGAACCCTAAATCCTAATAAAGGTGAATTAAGCCTGTTGGTATCATTTACAAGAGGAGTATCCAGAAGTGTGGAATCTGATAGACCCACATTACTAAAGTCTTGAGGGTGCCAGATCATCAGTTTCACTACAAATCAGACAAATTAGAAATAGCCAGGAAATAATGCACTCAACAACATGAGGAAGGATCAATCAGAAAATCCTCTTCTTAACTGGAGACCTCAGTGGTAAGTTATTTACAATGCACATAAAAATCATTTATGGAGGTCAGAATACTTGCGCCATTGAATAATGCCCAAGTTAGACATCATGCTTCACACATTCTTGATAGGGGCCTATAATTGGTGAGCTATTAAAATCTCATCCAGTGCGTGTACATTTGTTCTCAAGTGCCACATTCTGTGTTTCTTCCTATTTTTTCTCCACCATCATTTGGCCTGAAGCTTCACATTCTTTCAAGAAAATAAGAGCGGAATATTACAAAGCTTTATCATTGTCAAGAGGGATTTGACAGAACAAGCAGGAGGAATAAGGTCAGTGAAACCTCACATCATGAGTATGTGCCTACTTATCCTTTCATTTTATGTCCCTATAAAATGCAGAGACCAAACTCTTTCTAAAAAAAAAGGTTGTCCATTTATCAGTCCTGCATGTACACTTTTAAATAGGACACCTCTTCAATTTTCTCTTTTATATGGCTTTAATGCACTCAGTAGTTGTGATAGGTAGATAAACTGACAGGGAATTAAAGAAACACTTGGAGAAAATTATTACAAAAGGAACTGGAATGAGAGTACAAAAGCATAAATAAGGGCAATGGGCTAAATAAATATTCTCCTGGTACCAATATTTCTATAGCTCTACAAAGGTACAGCACCATGCAAAAGTCTTAGACAAACATATATAGCTAGGGTGCCTAAGACCTTTGCGCAGTACTGCATTTGCCAAAGTGGAGTGGAGAGCGAGTTTGTAAATCTGGTGGGATCAAAGAATGTTGGGAACTGCAAGGGTGAAGTGCCGCTGCGGGTGTGTGGGACAGGTGGCAGAGAAAGAGGTTCAGGGGCAGGGGACGGTGTGGGTGCAAGGCAGACTCAGCGCTGAGACACCAGGCAAGGTAATTTGATTCCAAACAACTGGTTTATTGATCTTTACAGAATATCTCTTTGGTGCTTCTTGCTCCCTCACCTTTTCCCAACTACAATTCCCCTCTTGCTGTCCTCTTCGCACTCTCAGTCCACAATACAGACCCATATCAGAATCAAGTTTATCGTCATTCACATATGTCATGATTTTTTTTGTGGCAGCAGTACAGTGCAATACATAGAATTATTACAGTACTGTATACAGTGGTTATTCCACTAATTGGCCATTCAAACAAGTCTGAAGAAATTAAGCTCTTAAGGACTAAAGCCAGTTGGAAGAAAATGTCCACATGGAGACTAACAACAGTGAGATCTTACAGCAAATAGACTAATGCCATCAGTAGATGCAGCATCAGGTCTGGTGTACCAAATAAATGTTTTGTAAGTTAATTTGCTAAGAATTAATCTCTGGACAGTCTGGGGTATAATAATGAATAATGTTTATGTGCAGTGTTCTGAGAAGCCATCTCTAGGGTGTAAAGACTTATTTTTCTTTCCAAAGCACGGAGGTAGCGGAGGGAATCAGCTTGTTCTGACGAATGCACTTCCTGTTTTATGCTTTCTTAAGCACTCACACCACCCACGGCACGTTAATGTATTTAGTACACAAAGCTAATATTGGTAAACCGCAAGAATGATTTCTCAGTCTTCCTATCTAATTAGTATTTTTTTCCTCGAGAAATGGTACTCTAACTGTAATAGAGTGAAAAGGGAAAGTGGTCTTCAAACACAGAACTAATACTTGGTTTAGGTAAAGTTCTTATTTCAGATTTACACATTATACGGAGGTATATTTTTTGTTCTTTCCCCTTTATCACCCCTTGTTTCCCAGATGCAACATCACTGTTGTTGAGTGATTTCAGAACTTAAAAAAAATAGAACATAGTCAAGCTGAACTAATTCTTAAACTACTGATGGGAATATTTGCCCAGAAGTTGATAGCTTTTCTCAATGTTGTGGAGCAGTACTGATATTACCAGACTAGACCATGGAAGAGATCTGATATAAAAATATTGCTGAATTAAAATAAAAAGAATCTGCTGACCTCACTTGCATCTGATTCTAGTCTCATCACAAATATGGATGGTCCTCAATTTCTTTCTAGCCAAACATCACACTCACCCTTCCCTCCCCAACCGTAATACAACTAACCATATTATGGAAAGCCCATTGCTAGTAACTTGGGCCAATAGTATTATCAAGCAAAATTTGACACAAAGCCATTAAAAAATCTAATAAGGATGGTGGTGTTAAGGAATGTCTTAAAGAAAATAGGGTGGAAAGGTACTGTAATGGTTAGTGTAACGACTATTATTTTCACTGCTGGAAAATTCAGATGTAATGCACTATTTCTTTTTTTTAAACAATTGAGGCAGGTTTCTGCTCCATCTTAGTTTGAAGTTTTAAAGTTTTTAAAACTCAATAGTTTTCTAAGTAGGTATAGGCTTCTAAACAATCTAACTGCTGGTGTACAATTGTTTATCTGAATTATTTTGTGTAATAGTGCATCATACAATAAACACTTACGGACATATTAATACATTAAACATTCAAAGATATATTATTCAAATTACAAACAATTGGTGGTTAAGCAAGTATGTACTGAGATCTCAAAAATGCATTTGATAAACGTTTTCTTTCGCCTTGGAACTGCTTCAGGAGACAAAAAGGCAACAATAAGCAGGTGATAGAAAAGGTATTATGGAAACATCAGCATTTGAAATGCTGTAACTCACCATCCTGCCAGGTCCCAAACCTTTCACCATCACACGAACAAAGTTTATTCCCCGATCAATTGCTTTCTGTCCACAAAACAAAAATTATCAAATTTTATTTATTCTAAAAATGTTATTTTTTAAAAAGCAAATTCCTTTTCCCCCTCTGCACTCTCATCAATGATAGTATCTTTTTAAAATCTGCTGATATAATTAATTGTTATTCCCATTTGTTTTTGCTTCCCCTCTAATTTTCCTTCTTATAATATATTAGGAGCCGAGAGATAATGTTGCAGTTATATAGGACCCTGGTCAGACCCCACTTGGAGCACTGTGCTCAATTCTGGTCGTCTCACTACAAGGATGTGGAAACCACAGAAAGGGTGCAGAGGAGATTTACAAGGATGTTGCCTGGACTGGGGAGCATGCCTTATGAAGACAGGTTGAGTGAACTTGGCCTTTTCTCCTTGGAGTGACGGAGGATGAGAGGTGACCTGATAGAGGTGTATAAGATGATCAGAGGCATTAATCGTGTGGATAGTCAGAGGCTTCTTCCCAGGGCTGAAATGGTTGCCACAAGAGGGCACAGGTTTAAGGTGCTTGGGAGTAGGTACAGAGGAGATGTCAGGGTTAAGTTTTTTTTTTACGCAGAGAGTGGTGAGTGCGTGGAATGGGCTGCTGGCAATGGCGGTGGAGGCGGATACGATAGGGTCTTTTAAGAGTATTTGGATAGGTACATGGAGCTTAGAAAAATAGAGGGCTATGGCTAACCCTAGTAATTTCTAAGGTAGAGACATGTTTGACACAACATTGTGGGCTGAAGGGCCTGTATTGTGCTTCAGGTTTTCTATGTTTTCTAATATCCATTGTCAGTGTCTCTTCACTCTTGGCATAGCTGTTGATTAAAGATGCCATGATACTGTCAACAGGAGGGGTCGTATTCATTTCTCTGAAAATATACTGACGCTGTTCTGGCTATACTGAATTATAACAGTGGAAATCCTCCAAAGTACTGATCATCTTTGATGGGAAACTTTCACCATCAGAGAATTTACACACTGGCTGGAGGGAACTAAGGAAACAAAACTCTTTGCATCTAAAATGTCTACTTAAAGAGATCAACAAACATAAACCTTAAAGAATATCAGTGAGATCTGTGGCAGGATATATGTTTTGTGGTTCAGAAACAGTGCTTCATTAAGTTTGGCAGTTCAAGGAGGAAGTTTTAACAGAATACTGTCAGACCCAACAAAAGAAAACATGGTGGCCGTGGTGTTGGATGTTTTGTGCCAGTGTAATCTGTTTCTGTTGCTGGAGCTCACATCTTGAACATGGATACCTCAAAAGCGTGCCAAGAAGTTTGACTTCATGACTAAATAATAGACCTGAGGTGCACTAATTACACAGTAAATAAACAAAAAAAAATGATAACTAATAATGAGTTATATTTAATCTTGATTAGTTCAACTTGTCAATGTATACTTTCCATCTACAATTATTTGAATAGTTTCCTCCAGAGCCTGGAAAAAGCTACTGCTTGCAACCTCCCATTTTAAATCTTTTTAGTTTTCTCTCAGTGATTGAAGGACCCATGACAGAATAATGAACATTCAGAACATCAAACAATACAGCACAGTGCAGGCCCTTTGGCCCATGATATTGTGCTGACCTTCCAAGATCAACCAAATTTTCCTTTCCATACAGCCCTTTATTTTTAATCAAAAGTTCAAAGTAAAATTTATTATCAAAGTACATATATGTCACCATATACAACCTCGAGATTGATTTTCTTGCAGCCCTTCTCAATAAATCCTTAATGGAATAACCATGATAGAATTAATGAAAGACCACACCAGCTTGAGAGTTCAACCAATGTGCAAAATACCAAACTGTGCAAATACAAAAATAAATAAATAACAACAACAACAATAATAATAATAATAATAATAATAATAAAATAAAATATTAAGAACATGAGATGAAGAGTCCTTGAAAGTGAGTCCATAGGTTGTGGAAACAGTTCAATAATGGGGCAAGTGACATTGAGTGAAGTTATCTCCTTTGGTTCAAGAGGCTGATGGCTGCGGTTTAATATCTGTTCCTGAAACTGGTGGTGTGAGTTCTGAGGCTCCTGTACCTTTTTCCCAATGGCAGCAGCAAGAAGAGAGCATGACATGGGTGGTGGGGTCTCTGATGATGAATGCTGCTTTCCTGCGATATCGCTCCATATAGATGTAGTTAATGGTGGGAAAGGCTTTACCTGTGATCAACAGAGCTGCATCCACTACTTTTTGTTGGATTTCCTGTTCAAGGACATTGGTGTTTCCATAACAGGCTGTGATGCAGCCAGTTGATACACTTTCCACCATACGTCTATAATAGTTTGTGAAAATTTTAGATCCATGTGCCTACCCATAACATTATTCCCTCTCGTATTTACTATTTCAGCTCTGGGGAAATGTCTCTGGCATACCACTTGACCAATGTGTCTTATCATCTTGTACACCTCTAACAAGCCAACTCTCATCCTCCTTTGCTGCGACTCAGTGTATTGAACATCCAGTATAGTGATTCTTGGTATTGGTTCATTACCTAATGTCTTGGAGCTTTATATTAAAAACATCTTAAAACACTAATTTTCAATATCCCTCTCCCCCAAACTTATTCTGGGAATGAACTGATCAATAATAGTTCAAAATCTGGCTTGTTTGTATTTAAAGTTTATATATCACAGACCCATAGTAATGTGCTTGATTGTTAAATGGCCTCTGAAATGGGATACCATGTACCTCTGTTCAGAGGTAATAAGGGTTGGCAATATATTCTCGACATGGCAGCAACAGTCACATCCCATGAATGACTGATGAAGAAATAATTACAGATAGGCAACAGAATGGCAGATCAACACAGGTATTTCTCATGGCGTTTCTGGTGACACACTGACCTTATCATGAAAGTGTTATGCTACATAATGTCCAATGAATAATTCAAATAATGAGGATTACGTCCTCTTACAGCCAAAGTCCACCCATAATATTTATAGTTTAATCAGCATTAGGTGAGTAAACAAAAATCTCTCTTCATAATGATTACTTCTGACTAAGATGAAACTTTTTCAGTTAATAGCATGATTTTGATGAATATTCCAAATAATGTTGTAAACAATAACCAACTATAATTTCGACAAATTTTGATTATTAAATTGGATACAAACATGACAGGAAATGTAGCAAAGGGGAACAAAGACTTTAAAACAAAAGACTGAAATTATCAGCGATCATTCTAAGTTTCACAAAACAAATCAGAGGATGTCATATTACTGAGTAACTTAGATGTCAAATCAAGGTACAAGTTTTAATTGATAAAGCACAGCTTTGTTTCATTTTTGTGTGGGGGATAATTGTGAAGCCAGTACAAAAAAGGGACAAATCATGACATCACTTTTTTTTAGTTGAATGGAACTTCTTGCAATAAGCTATCAATGAAACATCATTGAAATACAAACAAAAAACTACAGATAATGCAACTCCTGAGCAACACATAAAATAAACTGGAAGAACTCAACAGGTCAGGCAGCTTCTGCCCCCATCCTTTCCAGTCCTGAAACTTCGTCTGTTTATTTCCCTACATTGATGCTGCCTGACTTTCTGAGTTCCTGCAGCATTTGGTGTGTATTGATCTGAAATGTTAGCTTAGTTTCTATTTTCACAGATGTTGCCTGATCTGCTGAGTACTGTCAGAATTTTCTTGTTTTCATTTAAGACTGAGTAGAATTTGTTTTACTGTTTTACTGGAGCATTTCTCAGATATCTTAAAAAGAGATTTATGAAAAATGAGAGAGCATGGATAGAAGATAATCTAGTTTTTATTTAAGATACTTTTCCTTCAAAAAAGTTCATGAGCTAGGGCCTTTGCCATTCTGTCAATGTAGTTTGGAAACCAGTTACCTAATCTAATGTCACCTTGCAGCACTAAGTTTGGAAGCCTGCAGGTCAATGCTGTCAGGTATGTATTCAAGTCTTTTTTTAAAATGTGATGAGGATTTCTGCCTAATCACTCTGGCAGCCAGTGAGTTCCAGACCTCTATTATCTCTGAGTGAAAGATAATTTCCTTATCCCCATCTATTCTTTTCACCAGTTACAATGAGAGTCAATGTATCGCTGATTTTTGACTCCTTTGCTAAAGGAAATAGATCCTTACTACTTACTCTTATATTTCTTTCAAATTTTAGACACCTCATTTATCTCCCTCCAGCTTCCCCTATTCCACCTTAACCACTATTACCAGCTGCCAGAGTGATTAATAAAGACTCAGATATGAACTCTGGAGCACTGACCTGCAGGGCTCTGAACCTAGCGGTGGAAGGTGAGATCAGCACCTCTCCAACCAGAATAGACACAGTGGCCTAATTGTCACCTTTTCTTTCTGACTGGTCATGTTCTATAAATTCTCCTCATTGCTACAACTTTTCATTCCTGGCAACTTCCTGAAGTGCAATCATTTCTGTTCTGTAATGTGGCAATGAGAATTGTCCATCATATTAAAGCTGTGGCCCAAGCAATGTTGCATCATTTCAAGCATAACCTGCTCTTACAAGCTTTGGCTAATAAAGGAAAACAACCTCTGTGTCTTTCTCACCACAAACAAGAGAAAATCTGCAGATGCTGGAAATCCAAGCAACACACACAAAATGCTGGAGGAACTCAACAGGCCAGGCAGCATCTATGGAAAATAGTACAGTCAGCATTTCAGACCGAAGGGTTGACTGGATTCTTTTCCATAGATGCTGCCTGGCCTGCTGAATTCCTCCAGCATTTTGTGTGTGTGGCTTGACTTTCTCACCACCTCATTTACCTGCCCTGCTACCTTTGAGGATAATATTATCAATGACTGTCCATGAAGAATGACTTATGACTGGCAAATAGGCAACTGCATAGCTTGACAATAACAAATCTGCTGACTGACAGACAAATCTTTAAGTTACAAAATTGTAAAATTAAATACTGAAAAAAAGATGGCGCTTCTACTGAATATCATGGACTGAATGCTCACTGAAACGAACATTATTATACCAAGATGTTCATTACAAATATGAAAATTGTAAAAGCACATATGACTCATTTTGAGTTAATATTCCTATTGTGTTTAGTATGTGTACTTTTCTGCACTATTTCATGGTGATAGCACCACCTACTGAAGATATTCTTTACTATGCAATATGGTAATTATACTATTTTTGAAATGCATGAACAATTCTTAACAACATTTTCTATACATCCATGTCTCTGCTAATCTGTGTGTCTATAAAGAGGTACATTCAGGATTTATTTTCTATCTTCTGCAAGACAATGTCACTTCATGAGTATTGTAAAATCACAATGACTGAGGTTGACTAATAGAATACAGTTCAGTCAGTGCAAGAAAACAAGCACAGATGCAGTGATTTTATAAACTGATTGAAACTGAAAATAGCAAAATTAATTTATGGGAATATTATTTCTGTCGTATTTTTTGCACAAAATATTGAATGTCTTCTCAGAAAATATGTAATTTGTTACTACAGGCAGCTGTGGAGGCCAAATCTTTATGTATATTTAAAGCAGAGGTTGATAAATTCTTGATCAGTCAGGGCATGATGGGATATGGAGAGAAGTTTAGAGAATGTAGCTGAGAAGAAAAATGAATCAGCCATGATGGAACAGACTCGATGGACCAAATGGCCTAATTCTGCTCCTATATCTTATGGTCTAAAATGTGGGCTTTTGGAGTTAAGCAGCTCATTTTGCAAACAGATACTGTTTCAGCAACACAACAAGATTAAATAAGTGAGGGTATACAATCAGGTTTTGTTTCATTTGATCAATCTGGTAAATGAAACTCACTGTTACTTTGAAGAATTCACATAAATTTACCAGAAATATGATAACCAAAAATATGCAGGTAAGAACAGAATAAACTTTTAATTGAAAAGCAGACTCATCTCATGTTTCCATTCGATCAACATAATTGCTCCAAGAGATGTTTAGAATTGTAATTCAAGTTGCAGTGGATTTGGATGGTTAAGAAGAATGTGAAATATCACCTTACAGTTGAGTTTTTAATTCCTTCCCATCTGTCAATTTTTTATTACGAATGTCTGGTCATCTGCAGCTAGGTTCAAATTTCCTTGCAGCTTCGTTCATCAACAAACATAGTTAAATTATGTAGGGTTTGATTATCAGAATAGTTATTTATAGTAGCATCACAACTTTGCAAGGGTGCTAGTCTTCTATAAGGAGCATCTCCTAGCCATAAATGCAAATATAGCTGTCTTAGATTTTAAGAGGATGAATACACATCCCATCTTGAAATATATCAGACAAGATTGATAAGAGTGGAGAGAATTGGAAATGAGTGAAAGGAAGTTAACATATGGGCACAAGATGTAGCTGGCAGATACAGAATAGAATGACATGACACCTGAACTGTTTAGTGGCTGATAGCTGTGATCCTATTAGCCAGATACAAAAGGGCATCCAAAGGACATCTCTATACACCATGGCCAGGGACCAGGACCATGTATGAAAAGGAACAAGATACTGAGCAACCTTCTCAAGATACAGCTTTAGTGTTAATTGTGGGTAGAACCCTGTTTCATTTGTCAATTATTTTGAATTTTACAAATCATTCAGGCTGAACCCTCAAGTAAACTTGCTGCTTGAAAGTAGCACCTGTATATGAGATGGAGTAGAGGACAAATTAACACAAACTGATCGGCCATGTGATCTATAGGTCCTCCCTGGTCAGGAATGCCTGGCTTATTAACAGTCCACACAGATTAATGAGTGTTTAAGTAGTCAGGTGATGGACATGCTAGTAGATGAGGGGCCATGGGAATCTTCTGCCAAGCAGGAACTAGGTTTGTGTCAATGTTATTGCTTACGGTAAAGCCCTCCCAACCATTGAGGACATCTACATTGAAACACTGTTGTAGGAAAGGAGCATCCATCATCAGATATCCTCACCACCCATGCCATGCTCTCTTCAGGCAGAAAGTACAAGGGCCTCAGGACAATAAAATACACCTTTTAGATGTAAATGTACAAATGAAAGCTTATCCCAATTACACTATGGTATTTTAATATGGTCCTTGATGAATACAACATTGGCCTTTGGGTTGCATGTCCACTTAAGGCTGCCAGTATCCCTGAACAATTCATTTTGTTCAAGGTTTCAAAATCCAGATCTGGTAAAAGCTTGCATTGTAAAAGTAGTTGCCACTATCCACAGACTAGCATCCTCTAGTTGATTTTAGTTAGGGACAGATGATATCTTACACAGACTGATTCTTCGGAATATATTCCCCAATTCAGAGTTTGTAGAATTTCTAGGAGATTGCTCATCCCCTAGTTAGAGGTTCTGAAAAAAACTTGTTATAATAGAAGATGAAAAAAAAATCAAATTACCTAAAAAAAGCATAACACAGAAAGACTAGGGGAAAATGATTTAGCCCTCCCTCTATGTGCGGGAAAAAAGTTTAAAACAGATCAAGAAATGCTAGAATTCTGAACTGAATAACACCCTACCACTAGAAATCATCATTGATGCCAAAGACACAGTTTAAAATGCATACTCAAGGAATGTACATTAGGCCTCTGGTACAAACCATAAAGTAACTTATGCTTCGATTGCAATTATATTTTTAAAGTCTATAATGGCATCACCATTATAGTGCCCATGACCAGAAACCTGATCTTTATGCTGAGTTAGCAGGTGGGTTACCCCAGGAGTTTTGCATTGCTTAACTCTTTTCCCAACATCTGCAATTCAGACAAAAGTGTTTGGCCCTATGTTCTTGAAAATTTACCTCAAGGCTTAAGCTAACACAGGTCCAGTAAGTAGGGAATTGGTATATTGTGCTTTTTATAGATAAATTATGAAAGACTCAGGCCTTCTATTTCTTAAACATAAAAATGAAAAAATTCTCAGCAATGTTTCTAATCAATAGTTTAATATTTCCCTGTAGATAAAAACAATGATGCAAATGTATAATGCATGAATACCTTGGCCGATACCACTAATTATTTTTGAGATCCAGCCTGACATCAATCGGGAAACTGAATGAGGACTACTGTCTGCCAGTCTGAAGAGGATATTGTTAGAATATTTACAGATTCTCACTAGGGAAAGGGCAAATGTTATTGATGAATTTATGTGTGCTTCATGGCAAGGGACATTAATTCTTAGAAATGGAGCCAGCATCAGCATCAAATGGTCCCCAATGAGACAGAGAATGTGTTCAATGCAGAGTGGTTCCCTCCACAATGTTCAGTCAAGCACTCCCAGGACACATCAACTCTCTCTCTCCTACATTAACAATGAATCAGTGCCAAAAAAAAAATCACTTGGCAATTTGTACTACAATAACATGGGATTTTTATTTCTCATACCAATCACCTTTGTAGCCTCTCTAAATCAGTATGCTCGATCCTGTGAGACCATGTTTACTATTAATTAAATGACACCTGCCCAAAGTTATTTCATGTTGAACCCATACAGCCAGCAGAATGCAAATATATATCTGCTCAGATTGATTGGTGTCTTCAACAAAAAGAACCACTGTGTAATCAAGTCTCTACAGGAAATTTGGTGAACTCTGGATTTAGGGATTCATGGATTTTATTAAAAAGTGTCAAAAGTGTCAACTGATTCTCAGATTCACTATATACGAGCAAGTTAACTATCTATATTGGGGAGAAAAAGTGCTGCTTTACCGCTGCTGCTGAAATGCCGGCCGTCTGAGCAGCAATGGGGGTTCCCTTCTTTGCATTCTTAAACCCTTCGGTACCACATGAAGTCCGCACCATGCTCTGCCCATCGTGGGTAGTAACTTGAATATGCGTGCTATGAAAAATATAATGGCGTTTCAGAGAGAGAGAAAAAGTTAAGAAAATAATCAATATAAATCTGTAGGTTACTTAATTACCACAAAGTTATCTTAAACTAGATAAAGAATGCTTATTGCTGATGCACAAGCCCATGTCAATTATAGCTATTTTCACAAAGACTAAAACATTGCTCCTCTCTATCTGGGCTGCAAGAGACCCTGACCTCAGATTGCTCTGATGTGCTTTTCTTACTTCCTGTGAAAATCACCATAGGACCTCCCTGGTTAAGATCTCTAACTGGTATCAGACTAGGGATAGTTCAGTGGTTCTGCTACCTGAGATGCTATGATTATCATTTCAGTCAGCAGAAGAAAGTGTTGACCAGTAAGAGAGGATGGTGCTAAAAAGTGGAAGTCAAAAACTTAGCAATTAACTGATACATAGAACCATTCTGCCAATGAGAGCATATTCAAATACTGATATTGTCAAAAAAAATTACAAATTACATTTGCATAGAAACTTCAAGAGAAAAAAAGGAGTCCTATACACACACAAATACCAGTAGAACTCATGCAAGTCAGGCAGCTCCTATGAAAGAAATGCCTCCTGATTTGCTAAGTTCCTCCAGCATTTTATGTGTGTTGCTTTTCTCAGTATCTGTAGCAAAAAAAACCTATATGTTTCAAGAAAATGCAGTAAAAAAAAAAGAAAAGTAGAACAAAGAAAGAATTGTAGTATGGAAAGGCTAGTTTAAAATGACTTTCAAGAGGTATCTGAAAAGAAAGTTAATTCAAAAGGCAGAATTCAAAAATTAGGCCCAAAGCAGTGGGAGAGATTATTGGGAGAAGATAAAACATAACAACGTGAAATAAAAGAATCAGAAGAATGAAAATTTGTAAAATTATTTAGGGTTGGAGTCACTTGCAGAGATGAAGTGAACTGAGTCCATGAAATAACTTAAACATAAACTCAGGAACTTTAAACTTGAAATATTAGAGCACCTGAACACAATCTAAGTTCACAAGGTCAGAAGTGGATGGGAGAGGACAGAGTGTGGAAAGGAAATTTTTGAATCAGCCAACAATCCTAAAGGCAGGTTAATGGGAGGGCAACTGAAGAGAACTGGAATAGCAGAGTGTGGATTATACTCATGCAGATGAAGGTATCAGAGGCAGAAAGACTACGTCAGTTAATGTAATGAAGAGAGCAGGATAGGAAGAGTGAAAGAACGCATGGAGAAACTAGAATTTTGATATACATTGTATTCTGCATCAAGTGGCTTGAATTAATTATTGATTGAATTTAGTTGTTCACTCTAGTGTGGGTCAATGTTAATTTTGTTTGGGCAGTTCCAGGTATGTTAAAAGTTCTATTTAAATGGAGGTTGTTGTTTGAGGTACAATAGACCCGTTACACTACTTTGAAGGTTTTAGTGCTGTACTGACTTCTGTACAACCATTTCTACTCATCTCACCAGTTTGCCCAATCAATTCTGCTCCTGAGGGCACGTTGTTTGTCAATAACCTTCAAGGAGTCTTAATACAGCTAAACATGTTTCACATTGGGCAACATGTCATCTAAAGCTTTGACTGTGATACCAACTACCACCAAGCCAATTCTGTCCCAAATTAATAATTCTCAGATGCACGCTTACAAGCAAGAATCAAAACAGAGGAAGAGGAATCACAGCTAATGTTTTCTTCCTTGTAACCTAGAGCAGCAAAGGGAATAACAATGCTGTGACTAGTATGCAGCTTCCTTCAAGAGGACCACAACCTCATCATGGTTTGGAGACTTATGTGCCTCAATGACCTGGAGAGCTATGTTGCCTGGAGTCAGGGCTTTGTACTTTGGCTCTTGGCAGGGTCACCCATACCAAACCAGTGAAAGGGTAGAGGCCAAACTAAGAGTGGTCAACAGGTCTTCCAGATTTAGGGGTTCAGCTCAGGGCTAACAACCCTGACTAGTTAAAAGGAAAAAAATTGTTATGGAAACGCAATGAAAATTTCTTCTATACCTGTGTCTAATGGTATGGACAAATAGAGATGGAGGACCTTCATTGCTGCCCTAAGTGCCAGTGGCATAACAGGCTACAAGTAAGTATGCAGCTTAGCTTAGAAAATCTTGCTTTATGGATAAATTATCACCACTTACTTATTATATGTTGCCTTGACATGCACTATGTGCAAATCTTCATATTTTTTGCCTTCCCAATGCAAAGAGCTCTCCTGTCCTGGCATTGGTGGTAGGATACTATACATAACAGAAATAGTATTCATTTCACAACATAAATAATTGATAAACAAGCAAAACATTAACTCAAATCTTCCTCCCCAACCCCATAAATTACCTGTAAATAAACAAAAGTCATTTGGTTCATTATATTCCTGCCCAATATTATTAATTGATTAATATTGCACAACTATACTGAACTCCTGTATTTATGATTTGTCATAAGTAATTACAAGCACAGAGTGATCAATAACATGGAAAGGCAAGTGGAAAGAATTCCCCCTACAAAGTTTCTTAGAAGAGATTTAAAACCAGCTCTATCCAGGCAGACATAGAAGGCTACCCTATCCCAGTTGACCACAATGCTGTGAAAAAAATCAAGTGGTCACTTCCAAGCAAGAATCAGTAGTGATGAACTTGGTTAACTTTTATGCTCTCTAAGCATACTGAAGTCAATTGTGGTGACAACTCAACCACCCCCCCCCCCAACCAAATTCCAATTGTGTCAATTGAAAACTTAAGTCAACTGTGGTGGCACCACCCAGGCCACGTCCTCCTCTTGCAGCTGCCATGAGGAAGAAGGTACAGGAACCTCAGGACTCACACCACAGGATGAAGTACACTCATTACCCTTCAACCATCAGGCTCTGAACCAGTGGGGATAACTTCACTCACCTGATCACTGAACTGTTTCCACAACCTACTTTCAATGACTCATTTTCTTGTGAGCATACTCAGTAAATCCCAGAAACATAATAGAATCAATGAAAGACCGCACCCAATAGGACAGACAAAAAACTGATGTGCAAAAGACAACAAAGAGAAAAAGAAATAATGATAGATAAATATCATGAGATGAAGAGTCGTTGAAAATGCCACCACAGTTGACTTCAGTTTTCTTGAACAGCAGAATGATATTTGCAATTTTCCAGTCCTCCAGAAACATGCCAGAATCTAATGATTCTTGAAAGATCATTACTAATGCCTCCACAAACTCTTCAGCTACCTTTTTCAAAATCCTGTGACGTAGTCCATTTGGTTCAGGAGTCTTACCTACCTTCAGAACTTTCAGCTTCCCAAGTTCTTTCTCCCTAATTATAGCAAGTGCACCCACTTCTGCCCCAACACTATTGAACTTCCGGCATACTGCTAGAGTCTTCCACATTGAAGACTGATGCAAACTATTTATTTAGTTTGCCCGCCATTTCCTTGCCCACCATTACTATCTATGCAGTTTCATTTTCCAGTGGTCAGATATCTACTCTCGCCTCTCTTTTACTCTTTACATCTCTGATGGTTGCGTGATCCTGCCTTTGGAGTACTTCCTCTTTGGGATGTATCTATCCTGCATCTTCCAAATTTCTCCTGGAAACTCCAGCCATTGCTGATTATCCATTATCCCTGCTAGTGTCCTCTTCCATTCAACTTTGGCCAGCTCCTTTATCAAGCCTCTGTAACACTCCACAGCCAACTTTAGCTATCATATTGTGATCACATGTCCCCTAAGGGTTCCTTTACCTTAAGTTCCCCAAACAAATCCAGTTCATTACAAAATTTCCAATCCAGAATAGCCATTCCCCTAGTGGGCTCAGCCACAAGCTGCTCTAAAAAAACTATCTAATAGGCATTCCACAAATACTCTCTCCTGGGATCCAGCACCAACTTAATATGTTGACATAATATACTTCAAGAATAAATTTTCTTTAACCTTTTACTACAATACACGTTAGATAGATCAAATTAGAGTTAAAATAGTAGGATACTTGGTAAAGCTTTGTACTGTTAGTAGACAGAAATAAACAAGGTACCTTATGTCCAATTCAAAACCCGATTTGGCAAGCAAAATAAAAATCCCTCTAAACTATATAAACCAACTGCCTTGCTCCACTTGCAAGACCAGATTATTTTGCAATGGCCCTTATTAAAATTCTTGTTTGAAAGCAGAGGAAATGAATTGTTACTTTTTAAAATGTTACTATTTCTTGATGGTGACTAGTAAAATTATACCATTTAGATCAAAAATAGGCACCTGGCTACCTTCAAGAAAACACTTAAAATAATGCAGCTGGGAAAGAGATGGAATACCTGTAGTCTGCTGCTGACTGTCTAGATTGTGTTAGTTCTGTAGAGGCTTTCTCCTTTTCTGTTGCTTCTTGCTGCCTCTGTAAACTTGTTTGTAAATATCGGCACTGGGCCTCCAATGAACAAACGTAAGAACTAGGAGAAGAAAACATGACCAGTTTAGCACAAACACAGATAAAACTCCACACAGGAGACACAGAACATGAACTGAATTTACTTTAATATTTGAAAGTTGTGATCACCTTCCCACAGTGATGAATTTCTGATATCACTGGCTCTACATTGGATTAAGTAAATGAAGACCATCTGCTTATTCTTACTATATATAAAGCAGAACTGAAAATTTCTGTTTTTTTCAGAGATACTGCTTTATGAATAAGGCATTTTATGCAATGTACTTCATATGTAGATTTAGGCTGCTGATAAAAATCTCATGGTTCAATTACTAGAGGTCTCCATGCTCTGGCAAACATTCTTCTTCAGCTGCTAACTAAAAACAGATTAGCTGGTCATTCAACATTATCTTGTTTAGAAGTAATCGACTGAAATGAATCCAGGACAGAAAGTCTGCATAAGGAGATGCAAAACTTTGTACAACAAATTCTAAGACTTTTGATTTTTATGGCTTTCAGTACTTCTTCAGACAATTGAAGAAAACACTAAGGGATGCAAAGATGACTTCAGTCACAGAAAGACAATTTTGTAGGTGTTTGTAGCAGACTAAATCTAAGGTATAGAGTTGGAAACATTCATGGTTGGAAATGCTATTTGACAGAGCAAAGGAAAACACAGGCCAGCAAGATCTAAGTTTTTCTTTTATGAACAAAATGAAATTTACTGCAAAGAGTAAGAAAGAACTATGTACCAGGTTATCAAATCAATTAATGTACCATGGCAAAAAAAAATCTGATTATCTACCTTATCACTCCCCTTTAGATACATCAATCAGACTCGTTCAGTCCCTAGTAAACAAACCCAACCCCTGTAATCTCTCCCCATGATGGAAGTCCAGACAATATCGTGCTGAAGCTCCTGTGTAGTGTCCAGTGCAAGCATATCCTTCCAAAAAGTGAGATGACCAGAACCGCACACAGTATTCCAAGTCTAAACAGGATTTTTAGTAAAGTTGCAACAGGTTATTGGATAGAGAGAAGGATGCTGTTCCCGCTTGTAGTACCAGGGAGCCAATTTAAAGTTTTGGCTACAACTTTGAGTAGTGATTGAGCATAAGAGTGTTGAAGGTACGTTGTAGACATTGGCGAAGCAGTACTTGGAACACTATATACAGTTTTGGTCACCTTGTTATAAAAAAAGCATTTAATAAACTGGAAATATTGCAGAAAAGATTTATCATGATGTTGCTTGTACTTTTGGGTGGGGGGAAATGGAGATATTGTGTAGACTAGGACTTTATTTCCAGAGATGTGGGAGATTAAGGGGTAACCTGATTTAGATAGCTAGAAGTTTAGAGAGAAGTGGGTCAAACACGGGTAAATGGAATTAGCTCACTGGGTAACACATGGATGAGATGGATTAAAAGGCCTGTTTCCATGCTCTACAAACAGCATAAGAGTTGAGCATGCCATAGACCATAATCGCCACCCTCTCTTGAAACTTCCAAGAAACTACAGACATGGTCCCTTTGGTCATCAATATTCTGTAGTGCTCTATGCCCTACTCCTAACAGGACTTCCTAAAATGCATTACCTCATAATAATCAGGTTTAAATTCTACCTGTCAACCCTCCACCCATTTTTGATATGGGTTATTTTTCTCTCTCCATTAGCACAGTCAAATCTGCCTGACATATATAAAAGCACTGCTATTGAAATTCATTATGCTTCTTTGCATTATTACTCCTTAACTTCCCCCATTAGCCTTTTTGCCTGGACTTGATTCTCACTGCTGCCTGTAAGGAGTTTGTAAATTCTCCTCAGGACCATACCGGTTTGGGTTAGTAACTAGTGGGCATGCTATGTTGGCACCAGAAACATGGTGACACTTGTGGGGTGCCCACAGCACAATCCTCGCTGACTTGTTTTCACTGTATGTTTTTCAATGTTTCAATGCACATGTGACAAATAAAGCTTACCTTTAATCTTTAATTTCTATAACCTATCCCCATTTAAACTCTGGTCCCATTCTATCACAGATATTCCCTTTGTTAGAGTTATAGAGTGCTACAGCACAGAAACAGGTCCTTCTGCCCATCTGGTACGCATCAAACTATTATTCTGCCAAGTCCCATCGACTAGCATCTGGAACATAGCCCTTCATACCTGTTTCATTCATGTACATATTCAAATTTCTTTTTAAGTTGAAATCAAATCCACCGCTTCCACTGGCAGCTCATTCTACACTCTCATCACCCTCTGAGTGAAGAAGTTCCCCTTCATGATCCCCTCAAACATTTCACGTTTCACCCTTAACCCATGACCTCTACTTCTAATTTCACCCAGCCTCAGTGAAAAGAGCTTGCTTGTATTTACCCTATCCATCATCATTACGATGATCATGACTGTTCTGGGCAAATTCTACAGAAATGGTTTGCCATTGCCTTCCGGGCAGTGTCTTTACAAGATGGGTGACCCCAGCCGTTAACAATATTCTTTTTTTTATTTATTAAATTTTTAGAAAATTACAAAGAATAAATGTAATGATAAAATAGTAAGAGAGAGAAAAAATAATATTAACCCTCCCCCCCCCCCAACTCTTGTCTAAAGAAAGAAAAAAAGAAAGAAAGAAGAGAAAGATTGCCTGGATATCGGAGGATCCCCACATGCTCCATGGAGTTCAAAGTAATTTTAATTTTTACTTTCCCCAATTACTTTATAATTTTATTTTCAAAGGACCTATGTATTTAATCCTATCTTTTGTAGGTATGGGAGCCAAATTTTCAAAAATATATATTAATTTCTTAGATTGTATGTAATTTTTTCAAGTGGAATACAACTATATATTTTATTATTCCAATGATCCATAGTTAAATATAAATCAGATTTCCAAGTAACTGCGATAACTTTTTTGGCTACTGCCAATGCAATTTTTATAAATTTTTTCTGATACTTATTCAATTTAAGTTTTGGTATTGTCCCTTCAATGTCTCCTAATAAAAATAATATTGGACTATGTGGGAGTTGTACTCCAGTAATTTGTTCCAATAAAAGTCTTAGATTTATCCAAAATGATTGAATTTTAAAACAAGACCAAGTAGAATGTAAAAAAATACCAATTTCTTGATCACATCAAAAACATTGGTCAGACATATTTGAATTCAATCTATTTATTTTCTGTGGTGTTATATATAATTGATGTAAAAAATTATATTGTACTAATCTAAGTTGAACATTTATTGTATTTATCATACTATCAGAACATAATCTTGACCAGCTTTTTCCATCAATTTTAATATTCAAATCAGATTCCCATTTTTATCTTGATTTATGAATTCCTAATTTAATTGTTTTTGAATCAAATTGTACATACAGGATGTAAATTTTTTAATTTTTCCTTTTTGAATTAATATTTCTATTTCACTAGGTTTTGGCATCAACATTGTTTGACCCAGCTTTTCTCGTAAATAAGCCTTTAATTGAAAATAACAGAAAAGAGTGTTGTTTGATATTTTATATTTATTTTTTAATTGATCAAACAACATCAATATACCTCTTTCAAAACAATCACCTATATATTTAATCCCCTTTTGGAACCAATTATGTAAAAGTTTATTATCCATTGTAAAAGGAATAAGCCTATTTTGAATTAAAGTTCTTTTTGCTAATAAAGATTTCTTTATCTCATCGTCTATAACAATATTTTTCAGAGATTGTCTGCCTGGCATTAGTGGTCGCATTATCAGGGCTTGTGATATGCACCAGCTGCTTATAAGACCATCCACCACCTGCTCCCATGGCACTGATCGGGGTGGGGGGAGTGGGTGGCTAAGCAGGAGCTAAAACCACGGGTGATCTGCAGGCCAGTGGAGGGGAGTAGCACATCTCTACTCCGCCACCCAAACCCCATCTATACCCCTTGTAATATTGTATCCCTTTATCAAATCTCTCCTCATTTTCCAACATTCTAGGGAATAAAGTCCTGACCTATTCAACCTTCCCCTGTAAGTCAGGTCAAGTCAATAGACAATAGGTGCAGAAGTAGACCATTCGGCCCCTCGAGTCTGCACCGCCATTCTGTGATCATGGCTGATCATTCACTATCAATACCCAGTCCCTGCCTTGTCCCCATATCCCTTGATTCCCCTATCCATCAGATATCTATCTAGCTCCTTCTTGAAAGCATCCAGAAAATTGGTCTCCACCGTCTTCCGAGGCAGTGCATTCCACACCTCCACAACTCTCTGGGAGAAGAAGCTCTTCCTCAACTCTTTTAAATAACTGACCTCTTATTCTCAATCCATGCCCTCTGGTACTGGACTCTCCCAACATCTGGAACATATTTCCTGCCTCAATCCTATCAAATCCTTTAATTATCTTAAACGTTTCAATCAGATCCCCTCTCAATCTCCTCAATTCCAGTGTGTACAAGCCCAATCTCTCTGCGTAAGACAGCCCTGCCATCCCAGGAATCAACCTAGTGAATCTACGCTGCACTTCCTCAATTGCCAGAATGTCCTTCCTTAAACCTGGAGACCAAAACTGTACACAATATTCCAGGTGTGGTCTCACCAGGGCCCTGTACAAATGCAAAAGGACATCCTTGCTCTTGTACTCAATTCCCCTTGTAATAAAGGCCAATATTCCATTTGCCCTCTTCACTGCCTGTTGCACTTGCTCATTCACCTTCATTGACTGATGAACTAGGACTCCTAGGTTTCTTTGCATTTCTCCCTTACCTAACTCTACACCGTTCACACAATACTCTGCCCTCTTGTTCCTGCTTCCAAAGTGGATAACTTCACATTTATTCACATTGAATGACATCTGCCAAGTATCTGCCCACTCACTCAGCCTATCCAAGTCTCCCTGTATTCTCCTAACATCCTCTTCGCATGTCACACTGCCACCCAGTTTAGTATCGTCAGCAAACTTGCTGATATAGTTTTCAATGCCCTCATCTAAATCATTGACATAAATCGTAAAGAGCTGTGGTCCCAATACAGTCCTGACAACATCTTTGTAAACTGTCTTCGTCTTATCCTCTCCTCTGCTTCTCTATAATTTAAAGGTTGCTGACAATTCATTTCCTCTCCTCCATAGATGCTACTCAACCAGATTGTTTGTCACTCCATATTCCCGCAGCATCTGTGTTGCCATATTTCTGGTGCTAACACAGCATGTCCACTACTTACTAACCCTAACTCATACGGTCACGGCGAGAATTTACAAACTCCTTACAAACAGCAGTGAGCATCAAGTCCAGACAAAGTAGTTAATGCAGGAAGCTAAGGGGTTATAGTACAAAGAAGCATAATTAATTTCAATAGCAGTGCTTTTATATATGCCAGACAGATTTGACTGTGCTAACGGAGAGAGGAAAACAGCCCATATTGAAGATGGGCGGAGGGTTGATAGGTGGAATTTAAATCTGACACAACCTCAAACATTAATTCTGTTTCTCCCTCCACAGATATAGTGTGAGCTACAGTGCATTTTCATCATGAATTTAATCATAATGAACGATCGGTGAACAACAGGCCAAATAAACTTAGCTGGTAAATTTGGGAGAAAAGAAAGATATATACTTCAATATCACCTTCCATTGCCTCAGGTCACACAGCATCTGTATGGCATCCCAAATAAAAATACACAATTTATAAAGAACATTTGAAGAGACACACAGAAATACTGGAGGAACTCAGTAGGTCAGGCAGCATCTATGGAGGGTCATGGACATTCAACGTTTCGGGTCGAGATCCTTCATCTGGAAATATGGGAAGGTAACCAGTATAAGATGATGAGGTGGAAGAGTTAGTGCAAGATTTGGCAGGATAGGTGGATTCAGTTGAGGGGGGAGGATGCGTTAAGTAGATGAGGAAAGGGGGAGAGTGGGAATGATGTTGGAAGCTGGGAGGTGTTTGCTGGAAGTGACAAAGGGCTAGCCACCTTTTGATATCATTCCCAGTCTCCCCCACTTCACGTCAAACCTCCTGGTTCACCTAGAATCTCAGCCAGTTCCAGCTCCAGCCCTTCCTACTCCAACATTTTAATACAAGTTATCATCCCCTTTCTTTCCGGTGCAGACGAAGTGTCCCGACCCCAATTGTCGACTGTCCCTTTCACTCCATGACGCCACCTGAACTGATGAATTTCACGAGTACCTTGAGCATTGCTCCAGATTTCCCACATCTGTGGTCTTATGTGTCTCCAAAGAACTTTTTAAGTCTGGTCTCAGGAAGAAAAGACCTGCTTTGCACAGCAAGATTTCACAATCAGAGTCCTGAAGAGGATTGACTGTTTATTCCTATCCGTATATGATGCTGACTTGCTGAGTTCCTTCGGTATTTTGTGCTTGGTGCTCTGGATTTCCAGCATCTTGTTTTTACAAACTTAGTGTTATTGTGATATGCAGTACTACATTAACTTAAGTTTGTCGTGCTTGTAATGCATTGCTCTGATTTTCAGGGCACTGCTACCCGGGGGTCTGGACACCCGTGATGATAAACCTGAACTTGAATAGATGATGTTACATGCAGGATGTATGTTGGGCCAAGGTGCTCGAGTGGTTGTTCCTCTTTCTCTCCCTCCCCCACCAGCACCTTGCTTCTAGTTCACCGAACTGCCAGAGAAGTACTTACCAGCCGCCTGTCCTCGGCAGCAAGCCACGGCCCAGACCCCAGACCAGGCTCCGCGCCCCCCACATTTTCAAACCTGCCGCCCGTGCCTCAGACGAAGGCTTCTCCCATCGCCAGGCCCAATGACCCCCTCATGACCCCGACCGAAGTGGGTGGGGAAAGGATGTAGCACGACAATCTCCTTATAAAGATACACCTTTTATTCTCAACAGTAACACCTCGGTTATAAATAAACTTTTAATTTCAATAGTAAAATTCTAATACTAATCTTCCTTTCTGAGGTAGCTGTGTTAAAAGTATTTGCTAAAAAATGACGCCCCCGCCTCTGTTGGTCCCGCTCAGTACAGACTGTTCCAACGTTCGGCGGGGGGGGGAGAGAGAGTTAATAATAGTTTCAGAAATGAAGCAGAATCGTTCTCGTTTGGTGTTTGTCAGACATTATTAAAGAGTTTGAGTTTAGATAAGTAAGTGCCGCAATGCGATACAATGAGAGAAGGACGGAGGAACAATAAGCGTTTATATGCTGATCCATCCCCCCCTCCTCCCACTACCGCGCGTCTCGCAATCGGAGAGCCGAGATGGCTGCGCTTCGCCGGCTCCCCGTGCTCGGGAGCCTCGCCGGCCCCCGGCTTGGCCCCGCACTGCAGGGATTGGCGGGGCGTTCCACCGAGGGCAGCCACACTCCGCAGCCGGGGGCCAACGGCTGGCAACTCTGCGGCGCCGTGTGTCTGCAGCGGCCGGCCGTGGTGTCGCGGGAGAAGAACCAGATGGAAAGCGCGTTCGCGCGGCTGCTGGAGCAGGTGGGCGCGGGCGCGGGAACGCGCGACCTTTGGCAGTCCTGGGCGCGGGAACGCGCGGCTTTTGGCAATGGTGCGCACAGGTGAAGGTACAGGTACAGACTCGGCGCTTTTCCGTTGGATTGGAGAAACACTCTGGGCACTGTTTTCCACAAGTTTATCCCAAAAGTTGTATATTCAAAAAAACTTTTGTGGGATCTGCGTGAGGATGAAGAGACTAGCATTTGCAGCCCATTCCTAATTACTCTTGAGAAGTTGGTGGTGAATGGCCTTCTTGAACTGCTGCTTACCTTCAGAATTAGATTTAGTATCGCTGAGGAATATCATGAAATTTGTTTTATAGTATGGTGCATGACGTAAAATATTCAAGTTAAAATACTGTATCAGATCACTCAGTATCTGTGTGAACAGAAATAGTTAATATTTCAGTTAAATAATCCATATTACCATTTGGAGGTTCCACTTATAGAAAGGTGTAAAGGCTTTCTTTAGTAAAAGTCCAGATGAAAATTATGAAAACAATTTCAGGCTGACTTCATTACATAACTACTCTTGATTATTTTAAGATTCAAAAACTTTATTGTCATTTTAACCATACATCAGCTCTGCAGGGCAGAATGAGACAGTGTTTCCCAGGAGCAGTGCAATTATAACATAACAAACATAATAAACATAACAATAAATAGTAAAATACAACAGCCACATGTCAGTTAAAAACAAGAAATGAGAAGTTTGCAAGTTGATCTGATTGGGACTTATAAAATTGTAAGGGGTGATTTACAGAGCAGGCAGAGAAACTTGTGCAACACAAACATAATGCAGGAGGAACTCAACAGGTCAGGCAGCATCTATGGAAAATGAATAAACAGTCCATGTTTCGGGCTGAATCCCTTCTTCAGGACTGAGAAGGAAGGGGAAAAATAGCAGAATAAAAAGGTGGGGGCAGGGGTAGGAGGCTAGCTGGAAAGTGATAAGTGAAGCCAAGTGATGATTAAGGCTGGAGAAGAAGGAATCTCATGGGTGAGTACATGGTTGAAGAATCGGAGGGCTGCATCTGGAACAAGAGCTATGGGAATAACAGTTGGCATGGACTGGATAAGCTGAAAGGCCTGTTTTTGTGCCATATTGGTCAATGACTATATATAAATAAATTCAGGTTTCCCCCTGCTATTCAAAGGCAGAGCATTCCTATGAAATGGTTTGTAAGCCAGAATATTGTAAAGTGAAGAAGCAATTACCATTTATTTATATGGGGAAAATTTGTGAACATTTGCAGACCCAAAATATAACCTCCTAAATCATGCCAAGTAACACATAAAACCTAAAATAATAGTAATATATAGTAAAAGCAGGAATGATCTGATGCATACACAGTCTATATGAAGTAGGAATACTTACCTGCAATCATTGCAGCACTGTCCACCGTAGCAAAAATCTCACGCAAGTGCTCTTGCAAGAAGCACTCTTTCCAGTAACCGTTCAGCTGTGAAGCTGCCAAATCGTACCAAATAACACATAAAAATACACAACCTATATAAAGTAGAAATAATGTACGCCCAGTGTTGTTTCACTTACCGGAATCGGGAAGGCTGAGCACACTGATGATGGTGTGTTAGGCTGAGTAGTCGGAGGTTGGGATGGTGGGAGACTGGGGTGTCATCTCATCGTCGTCTGTTTCCATCAGGGCTGGCAGGTTATCTTCTTCTCTGTCAGCCTGCCTTATGTCAAAGGTTGAGGTTTGTCGTCTGCTGTGGCTGATGTGGAAGGCTTGAAAAATTGACAGTATGCTTGACTGCTTAGCCTCGCGCATTTTTCTATCATACAGTTCTTTGTAAGCACTCAAATCATCCTGCAAATATGCCCTAAACCTATGTACCCTTTCAAAATTGAAGTCATATTCTTCTGCAATCATTGCAGTGTTGTCAATCGCAGCAAAAATCTCATGCAATTGCTTCACATTCAGTTCCTGGACGACTTCACTTTTGGGCCGTTGGCTACTGCGTTCGGTTTCAATTGTTATCCTTTCCTCTTCATCAGTTCTTCATCTGTCAGTTCTTGGTTATGGGATGTCAGAACCTCGTCGACGTTATCTTTGTCAACTTTCACAAACCCAGCCTCTTTAGCCAAGCTCATTATATAACATAGAACAGTACAGCACATTACAGGCCCTTCGGCCCATAATGTTGTGCCGACCCTCAAACACTGCCTCCCATATAACCCCCCCACCTTAAATTCCTCCATGTACCTGTCTAGTAGTCTCTTAAACTTCACTAGTGTATCTGCCTCCACCACTGACTCAGGCAGTGCATTCCACGCACCAACCACTCTGAGTGAAAAACTTTCCTCTAATATCCCCCTTGAACTTCCGTCCCCTTACCTTAAAGCCATGTCCTCTTGTACTGAACAGTGGTGCCCTAGGGAAGGGGCACTGGCTGTCCACTCTGTCTATTCCTCTTAATATCTTGTATACCTCTATCATGTCTCCTCTCATCCTCCTCTCCAAAGAGTAAAGCCCTAGCTCCCTTAATCTCTGATCATAATCCATACTCTCTAAACCAGGCAGCATCCTGGTAAATCTCCTCTGTACCCTTTCCAATGCTTCCACATCCTTCCTATAGTGAGGCGATCAGAACTAGACACAGTACTCCAAGTGTGGCCTAACTAGAGTTTTATAGAGCTGCATCATTACATCACATGTCTTAAACTCTATCCCTCGACTTATGAAAGCTAACACCCCATAACCTTTCTTAACTACCCTATCTCCCTGTGAGGCAACTTTCAGGGATCTGTGGACGTGTACACCCAGATCCCTCTGCTCCTCCACACTACCAAGTATCCTGCCATTTACTTTGTACTCTGCCTTGGAGTTTGTCCTTCCAAAGTGTACCACCTCACACTTCTCCAGGTTGAACTCCATCTGCCACTTCTCAGCCCACTTCTGCATCCTATCAATGTCTCTCTGCAATCTTCGACAATCCTCTACACTATCTACAACACTACCATCCTTTGTGTCATCTGCAAACTTGCCAACCCACCATTCTACCCCCACATCCAGGTCGTTAATAAAAATCCCAAAAAGTAGAGGTCCCAGAACAGTTCCTTGTGGGACACCACTAGTCACAACCCTCCAATATGAATGTACTCCCTCCACCACTACCCTCTGCCTTCTGCAGGCAAGCCAATTCTGAATCCACCTGGCCAAACTTCCCTGGCTGGATCCCATGCCTTCTGACTTTCTGAATAAGCCTATCATGTGGAACCTTGTCAAATGCCTTACTAAAATCCATGTACATCACATCCATTGCACTACCCTCATCTATATGCCTGGTCACCTCCTCAAAGAACTCTTATTAGCCTTATTAGGCATGATCTTCCCTTCACAAAGCCACGCTATGCTGACTGTCCCTGATCAGACCATGATTCTCTAAATGCCCATAGATCCTATCTCTAAGAATCTTTTCCAACAGCTTTCCCACCACAAACAAAAGGCTCACTGGTCTATAATTACCTGGACTGTCCCCACTACCTTTTTTGAACAAGGGGACAACATTCGCCTCCCTCCAATCCTCCAGTACCATTCCCCTGGACAACGAGGACATAAAGATCCTAGCCAGAGGTTCAACAATCTCTTCCCTTGCCTCATGGAGCAGCCTGGGGAATATTCCATCAGGCCCCGGGGACTTATCTGTCTGAATGTATTTTAACAACTCCAACACCTCCTCTCCCTTAATATCAACATGCTCCAGAACATCAACCTCACTCATATTGTCCTCACCGTCATCGTTCGCTCTCAGCGGTGAATACCGAAGAGAAGTATTCATTGAGGACCTCGCTCACTTCCACAGCCTCCGAGCACATCTTCCCACTTTTATCTCTAATCGGTCCTACCTTCACTCCTTACTTTGTTCTTTACTCCTTACTATGTCCTTACTTTGTTCACCACAATCGAAACACTTAACTATGTCTAATTTTACGCTAAGTGTAACACCCTTATGCGTTCTTTTCGGCTTTTCAAATAGCTTAGAACTCATCTTGCTAACGGATGCACAAAATAAATCGACATAAAGCACAGATGCTCACAGGCACGTGATTTAAGCAGTGCCAGCTAGAATGCAGTTCTGGGGGAGGAGCTTGGCGTGCGTGCTGCCTTTTTTCATAATAGTGAAAACACCTTCTGTTAGCGAAAACAAGTAACTAATGTAGGTCTTTTGTAACAGCGAGGTGTTGTAAAACAAACGTTCAAAAGAACGGGGGACACCTGTAGTTCAAAAGAGACTGTGCAACTCCTTTCTTACTCCCATCAGCATTCCTATATTCATTGGGACAGACTTGCAGCATTTAGAACCAAAGTCAATGGGATGGCGATAAATTTCATGTCAGGATGGTGTGTGATCTGGCACATTGGCACATTCCCCACCTGCCTAGAGCAATGCTGTTGCTCTTGTTCATGATGGTATAACACACTGTCAGAGTAGTACGATCAAGTATTTGGAGTGTTTTTTTGCTGATGGTACACAGGTACTATGTGCTGTCACGGAGATTTAGGGTGTCTGATGAGATTATGGGTAGTTGGCTGCTTTGTTCTGAATGATTACAGAGTCATGTAACAGATACAGGCCCTGGAGCTCATCCACCTATATTAATCCTGTTTCCATTAAAATGATCCCAAGCCTTCCATGCCTTGGTGGTACAAATATTCTTAAGTTGAGCTGCTCAAGAGTTTTTGGAGCTGTATTTGCACAAGTGAGCATAGAGCATTGCTGCCTTGTAGATACCCTTTATTGAGCCACTCAGTGGTGTCGTGGCATCAGCTCTGGAAGCGTATGGTCCTTATTTCAAATCCAGCTGGGTCCCAAACTGGACAGCAGCAGTATCAGTGTGGAAGAAAGGCCTGGCAATCTACTTTTCTATCTGGCTACAAGAACCCTAAGGACAACTGTAGAGTCACCATGAGTCGATCATGAGTCGATGATGACTTGATGGCACTCAACAACTACAGACCCTTTAAAGCACGATACACTTTAGAAATGGTTAGAAACTGTGGGATGAATGGGTTGTTCTGTGAGTAAAATAATTGAGCAGAATGGATACAAACTCTGGAGTACAGAAGAGGAGGTAATTTCATTGGGGAGGAAGATTCGGAAAGGATTTTGCTGGATAGATACTATGTAGATGTTTCCCATGGGTGGAGGAGTTGAATTGGGGCACAGTCTCAGGATAAGGGGTCAGTAATGTAAGAATAATATGTGGGGGGGGGGGAAATTTCTTAGAAGGTTGTAAATCTTTACAATTTTCAACCAGAGAGCTATGGAGGGTGAATCATTAATCTTTGAGCATATACTTTTAACTTTTTTAGGGGTGCATAATTTTCCCATGGGAGTCAGGGAAGAAAGTACAGTTGACATCAGATTTCAAAATTGAGTATCACATCACTGAATGGCAAAAAACTCTGGAAGTTGATAAGATCTACGATCTATCAAAGTAGGATTTCAGAACCATTTAGATGAGAGATAGTAAGACTGCAAGATTGCAGAGGCAGGGTGTTGGGACTGGAGGAGAGGGTCGGGCCAGTTCTGTTTGCTGTTCGGCGACTTTTATCGCGCTGTGCAGAGGCTGTGGCTTGGTGTTTGCAGCTTCTGTAACGTTTACTCCGTTTTACTGAGGTTGTGGCGGTGGCCTGCTCTGGCTGCTCCATGCTTCGTGTTTAAGAAAGTGCAGGCAGAAATAAAGAAGAGAGGAAATAACAATAGGGCTGTAGAGGGCAGGTGAATGATATCATAGCTTAGTTTAGTGTCATGCATATTTGTATAGGTCCAGTGAAAAACTTATTTGAACATTATATAAAGAACATTCACAAGAGAAACATAAATTTTTACACAATTTTTACAAAGAATGCAATTAGAATAAATAATATTTTAGTGCAAAGTAGTGATTGCATTGCTAAAGTGTGGTGGTTGTGATATTAGTGGTTGATTCAAATTGAATAGTTGAAGGGACATCCTTATTCTTGAACTAAGTCGCACGTAGCTTCAGGATTTTGTATCTTCTACCCAATGGCAGTCCATAATAATGGGAATTTTTGATGGACACTGCCTTTGTGAATGCAGAAAGAATATGTATTGGGAAGATGAGTTGGCAGTTTTAGAAAGAGTGTTTGTATCTAGAAGTGAAAAATGAAGGTAGAATATCAAACAAAAATATTGTGATTATTATATCTAATTCTATTTAAGTTTTTCTTATTTTTACATGGTACATTTATCAGTTGAACCAGTATTCAATGGTATAACTGATTATCTTGTCATAGTCACTAATGTTGAAAGAGTTTTGCTCTGTACAAGTTTGTGGATTTCCTACCATCTTCATTATCATCACCATTCTTCACGATTTTCATCATCATCTTCATTATGTGCCGTGTCATATGACATAGGCAATCCTGGTCTCATGACCATGATTGTTCTTGGGAGATTGTTCAATTGAAGTGGTTTGCCATTGCTGCCTTCTGGGCAACAGTGTCTTTACAAGATGGCTGACCCCAGCCATTATCAGTACTCTTCAGGGATTGTCTCCCTGGCGTCAGTGCTCACATAACCAGGGCTTGTGATATGCACCAGCTGCATATGTGATCATCCACTGATGAAGTTTTTGAGGATATTGGGGATGCAGGGGTTAATGACCTTCAAGGACTTTGTGCTCTCTCACAGTAAGTTGCATCCTTTGTTTTTGCTTCACATGATTAATTGTACTTCTGCAGCTGTGAGGTTGTGAAATTGCTAAACTACTTCTCTGTTTTAATCAAGGACGGAACTGTCTGATTCTGTAAAGTAGTGGTCACCAACCAGTTGATCGCAATCAACTGATTGATCTTTGTGACTGTTCCAGTGGATTCTGAAAAAGAAGAAAAATAAATACATAAATACTGTTGTAATGTGAGCATTATAAAAATAAGTAATACTAATTAGGATAATGCTAATATAGCAATACTTCCGCTATGGAAAGCTGTTTGTAAAGAGAGGTTGTTTCTGGGGTTGCAGGGTTTTACTTCCGTTCCAGGTTGAAGGCCCAGCAATCATTTTTCACAAAACTTGCTTCTCAAAATAAGGCTGCTGTTGAAGAAAAACACAAAATGCTGGCAGAACTCAGCATTTTGTGTTTTTATTTATTTCCAGCATCTGCAGATTCACTCGTGTTGCCTGCTGTTGAAGCATCATTTCGTGTAAGTCACCTTTTGGCTAAACACAGGAAGCCTTTTACAGATGGCGATTTATTCAAGGAAGCAATGGCCATTACCTCAGAGACTGTTTTTAATTACTTTAAAAACAAAAAGGGCATCAAAACCGCAATACGTAACATACCGCTTGGCCTGGCTACAGTGACAAGGAGGGTAGAGTCACTGTCAGAGAACGTGGATCGACAAGTATTAAAGGACTTGTCACTCTTGTGAGTATTTTTCAGTACAGTTTGATGAATCCCAGGATGTAATGCAACCAGCTCAGCTTGTCGTATTTGTCAGAATGGCTTCCCAGGATTTTACAACAAAGGAGGACTTCCTCACTCTTCTGCACTTAAAGGAGAGAACGAGAGGTGAGGATATTCACAAGGAATTTAAAAAAATATGTCCGTGAACATGACATCCCATTCATAAACTGGTGGCAATTACTACTGATGGGGCCCCAGCAAAGCGCGGTGTGTGCATTGGTTTTATAACACTATGCCTTAATTATCCTAATTTTCCCGACTTCCTGGATTATCGCTGTGTGATTCGTCAGCAGGCCTTGGCTGGGAAGGTCGTGGAATTTTCTCATGTAAGGACACTGGTGGTCAAACTGATAAACTTGATTCAAGCAAAAGCGCTTCAGCACCGCTTATTCATGGTGTTATTGGATGAGCTCAATGCCACTTATGGAGACATAATTCTTCATGCTGATGTTTGGTGTTGCAAAGTGCTGCAATGACTTGTTGACTTGCTGCCTGAGATAAAGACTTCTCTGTCGACAAGAAACGAGGAGCACAAGGAACTGTCAGATGATGTGTGGCTATTGGAGTTAGGGTTTCTGACAGACTTAATGGCTAAGTTAAATGCACTGAACAAGGAGCTCATGGGAAAAGACCCACATGATAAGTGCAGTAAATGTGTTTAAGGCCAAGCTTGGTATTTGGATTTCAAATTCAAAGAACGGGAGGCTGACCCACTTTCCCAACTTGGAGAAAATGTTACAGGCCATCAAGGAAAAAAAATGCTTTTCGCCCTAAGCAGTACTGTGCTTACCTAGACAAACTGGCAATAGGGTTCGATTGACATTTTGGGGAGTTAAACATCATGAAGGATATTGCTGCATTTACTTCAAACCCATTTCTGCTGATCGATATAGAATAGATAGCAGCCAAATTCCAGCAAGTATTTGATGTGTCAAGTGATAATGAAATGGTAATTGATTTGCAAAATGACATCGAGCTTAAAGCATGATGAAGGGACAGTGACTTTTGGGGGCTTGTCAGCAAGGAGAAGCTTCCTCATCTCACCACACATGCACTAAAAGTCAGTGCCTACTCTGGGTCAACTTATCTGTGTGAAATTGCATTTTCACAGATGAAAATGATTAAATCTAAGTACAAGAGCTGTCTTATTGACAGACAACTCACAGACCATCTCAGACTGACTGTCTGTAGTTATGAGCCAAATTTCAGGGAACTACCAGAAAGTATTCAGCTTCAGTCATCACACTGAGTGCAACAGTCAATTTTTATTCATTAATTTTTCATGTTGAAATAAAATTAAATAATGAAACATAATTAAAGGTATAAAGTATTGTAATATTCTTAAAGAAAGACAACTATGGCCTGTTTGATATGCTAGTTGCAGTGTTTTCTTGGTTAAATTAATTTGAAAGTTTGACAAAAGCATTTTTATGTAACTCAAGTAGAATTAGCCCAAATAAAAGGCCTTTAGTTGGAAGTACAATCTGAGCTGTTGTTTCTCTAAATGATTTAGTAGGTAGATCTTGCCTTTCACTAAGGCCGAGGTACGGAATCTTGGGCTTAAAAAGGTTGGTGACCACTACTGTAAAGTAACAGATGTGTGTGCGTCTGATTAAAAACTCAGGCTGATTACTCTTTTCCCTGGCACTCTGTACCTTGCAGCTGCACAAGCTTTGTATTAAGAACTGGAAAACAACTCCATATATGGATAATGATGGTCCCTTTGAACTGTATAAATGTCGCTGTACGTAACCTGCTAATAGAGGTCCGATATGAGCCCCTGGGGGAGAGCAACCCTGTCCTTTGGGTGTTTGGCTCAGCACCTCTCGCCGGCTGAGTTTGAACAAATAGACTGGTGAAAAGGGTAAAGTAAAGAACTGTTTGTGATGTGGTTATAGGTCCAGCGAATTTAAGTTTACACCACTACCTGTTCCCGTGGCTTCATGTGACCCTGATTGGGGGGTAGGCAGGTGCAGGTGCTACACATTGCCTAAGGTGACCTGCAGGCTAGTGGAGGGAAGAATTGCCTTACACATCCTTTGGTAGGGATATATCTCCACCCCCGCCACCCCAATTTCTACAGCATTGCAGAAGTTACTTGGCTGTAAATTACTCTTCAGATTGTCCTGAGGTCAAGAAAGAAATAATATAGATGTAAGATCTCTTCCCCCCCCCCCCATTCAACACATTGCAATAGGTCTTTAGTTTAGAAGGCAGGTGAAGTTAAGTGATAGGAGAGACAATATGAAGCTTAACCAGATGGTCTCTCTGAATGATCTTGGTTGTGGGATTAATTTTGTGTTCAATATTTGATACGAATTTTACTGCAGGATACTATTTTATTGTGAGATCAACGTTCCTACTTTCTTTCCGGTAATCTATAAATAATGTAAGATTGTTATCACAATAGCAAAAAAAATTTACAAGAGTAAAAATTCCACTGGATACTGTATCCAGTATCACATTAACTGAGATAGGTTGCAAGGGTGCGTCTTGACAATGAGCAGCAAGCAAAATGCTGAAGGAGCTCAGTAGGTCAGGTAGCATCTGTGGAAGGGAATGGACAGATAACGATTTGTTAAGGCCCTCCATCCGTATGTTCTTTTCCACCGGGTATTATGAATTGGGGAAAGGTCACTCAGTTCCTTGCTCCTGGTCTGCCACTTAATAAGGCTATAATACATAGGAGCTGAATAAGGCCATTCAGCTCATTCAGTTGATGTACCTAATGAATTGATCTCCACAGTCACCTGTGCCAGTGAATTCTGCTGGTTCACCACCCACTTGTTAAAGAAATTCTTCCTCATCTCTGTTCTAAAGGACATCCTTGTATTCTGAGGGTGCGCCCTCTGGTCCTAGATTCTGCCTTATTCTCTCCACATCCAGTCTATCTAGGCCTTTCAATATTCAGTAGATTTCAATGAGAATGTCAAACCTACCCCCACCCCCCCCCCCCCCCCATACTTCCATCAAGTACAGGCCCAGAGCCTTCAGGTGTTTCCCATTTGTTCATCCCTTCACTCCTGGGATCATTATCATAAACCTCTGGACCCTCTCCAGTGTCAGAACATTTGTTTGAGATATGAGACCCTAAACTGCTCACAGTACTCCAATTGTGGTCTGACCAGTGCCCTGTAAAGTCTTATTGTTGCACTCTCTCCATAAAAATTATGGTGGATCTGACTGTAACCCCAATTATGCTCCCTGAAGGGTTATTAAGTCCAGTGAAGAGTCTTGACCTGAGCCATTGACTGTTATATTGTCCTCAACAGAGATTGCCTGACCCATGAAATTCCTCCAGATTTTGTTAATAGCTCCAGTTTCTGTATCTGTAGTCGCTTGTATATCTAGCTTACAAATGATATATGTATTTAGCTACATATCTGAAGAATATCAATGTGGGAGAGCAGCTAGTACATGTAACATAATTCATCGTGTCAAAGCCTAAAATAATTATTTCTTATGATAAGTGATTGCAGTAGCTGGAAATGTGCAGACTCTGGATTTTGAAATTTGAGATTGAAATGGCAAGAGTCCTAGTCTAATCTTTTATTTGTGGCACTAGATTTAGAGGCTTTGTTTCCTATGCCTGCTGCAGGTGACTGGTAGAATCTTCGGGGAGTTGATAGAGATGTGAAAAGAATAACATGGGATTATCTGCATCTACCATCATGCACTCATTTTTACTAAACCTATACTAATCCCATGTTATTCAAAAGACATTTAAAGGTTTTTTCCAAAACTAATTTTTAAAATAAAAGCAGCTTTACAAACTATTTGAATAACATGCGATTAGTATAGGTTTACCTCCAAGAGGACCCCAACCTTGTCATAGGGTTTGAGGCTTGCATCCCTCAATGACCCAGAGAGCTATGTTAGCTGGAGTCAGGGCCTTGTACTTTGGCTGTTGGTAGGGTCACCCATGCAAAACAGGTCAAAGGGTAGAGGCCAGACCAAGAGTGGCTCACTGGTCCTCCAGGTTTAGGGGTTCACCTCAGGGCTAACAACCCTGACTTGTCAGCAAAAATTGTAATGGAAACAGCAATGAAGAATCATTCTATGTCTGTGTGTGACGATATAAGACAAACAGGGATGGAGGTCCTTCATTGCTGTCCTAAATGCCAGTGGCCTAATGGGCAGTAATTAAGTAATATAGGTTTAGTAAAAATGGGTGCTTGATGGTTGTAGTGGATATGGTGGTCAGAAAAGCTTGTTTCTGTGTTGTATGACTCTGATATGATGGTGCATTTAGTTTATTTCTGCTTTCTCAAAATGCAAATGATCTTATTTCTATTTTATAGATGGAGCTGGAGAAAAGCCTCTATTCTGATCATGAGCTTCGACTCTTTGAAGATGAAGAAAGGATTCAAAGAAGGCAGGCATATGATTATGATTCAGATGAAGAGGATGATGTTGGCCATGACATTGTGACTGGTCATGATCTGGAGGATATGTGGGAACAGAAGTTCAGACAGTTCAAACCTGCTGATAGAGTACAAGGTCTTTGTCTTTCACTGCTTCGTACCATTAGTGTTATGATGGGCTGCTCAGATACTGTGGTTCCTGACACCAATATGATTCAAAGCTTTTCATAAACCATAAGAAATGGATGCAGAAGTAAGCTATTTGACCCAATCTGCCTTCTCTGCCATTTAATAAGATCATGACTATATTATTTTTATATAGCTTTCTTACACCAATCCTTGATTTCCTTAACTCAGGGGCTCCTGGGTTATAAATGAGTTGACTTTATGGAAGTGCAACCAAATTTGGAGAATCCAAATTCTCCTAAACTTCTTTAAAGATTTTTTTCAGGCTAGTAATAATTAAAACGTTTCATGGTATTCATTAATAATTGAATACATGAAATTTCTAGATTTCCTCACTTGCAGACCCCAGTCATTCAGATTGGCAACAACATCTCCATCAGCAGGGGTACACCAGAAGGTTGTGTGCTTAGCTTCCTGCTCTACTCACTTTATACTTACGACTGTGAGGCTGAACCAGCTCCAATGCCATATTTAAGTCTGCTGAAGACACCACTGCCTTTGACAGAATCTAAGGTGGTGATGAATCACTATAGAGAATAGAAAATGTGGTTGAGTGGTGCTACAACAACAACTTCTCACTCAGTGTCAGCAGGACCAAGGAACTAATTATTAACTTCAGGAGGGAGAAACCAGAGATTCATGAGCCAGTCCTTATTTTGGATTCAGAGGTGGGGAGGTTCAGCAACTTTAAATTCCTCAGTATTATCATTTCAGAGGATCTGTCCTGGGCTATTATGAAGAAAGTATGGCAGCCCCTTCAGTTCCTTAGAGATTTGTGTAGAATTGGCATGAGATCTAAAACTTTGACACATTTTTATAGATGTGTGGTGGAGAGTATATTGACTGGCTGCATGATGTCCTGGTATGAAAACACCAATGTGTTGAAAGGAAAATTCTACAGAAAGTAGTGAATTGGGTCCAGACCATCATGAGTAAAGGCCTCCCCACCATTGAACACAACTGCATGGAGTGCTGTCGCAGGAAAGAAGCATACATTATCAAGGACCTCCACTACTCAGACCATGCTCTCCTCTTGCTGCTACCATCAGGGGGAAGGTACAAGAATCTCAGGACCCACGCCACCGGGTTTAGGAGCAGTTATTACCTCTCAACCATCAGGCTCTTGAACCAGTGGTGATAACTTCAGTTAAC
The DNA here is from genome assembly GCF_030144855.1 of Hypanus sabinus. NCBI lineage: Eukaryota > Metazoa > Chordata > Chondrichthyes > Myliobatiformes > Dasyatidae > Hypanus > Hypanus sabinus. Next base: position 31,730,910 of record NC_082733.1, on the reverse strand, counting down.
TTCACTTGTCCTGTCTCTGAACTGTTCCCACACCCTGTGGACTCTAACTTTCAAGCACTCTTCATCTCATGTTCTCGATATTTATTGCTTGCTTGCTTATCTATCTATCTATTTATTTATTTTTTTGTATTTGCACAAGTTTGTTGTCTTTTGCACTTTGATTCTATTATGTTTCTTGGATTTATTGAGTATGCCCAGAAGAAAACAAATCTCGGGTTGTACATGGGTGACATGTATGTACTTGGATAATAAACTTACTGTGAATATTCCATTAGTTTAATTATAGGTAGTGTTAAGGTGACTACTTCTCTTGACACTGGTTTCATTACCTGCTTTTACCTTTTTTTTAATAGGTGAGTAGAACATCCAGCACATGGGAATCAATTCTTGCAATTTTTTGTGTTTCATTTTTATGTCTTTAATATGTTTTGGCTCTCTTAACATTTTCAATTCATTAAATATAGCTTAGAATGTCATTATCCTGACTGGAATCTCTTTTAAAGCTTATTTGTATAAACAGATTTGTTTCACAGCACAAATTAATCTTTCCTCAAAGAGCTGCTGTTCTGACAGATTTTTTACAATTGTACCCCTAGACCCATGTGGATTACTTTTATCTCCTCTTTGCAGAGAGAATATAGTTCCCCTTTAGTTCTGGTTATAGCCTTTTCAGGATATCTCAGAATAAAGTAGAAAGATTCAGGGCATTATTTTTCTGCACGGTTCAGTATTTGGCTTTGAACCCATACCTCATTATTTCTGTAATTAAAAAGATGGCAGACCGGCACTCTACTTGTTTTGGCAGTCTGAATTTTCAAAGTTCAAAGTAAATTTTATTATCAAAATACATGTATGTCACCATGTACAACCCTTGCAGGTATACTCGGCAAATCTATAGAATAGTCATTATAACCGGATCATTGAAAGATCAGAGTGCAGAAGATGTCAAACTGCAAATGCAAATATAAATAAATTGCAATAAATAATGAGAGTTTGAGATAGAGTCCTTAAAGTGAGATGATTGGTTGTAGCAACATTTCAATGATCTTGTGTGTTTGAGTGTATAGAGTTATCTCCTTTTATTCAAGAATCTGATGGTTGAGGGGTAGTAACTGTGCTTGAACCTGGTCATGTGAGTCCTGAAACTCTTTCACTTTCTACTTGATAGTAGCAGCGAGAGGAGAGCGTGACCTGGGTGGTGGGGATCTTTGCTGATGGTTGCTGCTTTCCTATGACAGCATTTCATGTAGCTGTGCTCAATGGTGGGGAGGGCTTCCCCTGTGATTTACTGGGCCAAACCCACTACCTTTTGTAGGATTTTCAGTTTAAAGGCATTGTTTCCATACCAGGCTGTGATGCAGCCAGTCAATACACTCTCCACTACACATCTGCAGAAATTTGTTAAGGTTTTTGATGACATACTGAATCTCCACAGACTCCGAAAGAAAAGGGGGCACTGCTATGCTTTCTTCACATTTGCACTTATGTATAATAGCAGTCTTAACTGGGATTCAGCACAATGTGACTTCTTGCATTCACAAAGGAGTTGCACCTTGTTGAGATTGGTATATTTTAAACTGCTGCCTCACTGACCTTTTACATTAATCAGTTTGGGGGAAAGGATTACAGTGTTTTAAAATTTCATAAAGTTTTTATTGGTAAGTAGTTTTCAGCTGGAGCAACTAAAGGTAACTTTGTGGATCTGGGAACTGTTTCAGGTAATATTACGCATATTAAATGACATGCATAAAAACAACAAAAAGTTTGAAATGCTCAGCAGATGAGGCAGAATCTGCGGAGAAAAGTTGGGGTGATTCTGGATGGAGAGAACTAAAGCAATGTCTGTAATAGAATAGAGACTAGGAGAAAGGATAGAGATGCTGGCTAAGATGATAATAAAAAGAAGAACTTGTTAATAATAACTGTTCAATCTGAAGCTGATTAAATTAGAAAGCTATGAATGTAAATGGAAGAGGAGAGGCAAAGTGGAATAAAACTGTACTGAAACTGGGATTCGAAGCTGCTGAAATCTGAAATGAGCATAGAGAGTTCTGGAAACATGTATCAAGTCGGGTAATGTCTATGGGGAAAGGAAAAGAGAATTAACACATTTTGAGTTGGTCTTTCATCAGAAAGGGCTAGTTGGAACAAAATTCAAAGTGATTGTCTAAAATAGTTAAACAGTGTTAAGTCCTGTGTGCTGTTCTGTGATCAATCAGAGGCGCTTGAGTTGTGTTGGGCTAATACAAGAAGTCAGGGGCAGATCAAAAGGAAGGAGAATTAGTGTGCCGGGTAATTTGAAGTTCAGAATCACCTTTGTGGACTGGATATAGATGTTCAATAAAGCAGTTATCTTTTTGTTTTCCCCAGTGTTGAGATCCTTTTGTGGATGTCTATGCAGAACATATAATCTCTTATAGCTGAATAGAAAGGCGTGATTGGAAATGAAAGAGTGAACCAGAATCTATTTTGAGAGGAGGGATTCCCTTGGGAGTTATCACCGATATCATTATCTGCTGAGTCATCTTGATGTGGATGATTATGGTCTGTAATCATGATTTCTTCTTGGCAAAGTCTACAGAAGTTGTTTGCTATTGCCTTCTGGGCAGTGTCTTTACAAGAAGGTTGACCCCAGCCATTATCAATGCTCTTCAGAAATTGTCTGCCTAGTGTCAGTGGTTGCATAACCAGGATGTGCACTAGCTGCTCATATGACTATCCAGCATCTGTTCCCATGACTTCATGTGATCCTGAATGGCGTGCTACACCTTGCCCAGGGGTGACCTGCAGGCTAGTGAAGGGTAAAGGAGAGAAAGTGAAGGTGGTAGAGGTTGATCCATTGAACATGGAGGCAGATGGGGTAGAAGTGAGTGTAGAAGAATGAGGGGAGATTTGATAGAGGTATATAAAATTATGATGGGTATAGATAGAGTGAATGCAAGCAGGTTTTTTCCACTGAGGCCAGGGGAGAAAATAACCAGAGGACATGGTGAAAGGTGAAAAGTTTAAAGGGAACATTAGTGGGGGCTTCTTCACACAGAGAGTGGTGGGAGTGTGGAATGAGCTGCCAGATGAAGTGGTAAATGAGGGCTCACTTTTAACATTTAAGAAAAACTTGGACAGGTACATAGATGAGAGGTGTATGGAGGGATATGGTCTAGGTGCAGGTCAGTAGGACTAGGCAGAAAAATGGTTTGGCACAGCCAAAAAGGGTCAGAAGGCCTGTTTCTGTGCTGCAGTGTTCTATGGTTCTAAGGTGAGGACAAGGGGAACCCAAGTTTTTCTTGAAGGAAGTGGAGGTAGCAAGAGAAATGTATGAAATTGCAGTGTGGTTGGTTGAAAGTTCTATCAACTGTTGTGGAAGACAGACTGTGGTTAAGGAGAATAGAAGGCATCTTGAAAACACAGGTGGAGGTGTGGTTATTAAAACAAATTGGGTTAGTGTCAGAAAAGCGAGAATGAAACATTTTTTTGCAGGAAGGGAGAAGGTGTTGTTAATATGGCTGTGGGACTTCATAGGCTTGTATTGGATATTGGTCGCTATTCTCTGAGATGGAGGTAGAAAAGTTGAGAAAGGAAATTCAAAGAGGTATCATGTGAAATTGAGAACAAGCTAGGAATTGACAGCTAAAAATGATGAAATATTTGAGTTGTGTATCAGAGCAGGAATGTAGCACTATCTCTGGCATGAAAGGGCCCAAGTTGAACAGAAACAAGGACTGCTCCATGTATTTCACAAAGAGATGTAATGTTTTGATCCATGTGGGTTTCCATGGCTTAACTGTTAATTTGGAGGAAGTAAGTGGAGCTAAAGGAGAAATGTACAATACAGAAACAAGTTCAGTCAGAAAGGTGGTGGAAGTTGACAGGTTTATTTCATGCTCAAGGATGAAATGAAAGGCCCACAGTCCTTCCTGGTGTGAGATGGGGGAAGGTGCAATGAGACCTGAGGATCGTTGTACACCAGTCATTGAAAGTGGGCATACAGGTACAGTAGGTGGTGAAAAAGGCAAATGGTATGTTAGCATTCATAGCAAAAGGATTCGAGTACAGGAGCAATGAGGTTCTACTGCAGTTGTACAAGGCCTTGGTGAGACTGCACCTAGATTATTGTGTGCAGTTTTGGTCCCCTAATCTGAGGAAAGACATTCTTACCATAGAGGGAGTACAAAGAAGGTTCACCAGATTGATTCCTGGGATGGCAGGGCTTTCATATGAAGAAAGACTGGATCGACTAGGCTTATACTCGCTGGAATTTAGAAGATTGAGGGGGGGAGGGAGGATCTTATTGAAACGTATAAAATTCTAAAGGGATTGGACAGGCTAGATGCAGGAAGATTGTTTTCGATACTGGGGAAGTCCAGAATGAGGGGTCACAGTTTAAGGATAAAGGGGAAGCCTTTTAGGACTGAGATGAGGAAAAACTTCTTCACACAGAGAGTGGTGAATCTGTGGAATTCTCTGCCACAGGAAACAGTTGAGGCCAGTTCATTGGCTATATTTAAGAGGAAGTTAGATATGGCCCTTGTGATGAAAGGGATCTGGGGGTTTGGAGAGAAAGCAAGTACAGGGTTCTATGTTGGATGATCAGCCATGATCATACTGAATGGCGGTGCAGGCTCGAAGGGCTGGAATGGCCTACTCCTGCACCTATTTTCTATGTTTCTATGAGATGAAGATGTAAAGGGACTGGATATCCTTGTTAAAAGTCTTGCCCTAAAACTCTTTTGAAAAAACTGAGATGTTCACATACAGCTAGACTCTACTGACCGCATGCTGTTTACTATGGACTCTTTCAGAAATGATTCTCAATTATTCTATGTAATGTATGGTGCTCAGAGGAAAATTTACAATCACTGTTTGGTTTTTAAGAATTCCTCTGACGTTCTTAGAATGTTTTAAATTTTATGTTCTGAATGATTGAATGAAAAAAGGTCAATATTACAGAGTACCCATGCAGGAAGAGAGAAAGGATTCCAATGTTTTGTGTAATTTCAAGAAAGACCTTTTTTATAGTAGTTTCAGCATCCGAATAACAGGACAGGTAGATAAAGTGATAAAGAATGTGGAACATAAAATATAAAACATAAAATATAAGAGTGCTAAAGTGATGCTCAAAATCAAATAAGATGGCAGGTAATCAACAGTCGGTACTGTGAAAGCAGGCTGATTACCCCAGGACACAAGAAATTTGGATTTGAGAGAAGAAACAAGACATGATAGAATGTTGGCAGAATTCAAAGTGTAATTTTGATGAAAAATGGATGAGACTGGTGTTTTTGTTGGGGCAGGGATCTGGTTTGAGAGCTATGTTGCAGGTGAGCAAAGATGATTCTCTTTCCTGTAGCAGAGAGGTCACAAAGATAGAGCATTGATTGAAGGTAGTTGTTAGAAAAAATATAGTTGAAATGATGATGGAACTGTTAAAGATTCTCTTACTGAGTGGACAGTGAGAATCTGAACATGCTGGGAGAGGCAAAAACCTTCAGGACATTTTGAAAACTGCTTGGCCACAGGGCCCTGCTTGCCCTAATGGCTCTTACTGGTTGGGAAGGAAGGGTTGGATGCAGTGTTAACTTTTTTTGAGTGGAAAAATAGAGCCAGTAAATAACTGAGTGTTTTAAGAAGCAAAAAGGTAGTAGGCTCCTGCTCCTAACTATACCAGAAAATGTAAGTAGACTGCAAATTAAGACAACTGTCACAATTGTGCTCAACAGCTGAGTTGACACCATTCCAAGTATTTGCATTGAATGACCACTTGAGAGTAGCAGAGTAATTTACAAAATTACTGCAAAGCAGTTAGATGTTAGAGAATGGGGGAAAAATGGTGAAGAATTGTATATTTTTAAACCCACCTCTGTCCCTTCTCTCAGTAGAAATAAATGCTTGAAGCTGTCATTAAGGAAGAAATAGCGAAGCATTTAGAAAGGAGTGGTTCCTTTAGACAGATGCAGCATGGTTTCAGAAAGAGCAGGTCCTGTTTGTCAAACTTACTGGAGTTCTTTGAGGACATAATGAGTCCAGTGGATAGAGGGCAACGGGTGGATGTTGTATATGTGGATTTCTAGAAGGTTTTCGAAAAGGTGCCGCACAAGAAACTTATAAGATACAGATGCATGGAGTCGAAGGAAGTGTATTGGCATGGATAGTGGATTGGTTAATCAATAGAAGGCAGAGAGTTGGTATAAATGGTTGTTCCTCCAGTTAGCAGTCAGTGGTGAGTGGGGTGCTGCAGGGGTCGGTGCTGTGCCCGCAGCTGTTTACCATTTCCATTGATGATTTGGAAGCGGGGACTTAGTGTAGCGTAGCAAAATTTGCTGATGACACTAAACTGAGTGGAAAAGCAAATTGTACAGAGGATGTGGAGAGTCTGCAGAGGGATGTAGATAGGTTAAGTGAGTGGGCCAAGGTCTGGCAGATGGAATACAATGTTGGTAAATGTGAGATCATCCACTTTGGAAGGAATAATAGAAGAGCAGTTTATTATAAATGGTGAAAGATTGCAGTATGCTTTTGTGCAGAGGGACTTGGGAGTGCTTGTTCATGAATCGCAAAAGGTTGGTTTGCAGCTCCAACCAATTTGCAAGGGATCTTATAGAAACTTACAAAATTTTGAAAGGAATAGATAAGATAGAAGTAGGAAAGTTGTTTCTGTTGGTGAGACTAGAACTAGGGGACATTGCCTCAAGATTCAGGGGAGAAGATTTAGGATGGAGATAAGGAGAAACTGTTTTTCCCAGAGAATGGTGAATCTGTGGAATTCTTTGCCCAGGGAAACAGTTGAGGCTTCTTCACTAAATAGATTTAAGAAACAGATAGGTTTTTACATAGTAAGGGAATTAAGGGTTAAGGGAAAATGCAGGTAGATGGAGCTGAGCTTAAGGACAGATCAGCCATGATCTTATTGAATGGCAGGGCTGGTTTGATGGGCCGAATGGCCTCCTCCTCCTCCTCCTATTTCTTATGTTCTTATTATGCTGAGCTTAGTAGCTAAGCCACATGTGAAGGCCAGGAAGGAGCTGGACTTGGTTGTCAGAGACTATTTGAGACGGACACCATTGGGAACATTTAATAATTAGTGGGATCTCATCCCCACTACCACGCCCTCCCTCACTATGAAAACCATAAGGAACCTGGGAGTGTAGAGAGAATATAATAGAATGAGAGATCTGGGCAGAGGGGTCTGTTTTCATACTGTATGCCTGTGACTCTGAGAATCTCAGTTCCCAGAATTATTAATTAATTGTTTGTGATTATTTATTGCAAATAATTCTATGATTGTGAAATATCCAATATATATTGCTGAACCATTTCTTGAACAGTGTCGGTAATCAAATAATTTTTCAAAATGTGTATTTCTCCGTATCTTAGAAGCTGACAAGAAGAATGATAGATCAACGTTGAACAGGCGATTGGATGAAAAGCTGCTGTTGTTAATAAAAGAAAAAGTGGAGGATGAAGATATCTGGTTGCTACCACAGAGTTACTGGAAACCAGGGGAAACCATGAGGCAGACTGCAGAACGCACCTTGTCGACTGTGTCTGGTAACAGCTCTTTTGGGTGGCTTTATATTCTTTGAATAGTAGCATGATGAAGCATAAGATGAAAATGGATCAGCCATGATGAAATGGCAGCACAGGCGTGATGGGCCATATGGCCTAATTCTGCCTCCATATCTTATGGTCTTGTAAGAAAAGAGCCAATTAATCCATTGTGCCTATGCCTGTTATTTCCCAGTAAACCAGTAATAATATTTCTCTTCAGATATTTCTGAACATTATTGAATTTATTTTCACAGTCCTTACAGATGATGCATTTCATATCATACTAATTTTTAGTGGGAAATAAAACTTCTTGTATCTTCTCTAATTTGACCAAAAAAATATTGTTCCCTGTCATATTTAAGTTTGCTTCCTCTCAATTAAGATTCTTGCTAATTTTAGGATTTCACTTATTGTTTCCTTCTCTCTCTCTCCCTTCCCAATCCATCCCTCCTGCCATCAAATTTTGTAGGAAATCAATTGCAAGCTGTTTTTCTGGGTAATGCTCCGTCTGGTTTCTACAAATACAAATATCCAAAGGCTGTACAAACTCCTAGTAATGTTGGAGCCAAAGTATTTTTCTTTAAAGCCTTGCTGATAAATGGAGATCTTAAGATGAAAAAGAAAGAAGACCATGTGTGGGTAACCAAGAGTGAGCTGAAGGACTACCTCAAACCAAATTACTTAAAACAAGTTCAACGCTTTATCTTTGATAGCTCAGCAATAAATATGTAGAAATATTATTTTGTTAAAATTGAATCCTTCTGAATATTAAATTATAAATCAAATCTTGTGTGCCACTTTTTATTGTACTTTGTTGTGCTCTTGGTTCTTCACTTAAGTTTCAAAAATCTGACTTGGAATGTCCTGTTTTCAAACATTAGGTCCATTTTATTAACACGTATATTTTTTTGGAAAGCACTCAAAACCAGATTTACTATCCAGACCCAATGATGCAATGATGCCTGTGTCTAAACCATTTCGAGGTCAACAGCATTGCCAAGTGCCAAGTCCAGACCAAGTAAAGATAGCAGTGGCATTAGTGAGGCAGATGGATTTTTAATTGTAATCCAGTGGTTTAGTAGATATTAATGACTGTTCCAGATGATTAATAATTCAAATTTCACAGATGTTGTAGGAATTAAAATTTACTCTTTGTATTGCTGATCTGATAATTTAACCTGATATCTGTACCCTTTGTTGATTTGCACATGTGGAAATGAGTGTGACAATAGAATCCTTGAACTCAAAAATATATCAATCCTTTTGCTGAGCCATTTGAAGGTTTGGTGCTGAATGTCCCAACTATGTCAAGGTAAGGATTGACAATCTTGGGAATGAAGATATAAACTTTTGGAGATGCTGTTGCTTGGTCTCATCAGTTTGATTCCATCTCACACTGTCAGAGAACACTGTTCCATTATCAGTCATTGTCTACCAGACACTAGGCAGCAAAGTCAGAACCGTTAGACAAATCGATGCCGATTTTAAACTGCATATTATCTAACTGTTGTATTTGTCTAATATTTATCAGTGACAGTGAATCTTGCATTTAAATTTCTTTTCTCTTGGAAGATGCAAATTATATATATTTTTCTGGATCTAGCCTAATTTCAATGCATGCCACTGTGTGCCAAAATCTTAATAACTTTACCTCATAACATCATAGCATTTTATTGCAAGCTACTTTCGTTCATGGCCTTATTCCACTTAAATCTGCTTTGTTTGAGGATTCACTCCACAAGTCATTTGTATTACCATACATGGTGACATTAATTATGTATTAAATAATTGCACACATCATGCATTCTGTTTCAAGTCTCAAAATCTTTCCCTGTCAATTTATGTTACTTGGTTCAATGTTAAACAGTTGCAAAGTCTAAATAACCTGGGCATGATTGGAACAAATAAAAATGAGGGAACCTTTGATTTACTTGTTCCAGAAGACTAGTTTTTTCTGTTAGTTTCCTTTGTGTTTTAACAATATCATGTTAAAATGCAAGTATTTTGTAGATCTGGTTGAATTTACCAATTGAATTGTTTTATGTGATGTAATATTTTTACTGCTGTCTTAACCCTGTCTCAAAGTCTGCATCACTTTTGCTATGAATACCCAAAATATTTTGATTTGATGGTTTTCATAGGTTGCCCCAAAGCAAGAATCTCTAAAGAATCCAATTAATGAGAAAAGTAAAAGACCAACACTCACTGTAAAAGAGAAAGTAAATAAATAAAATTCATGCAAGCAATTGAAGCAAACAACAACAGGATTCTGAACCAAAATTGAGACCTCTGATCCGAACCCCAGGGTAAGCACAAAGCCTCGTTTATCAGTTCATCATATTAGCGCCCACGGACCACAGCAGCTAGGGCAGTCTGTTTTATAAGGGATCTGATTTAGTATCAAATACAAAAGTCATTAAATTGAAGTTTTGAGTTAAGAACAGGAATGGCATTTTCAAGTCTGTATAAGATACTTAATCAAATCATTTAGTAAAATCATAGGTGATCTGATTTTAACTGAACTCTTCATATCTATACCTCCATTTATCCTTCTGCTCTTTGAGAATCATGTCCTTCTGCCTTAAACTATGCAAAGACTGCAGCAGAATTTTCTAAAGGCCTGCTGTCATAAAAAATAATTATCTTAAAGGAACAGTGTCTTATTTTTAAGAAGAAATCTGGATTATTAGATTTTCCTACAAGGAAATGTGTACTTCACTTCCATCATATCAAGCCTCCTCACAGTCTTATACATCAGAAGATCATCTCTCATTTTACTAAACTTCAGTGCCTATAAGCCTAACTTAACCAAAGTGGTGAGGGAGTTGGAAAATCAGACACCATCTATGGAGGGAAGTAAACAGTTGACATTTCTGGTTGAAGCCTTTCGTTAGGAACCTCAGCCCGAAAAGTCGACTGTTCATTCTCCTCCATTGATGCAGACTTATTTGCTGTTTCCACAGTAAACTTTATTTGGCAAAGTTCCCTACTCCTGTGCGGTAGCAAATTTTGCAAGTATAGTTGCCTTCATACAAGTCATTTATTCGAGCAGCTACAATTATTGCCGTACCTTTTTCACAAGCTACCTTAGTACTCTGTCCCATTGATTCTACTATTTGGGATTGAAGTGTACACTGCTCCACAAGGGACTATATTATTTATCTCTGCTGAAACCACTTCTTCATCTTAGCTTTCGGAGGTCATGCCATTCTTCTCTACAGGTTGAGCATCCCTTACCTGAAATGCATGGGGCTGGCAGTGTTTCAGATTTCAGATTTTATTTGGATTTTGGAATATTTGCATTGATATAATGAGATACCTTGGAGATGGGACCCAAGCCTACACACAAAATTCAAAATATGTAGCTTAAGTTGGTGTGAAGCTCACAGAGAGAACAGTCCGCAATTAGAACACCATGACATGATTGAGCTGAGTCCTTCACAAACTGTCAGAGTTGAATGACCACCCCTGACTTGTGACTATTACTGGTTCCAGTGCTGTGGTTGGCTTCATTTCCACCATGCATTTCAAACAGCTGCCCATTCCACAGCAACTACAATGGTATTGGGGGTAGTCTCATATAATATTTTTAATAATTTTGAACATAAAACAAAATTCCTTCAGTTTTCATCTTGTCATGACAGATCTTTCCTTGTTTCATGATTGGCATACGGATTAAACAGAATATGTTTACTCTGACCCTGACAAATCCATGCTTTCAATACATGATCGAGACCGTTTTTCATGTATGATATGTATTTCTGTTTTCATTAGCTTCTGTTCATTACATACAGTGTGTGAGGTCTCTTCTCAGAACTGTCTAATTTGCACAGAGACTTAAGCATCACCTGGGAACCTTCCCAGCACTTTATGGAATTGCATTTGCGACATCATGTCAGTGCTCAAAACAAATTTGGATCTTGGTGGTTTTTGGATTTTGGAATTTTGGATAAGGGGTACTCGACCTGCACTAAGATTGAGAGAGCCCATCCATCCTTTCCCAGATAACACATCTTTTCTAAAAGTTGTGTTCCCTTCAATATTCAGGCTTGACCAATATTACCCTGTAGCCATGTATTGGGAATTCCTATCTGATTGTATATCAATTTGTACACTGTTCAGTCTTTTTTCATTGGAATGCTGTTTACATTCATGCATGTCCTTTAATTATATTTGTAACCTCTAGGCTTATCTACAGATTTGCTTGTAGAAATTTATACCCCTTATTCTCACAGTCTGTCATTTCTCATATTAATAGCTTTCTCTCTTACACTTTTTCTGATTTATGATATCTTTGCATCTTTAATCTTTTGCCCTAACTAATTTAATATAAAATCTAATCTATTTCCCCAGTTTTGCAGCAAAATAGAACACTATTTCCAGCATTGTTTTGGGAGTCGGTCATCTTAATGATACATCTCTTCCTTTCCCTGGTTTTAGTACCAAGAATCAGAACCAATTTCTGCTCAGTCTGTCATTCAATTAGTCATTTGTTCGATTATGTGCCATGACATGTAACATAGATGATCATGTTCTTATCACGACCATGATTAATCTTGGCAATTTTTTTTCTACAGCAGACATTGCCTTCTTCTTGGCAGTGTCTTCACAAGGGCTTTTAATATGTACCAGCTGCTCATACAACGATCCACCACCTGCTCCCATGGCTTCACATGACTCTGATCAGGGGGTGGGGAGGGGGGTACTAAGCAGGTGCTACACCTTGCCCAAGGGTGACCTGCATGCTAGTGGAGGGATGGAGTGCTTTGGTAGGAACGTATCTCCACCCTGCCACCCACGTATAGTCATTAATCAAACCTTATTTATGCTTTGCTGATTTGTACAATGCTCAGATAACAATCTAGAAGTAATTACCTTTAAGGCTTAACTTGATAATTTGGTAACCAGTATTCATAATTGATTAGGTGGAATCGTTCCTGTTTGGTATTGGTTTACTGCATGTGCTGCCACGACTGGATCCATACTATAAATTTGTCCCAGTTCAACCCAGGACAGATATCTTGTATCCTTATATGTAGCAGCAACACAGTCTCTTGACTCTTCTGCAAGAACAATGTCAATCTTTCTAACTATAGTGCCCATTTATTCTGCAACATTCTTACTTGCTGCTTCTGGATAATTTGTTTGCCGGTCTAATGGGGGGGATCTCATTGAAACCTTTTGAATGTTGAAAGGCTTAGACAAAGTAGATGTGGAAAGGATATTTCCCATGGTGGGTGAGTCTAGGACAAGAGGGCACCCGTTCAAAACAGAGATGCAGAGACATTTCTTTAGCCAAAGGGTGGTGAATTTGTGGAACTTACAGCTGTGGAGGCCAGGTCGTTCAGTGTATTTAAGGCAGAGATTGATAGGTTCTTGATTGGATATGACATCAAAGGTTATGGGGAGAAGGCTGAGAACTGGGGCTGAGGAGGAGATATAAAAAAAGGACATTATTTTTAGGTGTATATATATATATAAAATAACTTGTGCAAAAATAGAAATTAAAAAGTAGTGAGGTCATGTTCATGGGTTCAATGTCCAGTCTTAAATCTGATGGCAGAGGGGAAGAACCTTTTCCTGGATCACTGAATGTGTGCCTTTGGGCTTCTGTACCTCCTTCCTGATGGTAACAATGAGAAGTGGACATATCCTGGGTGGTGGGGGTCTTTAATGATGGACACTGCTTTTCTGAGGCACCGCTCCTTGGTGGTGTCTTGGATACTACAGAGGCTAGTACCCACGATGGAGCTGACTAACTTTCCAACTCTTTGCAGCTTATTTTGATCCTGTGCAGTAACCCCGGCCCCAATACCAGGCAGTGATGCAACCGGTCAGAATGCTCTCCATGGTACATCAGTAGAAATTTGGGAGTGTTTTAGGTGATAAACCAAATCTCCTCAAACTCCTAATGAAATATAGCCGCTGTCGTGCCTTCTTTATAGCTGCACCAATATGTTGGGACCGGGTTATGTCCTCAGAGATCCCTGAGACCCATGAAGTTAATCTTTATCTTGTCTGATTAATCTATGCACGAACATATCTTTGGGATGTGGGAAGAAAATGGAGAACCCAGTCCTTGAGGAAATTCTGCTGGTAAATCAGAGCTTTCATTGCTTCTATTCAAGGTTACTTAAGTAAGTCAAGTTGAGTTTATTGTCAAATGCACAAGTCCAGTGAGGTCCAGGTAAAATGAACAACTTACTTTCAGATACAACACATACATGTAGATTCAGATAACCAACAGAGCATAAATATACATACATTAGACAAAATATGATAATAAAAGACAGTGCAAAACCCATTCTAACCCTTTAAATTGCTACCTGCTATATTTATTCTGCTCAGACTTCCCTTGATCCTTGTATGCCTGCAGCTCTGGGTCAGCAGAATGGCATTCTGCAACCTATGCAATATGTAAGTAAAATATCTGGAACATCAGAGGAGACGTTTAATACATCATTATAATTATTTTTTCAGATTTAACTGTTTCGTGTCCTAAATATGTTAAATGCTTCCAGTCTTTGTACATAAATCAGTCTATGTATATAAACTATTCTTAGGTATTTACACTCTGGGTGTCTATTTTAGGTACACTTGTGCACCTCATTAATATATAATCTGCCAGCTGTGTGCAGCAACTCAAAGCCTCAAAGTTAAGAGATTTATTTGTTGGTCAGACCAAACCAGAATGGGGAACAAATAAGATGTAAGTGACTTTGACCATGGAATGGTTGTTGGTGCCAGAAGGGGTGGTTTGAGTATCTCAGAAACTGCTGATCTCCAGGGATTTTCATGAACAGCAGTCTAGAGTTTACAGAGAATGATGGGGAAAACAGAAGAACGTCCAGTGAGTGATAGTTCTGTGGGCAAAAACACCTTTTCAATGTAAGAGGTCAAAGGAGAATGGGCAGAACAGTCACACTGACAGTATCTGAATGGACAACACGTTGAACCTTGAAGCGGTTGGACTACAGCAGCAGAAGACCACAAACATACAGTACTCTGAGCGACAATTTTATTAGGTACATTCTGTACCAAACGAAGTGTCAAGTAAGTGTGTATTTATTGAGTTTTTTTAAATGTTGCATCAATCCGGAGTAACAATCATTTTGTTCCTATTTACACGTGTGCTGATGAATGAACAAAAACAATCTTGAATCTTATGTTCTCATTAAATTTTTTAAAAATGAGCAATTGTCTGCGCAGTGGTGTATAATTATAAATATATAGAGTCTAAGTGGAATTGTGGAGGAATCTGTCTATCCAGAGGGCAGATATAATGTGGAACTTGTTACCTCAGGGAGTAAGGGAGAGTAGTAGTTATGTTGACAGAGAAGCAGGAGAGGCACTTGTTAAAGGAATGGATGGCAAACTGCATGGGGGATATGTGGGGGTTGCTGGTGGGAAGTGGTTCGTAATGAGCTTAAGCACCAGTGGAGATATTTTGGCCAAGTCGTCTTTATCCTGTGCCGTGGACCCCCATGTTATAAGATGAGTGTGTGCATTTGGAACATCAGAAATTGCTTTCTTGCCTTTGTCAGTCTTCA
Organism: Hypanus sabinus; assembly: GCF_030144855.1. Classification (NCBI taxonomy): domain Eukaryota; kingdom Metazoa; phylum Chordata; class Chondrichthyes; order Myliobatiformes; family Dasyatidae; genus Hypanus; species Hypanus sabinus. Next base: position 31,715,815 of record NC_082733.1, on the reverse strand, counting down.
ATGCCTCCTCATGCATTGATTTTTTTTTAAATCCCCCATTCTTCCTCTGAGCATTCACTCAGTGGAGGTGAACAAGGTTAGAAATCTCATTGCAAGCAGTTTTGACAGGCTTACTGAAGACAAGACAATTGGAACAATGGTTATTGGCATTAAAGATGTCAGGTTGTGGTACAGAAGGACAGACTGTGCTGGTAATTGCTGTTAATGTTAGTGCAAAAAAAAAGAGATAGGAAATTAAATTGTCAGCCCTTTCAGTGTTGCATTTATCTGCCCAAGTTAGTGGGAACAGTCACTCTGGTGGTAATAAAGGTTATCAAAGTGCTTGTTCCTAAAGTTCCCAGACTCGCTCTGCATTCCCAATAGCTTTTAATGATCTGTGATCCATTGGGTACTGTAGCAAGGTGATTAAATTATTTGACTAGCAGGCAGAGTCCTGAACTATTGATCTAAGGATGCAAGTTCAAATCCCAGCAGGTCAGCAGGGGAATTTAAATTCAATAATTAAATGTATCCAGAATTAAAAAGCAAACATGAGGCTACCAAATTGGAATAAAAGTCTGTGTCGCACTCCAATTACATTCAGAGAGGCAAATCTATCATTTGTACCCAGTCTAGCCCGGACATGAGTTCAGACTCAGCAATGTATTACCGTTGCCCTCTGAGGTGGCTTCTAAATGGGCCAACTATAAATAGACACCAAATGACGGCCTTTCTCCAGTGTTCATGTTCGGTGAATGAAAAATTCTGCAAAGCTGTGGCTTAGGGAACTAATAACCCACTTGACCGAATTATTCCCTGTGGTAGAAGTTTTATATCAAGGTTTATTTGGAAGCACTCTCCTCTCTGGTCAGGGATTGTACAGACTATTTTGTGCAGAAATACCTTTCAGCCCAATGAGTCAATGGTGGTGGTTACACTCCTATTTATTTACCGAGATGCAGTGGGGAATAGGTCTAACCGGTCCTTCAAGCCACACTGCACAGCAATTCCCCAATTTCATCCGAGCCTAATCATGGGACAATTTACAATGACCAATTAACCTATCAACCGGTTTGTCCTTGGAATGTGGGAGGAAACCGGAGCACCTGGAGGAAACCCACAAGACCACAGGGAGAATGTACCCAAACTCCTTTCAGGCAGCGACAGGAATTGAACCCAGGTGGCTTGTACTGTAAAATGTTGTGCTAACCCCAATGCTACCATGCCACCTCAGCTACATGAGCATCCCCACCCACCTTCATCCAGTCCCCTCTTTTTCTTCCTCTTGTACTTAGTGTATTTATTTTGTTTTAGTTGGAGTTACAGCATAGTAACAGGCCCTTCACTGGCCACCCCAGGATACCCATGTGACCAATTGACCAATCTGTTGGTCTTTAGAAAGCAGGAGGAAACTGCAGCACCCTGAGAAACCCACATGGTCACAAGAAGAACGTGCAAACTCCTTACAGACAGCAGCAGGCATTGAACTGATTGCCAGCATTGTAAAGTGTTACCATGTGACAATAAGATACAGGAGTAGAATTAGGATATTTGGCCCATCAAAACTGCTACCCCATTTCAGCATAGCTCAGGCTTAATATTACTGGCGTAGGTTGTGAAATTTGTTAACTTTGTGGCAGCAGTAAAACAATAGAGAGAAACAAAACTGAATTGCAGTGAATATATATATAAAATTAAATAAGTAGAACAAAAAAAATAGATATTCTAAAAAGTAGTGAGGAAGTTTTCATGGGTTCAATGTCCATTCAGAAATCAGATGGCAGAAGGGAAGAAGCTGTTTCTGAATTGCTGTGTATTTGTTTGCCTTCAGGCTTCTGTACCTCCTTCCTGACGGTAGCACTGAGAAGCGGGCATGTCCTGGGTAATGGGTATCCTTAATAATGCTCGCTGCCTGTTTGAGGCACCACTCCTTGAAGACATCCTGGATAATACCAAGGCTAGTGCCCATGATGGAGCTGACTAAGTTTACAACCCTCTGCAACTTACTTCAATCCTGCGCAGTAGCCCCTGTCCCCCCCCCCCCCCCCCCCCCCCGCCCTCATTCCAGATGGTGATGCAGCCAGTTAGAATGCACTAATGCTATTTCGGAATTTTTCTGATACTCAATTCTACATCCTGTCCTCCCTGAGTAAGGAAGTTGTACTGAAATAGAATTGCGAGAGACTATTTACTATCATTTAGTTTTGGTTTGCTCAAGTGAAAACATTTTCTATGTTTTTTTTGTTAAATCTTTTCAATGCCTTTAAATACTTCCACTAAAAGGCCATTTTAGTGACTTGGACACAAAATGCATGCTGATCATTTGATAGAGTGTACTGAAGGAGCGAGGCTGTGGGCTGCTATCCTGTAGGTGAAATGCTAAACCAAAATTTTCTGCCTTCTCTTAAAAGATTAAATGAAACTATTTCAAAGAAGACCAGAACTAATGTCTTGGTCAATATCTATTTATCAATCAACATTATTAAAACAGATGGTCTAGTCCAGGGGTGGGCAAACTTTTTGACTTGAGGGCCACAAAGGGTTCTAAAATTTGACAGGGGGGCCGGACCAGGAGCAGATGGACGGAGTGTTTTGGTAATACACCTCATAAGAGAAAATAAAATATCATGGGATATGTAGAAAACATGTGCTTTAATTTCAATTGAAAATGAACAAAAGCATTACAACAAAATATCTGTCTTTGAAGTCCCATGGTATTTAGCTATTTATTGAAATGACTTTTAAAACACTGAAAATTAAATGAATAAAATACAGCTTTTTTAAATAGTAACAGTTATTATTTTAAAGCACTGAAAATTCTGTTATCCTTCAAGATATTATCATCATCACTCTCCTCCTGACTGTCTTTATTTCAAAAACGGTAGGAGATGCAGGTCTACTTGTCCTGCTCGATCTTATTCAATTGTCCCCTGTGCCAAAACTCAACAACGACCCGCACAATGACAGAACAGTGAGAGCGCGCCAGTATGCGGAGCGCGTTATTGATCTGGAGCGCATTTTTTATTCTGAGAACGTACGTGCACCTGCGCACTACTCATGTCCATCACGTAACAGAAATGACATGTAACATGTAAGGCTTATTGAAAAAAATATTTTCAAATGCATTTTTTACATAACACAACGAAGAAACTTATTTTTAATTTCAGTGGGAACAGTGTTGTTGGTCTCCCTTTTTAGCCAGTGCATCAAAGTCTGGATTTAGTTTTGTTGTGGCGATTCTCAGGATGGATCTGAGGTGTTGGTCAGTTAACTTGGATCTGTGGCTGGCTTTGTTGATGTTCATGACATTGAACGCCTGTTCACACAAATAGGTCGAGCCGAACAAAGAGTAAAGCGCAAATGTGGAGTAATATGCTGCACCTCAACAAAGGTCAATGTGTAGCGGTGTGCTACATGCAGCGCTAAAATTACGACACGGAGTTGGTAACTGCAGTCGAAGAAAAAAACTTTATTCGAAATCCCCAGCCTCACTTTTAAGCCTCCCTCAAACTGCCCCCCATGGCGCAGAGGCTCCAAAGCTCTGTGCTCGCAAATCCCCACAGGCTATCTCCCTTAGCCGGAACGCTGGCTAATTGCGAGCTGGTTCGGATGTGCCAGGAAATGGGTCGCCACAAATGTATATAGAGTGCGTCATCTATTGGGAAAACGCCAGAATTGTGGGGAAAAAACGTTAACAAGGTTTATTAATATAATTTCATCAAGTTCTGCGGGCCGGATTAAAAAGCATATGGCCCGCGGGCCGTAGTTTGCCCATGCCTGGTCTAGTCTTTATCTCGCTGCCATTGCTGGAACCTTGCTGTGCATAAATTGGCTGCTGATTTTCCCACTTCACAACAGTAACTACATTTCAAAATACTCCATTGACTGTAAAATGCTATGTGGCATGGCCTGGGGTTATAAAAAGTGGTTTATCATTTCAAGTCTTTCATTTTTCATTTTAGCTTGTCATTTTGGCAAACCATTTCCCTGTTATACTCCCTTGTGAATCACAAGAACAGTGATTTTCACTCTTGGTGATTTGATTGTGATTTGTTAAAATGTATCTTTTCCCCTCCTGCGTTATCACTTTTCTTTCTCTACGAGGAAGGATGAAAGAAAAGCAGAGCATGAATTAATCAAGCACATTACATGCACTCGGGGTTTTCTGAAGTACTTCACATCAAATCATTTTCAAATGTAGTCACCATTTTGTTAGTAAATACACAGCAAGTAATATATTATGCCTTCAAGATCCCACAAATACAGTACCAAGTTCATAAGGAAAACTAGGTTGGCACTTATAATAATGTTGGTTGAAGGATGAATGTTGCCCAGGACACCAAAGTTTAAAGTAACTTCATAATCAAAGTATATTTTCATATGGTGATTTGGTAAAATGTAGTTGAATTTGTTAAAAATGTATTTATTAAAATGTAAATTTAAGTGTATTCAAATCACCAAGAGTGAAAATCACTGTTCTTGTGATTCACAAGAGCGTAGAAGGAAATAGTTTGCCAAAATTACAAGCTAAAAAGAGCAAGTACACACTGAGATTCATTTTCTCGCAGACATTCATTGTAGAAAAGAGGAATACTGTACAATGGAATCAAAAACCACACACAACGACTGACACACAACCAAAGTGCAAAAGACAAACTGCAAATACATTAATAATAATAATAATAACTGCAAATACATTAATAATAATAATAATAATAATAATAATAATAATAATAATAATAATAATAATAATAATAATAATATTATTAAAATAATTAAATCAATAATACTGAGAACTTGAGTTATAGGGTTCGTGTGGATTCAGTTCAGTGTTGGGGTGAGTGAAGTTATCCACAGTGGTTCAGGAGCCTGATGGTTGAAGGGTAATAACTGTTCCTGAACCTGGTGGTGTGGGATCTCAGGCCCCTCCCGGTACCACCTTCCTGTTGGCAGCAGTCAGGGGAGAGCATGGCCTGGAAGGTGGGGTTCCTGTGCTTCTCTTTTGAGATGATATGTATAATCTTTAATTTTCATGAAAGTTTGGTATCTCGTTGAGGAGGCAGAACCTCGTATAGTTTAGCCGCTAATCTTTCAACTCCATTTTGATTTAGCATGTTGAATCAGTGTAAATTAGCATCTATATTCACAAACCTTTGACTTAGGGCTGAAAAGGGTATTACTGAACTAAACTGGTATTTAATATTCTGTGGATATCATCAAACCTTTGGTACTTTGTTCAATTGACCCAGCTTGGCTATAAACAACACCCTTTTTAACTTAGGGAGCTGTTTAGGGCTGTGTAGGGCTTCAGGTAAGCCTGGTTCTTTCTGTTCTCCCCTTATAAAATGTCTGCTAATGAACAACTTGGCACGTGTAAGGCCAAAAACAAAATCCCTCCGAACTGCCATTTGAACACCATGACATTGATCAGCACATTCAAGCCTCTCACAGTGTGATAGTAGCCATAGCTATTTTTATGAAACTTCTCAGGCTTCCTAAGACCAGAGAAATAAACATAATTAATTTTCCTTTCACCTTCGTTGCTGGAGATTATGGGGGTGTTCACTTCCAACGCAAGCCTCTCACTGCCAAGCTGGTTTTATCTATTCAGAAAACTCTGCATTAGAACAATAGCATGCATTAAGCGATGTGCAGTGTCGTGAATGATGGCTCCAGAATGGGTTGAGGGAAATGGAAAGCAGGAAATATGATTAATGAATGGTTGTGCCGAAATGGTTAATTTTAGATAATCATCAATAGTCAAAGTGAAAGGGTCTCAACTCAAATGATGCATGCTATGAGCTTAATAATTTCTATTACCATCACATTATGTCTTTACAGAATCAGAAAACTCAGTGTAAAAGTAGACTGGAGATAGATCTAATTCCATTTCCCTACTCATTCAGTACCCTCTTTGATGTTGGTCTTACAAATTTGATTTCTTATTAAAGAACATGCTTAGAACATTCAAATTCTATCATTCTCCTGCATTAAGTTTTCCTTTTCACCGTTTGTACGTCTAGCAGCAATTTGTACTTTATTCTCCTTATTAGAAATTCACAGTTCAATGCAATGGCCTGTAAATCCTTAACATAAATGTGAACACACCAGTTCTGGTGAAGTGAGCTGTTGCATTTTTAAAGTGCAACATACACACAGGTGGCACAGTAGTGTAGTGGTGAGCACAACGCTTTACAGAACTACCAGAAACCTGGGTTCAATTCCCCTCGCTGCCTGTAAGGAGCTTGTATCTCCTTGCTGTGACCGTGTGGGATTCCTGGGTGCTTCCACACTCCAAAGATGTACCGGTTGGTAGGTCATTGCAAATTGGATTAAATTCGGGGTTGGCTGGGCCTATTCTGTGTTGTATCACAATAAATAAAATAAAAGTGCCAGAGGAACTCAGCAGGTCAGGCGGCCTCCTTGGAGAGGAATAAGCATTCTAGGCCAAGACCCTACATCAGGAAGTGTTTATTTTTCTAACCCTTGCTCTCAGCTAAATCCATTCAGCTGCAAAATCACAAGGTTCTCACAGTGCATAAGCTGCCACTGGTTGAGGCTTTTTGGGGTTCATTGGGAAAATCATTTATTACTGGTGAATGATGAGATTAAAATTCAAAGTTCGATATACGTTTGTTATCAAAATATGACAACATTATGCAACCTTGAGATTCATCTCCTACAGACAGCCACGAAGCAAAGAAACACAAAAGAACCAGTTAAAAAAATGAGGCCGTCAAACATCCAACGTGCAGAAGGGAAGAAAAAAAACTCAAGTCTTGCATGCAGTAGCCACAAGCAAATTATGTTCTGAACTGACGTCCACAAGGAGAGTCGGAGACCCATAGATTAGGGCAGAGCTGAGAAAACATTGCGGAGCAGCAAACTGAATTGGTCCGTCCCTCGCCTCGGGCCCCGATTGCTGACCTTTTCAATCTGGCCCAGTGCCTACATTGCCATCCAGACATCGGGTCCAGTCACTTCGGCCCCCCCACCTCGATTCGGCCTGTACCCGACCTCTCCAATTCGACCCGATTAGGTTCACATGATACATTTCATGTGTGTTAATAAATAGCTAGTTTGGTTGGAACATAATATGAAAAAGAACCAGTCATCAAACTACTTCCATATGCGCTTGGTTGCCACTTTATTAGGAACGCTTGTACACCAGCCCGTTAATGCAACTATCTAATCAGTGGGTCATGTGGGAGCAACTCAATTAAAAAAAGCATGCAGACATGGCTGAGAGGTTTAGTTGTTGTTCAGACCAAACTTCAGAATGTAGAAGAAATGTGATTAAGTGACTTCAATTGGGGTATGATTGTTGGGGTGGTTTGAGTATCTCAGAAACTGCTGATCTCTTGGGATTTTCAGGCCCAACAGTCTCTAGAGTTTACAGAGAATGGTGCGAAAAACAGAAACAAAACATCCAATGAGCAGCATTTCTTTCCGGGAAAATCCTTTATTAATGAGAGAGGTCAGAGGAGATTGGCCAGACTGGTTTAAGCTGACAGGATTCTGACATCAAGTCAAATGACCATGGATTGCAACAGTGGTGTGCTGAATGCACAACACATTGAACCTTGAAGGGGATGGGCTACAGCAGTAGAGGACCATGAACATACACTGAATGAGCATTTCATTAGGTACAGGAGGTAACTAATAAACTGACCACTGAATGTATAATTTCAGAATTAATAACTCACCAGAAGTTACTATTACGGTGCTTCTCAAAGACTCTTCCTTTGAGTGCTAGAATTTTACCAAGCCACAATATTATTGACTAGTTTGACATTTAATAAAAATAATGTTGCTGTTAACGCTTCGTTAGAGGTCTGAGAGATACATTTAGTCTACATGCATATTTTTACACTTGTTTCCTGTGGGAGCATTAATTGTCCCTCCATATTTGCTCTTGATCTGGAAAACCGTGAAGGCCAACTCAAGAAAATAGGAGCAGGACAGGCCTTCTAGCCCATCAAATCTGCCTGGCCATTGAATATCATCATGGCTGAACTACTCATAGCCTCTTCTATGATTCAGTATGACTAAATCTGCCTGGCCGTGGCCAATCTACTTAAAGCTTCTTCTGTGCCACTTTACCATTGTTCTGAATTCCTGATTTTTCTAAAGTATATTTATTTAAATTTATGAGTGTTAGTGAATCTGACAGGGTTTTCAAAATGATCACCAGGCCTGATACTAACATAATACAAGGTTATTAAACGGAGTTTAAAATCTGCAGATGCCTCAGTAAGATTTGAAATTCCAGATCATTAGTCCAAATTTCCTAATTATTGCAATTACAGCACTGTGCAAAGGCCTTAGACACACACACACACACACACACACACACACACACACACACACACACACACACACACACACACACACACACACACACACACACACACACACACACACACACACACACACACACACACACACACACACACACACACACCACAGTGCCTAAAACTTTTGGACAGAACTGTATTTGTTAACGTGGAGCAGAGAGCAAGTTTGTAAAACTGGCAGGAGGAAAGGATGTTGGGAATGGAGGGGTGTGGGACAGGTGGCAGAGAACGAGTACCAGGGGTGGGGGGTGGTGCGGGCGCAGACGCACCCAATCCTGGGGCACCAAGCAAAGTAATTTAATTCCAAACAATTAGTTAATTGATAATTATAGATTCCCACTTCCCGCTCCCTTCCCTTTTCCCAATCATGATTCCCCTCTCCCTGCCCCCTAACCACTCACAGTCCATAATAGAGACCCATTTCAGAATTAGGTTTAGCGTCACTCACGTATGCCATGAAATTTGGATTTTTTTGAGGCAGCAGTACAGTATAATACATAAAATTACTACAGTACTGTGCAAGAATCTTAGACACCCTAGCTATATATATATACCTAAAACTTTTGCACAGTACTGTATGTGATTACATGAAATCCATAGGGAATCCTAAAATCTGACCAGGTACTCTCACTGTGTGGTGCTGACTGGCAACATAATGGTAGAGACACAAACACGAGGAAATCTGCAGATGCTGGAAATTCAAGTAACACACACAAAATGCTGGTGGAATGCAGCAAGCCAGGCAGCATCTATAGGGAGAAACACTGTCGATGTTTCGGGCCGAGACCCTTCGTCAGGACTAACTGAAAGGAAAGATAGTAAAAGAGTTGAAAGTAAGAGGGGGAGGGGAAAATGCGAAATGATAGGAGAAGACCGGAGGGGGTGGGGTGGAGTTGAGGTTTGTTTGTTTGTTTGGGCTCCATGAGGCCCAAGCACTGGAAGCCATTTACACCTGAGCAAACTGAAGCAATTGTAGACTTGGTGAATAAGTCAAAGAGCGAAGGAAGCTGAAGCAGTGTGGACAGGGTCAAGAGATGATCAGACACACAGTATTGGAGCAGGATTGAGGGCTGGAATGTGTGCTTAATGGAGCCAAATGCCAATTTTGCTCTTCTGGAATACTTGTCCGTGCATATATAACATAAGCAGGGTGTCAACTTAAGCTTATTCTTCACATCACTGCTGGTGTCACGCTAATGGTCCCTGATTACACAGGAACACAATACATTGTGTTATAAATAGCAGAGTATTACTTAATGGAAAGCACTTAAATCTCCTAGACCAGGGTTATGCCGATCTCAGCAACTCTGTGGGCTGAATCTGCCATCTTCCTGCATTTAACTGAATGACATTCATAACCCCTTCCCAGGAATTGTACATTTTTACTTTTATTCAAAGAAACAAATTGCTTCAGAAATGTACTTATGTGTTGACGAACTCCTGTCCTTCTGGACCCAAGCGTTTTATAAACTGCATCCTTTCTTGGCAGTTTTTTTTTTGCTGAAGTACTTAATGAACTGTTACTTGAATGACTGCCTCGCTTCCCACTGCTCTGCGATGACCTGCACAGGTAGGAAGAATTCAGATGAAGCTGTCACACTGTGACCGAAGGCCAAAGGCACGTGGGTGGGTGAAAGAAGCTGAGAGTTTTTCCAGCCGAGTACCAGTTGTTAATTCAGGCAAGTGTAGAGCATTACTTCAGAATAAGATTAGGAGATAGGAAAAAGAAATGGGAAAGTGTGCAACATAAATTGAAAAGAGATAATGGGTAAAGATTCTTCACTCAAGGCTTCCAGCAGAAATAAAAAGACATTGGGTTATTCAAAGTGCAGATTACATCATTATGAGCGTGTTAATGTAGCAAGACGATGAGTCTAACTAGGCTTTCCTCGCACTCACTTACGCATGAAGATTTATCCCTCATCTGCATTCTGTTCAGGTGAACGCAAGAGGAAAAAAATGAAACATGACACCAACAAGCCATTTGCTTGTGATTATCAATTACATGGTAAACTTTATTTGCCCCATGCACCCCTGCTCAGTTTCCTATTCCAACTAATATTCTTGCAAGAAACAAAATTACAGAAATTCCTTTGGCAGTTTCAGAAAATGCTCAAGTAAACTCCTGGAAGTGGTGCTGGCCTGTGATGTATCCTGTTCAATTGTTTAATTAATCACCATTCATAACATATTCAGTGTGCTTTAGAATATCATATTATACATCTGCTAAGCTCAATCCTATCTGGTGCATTGTGCCCAAAGATCATAGATTTCCTATGTAACACACACAAAATGCTGGAGGAACTCAGCTGGAAGGCAGCATCTATGGAGAGGAATAACCAGTCGACTCATTGACTCTTTATTCCCACACCCCCCCACCCCATAGATGCTGCCTGACCTGCTGCGTTCCTCCAGCATTTTGTGTGTGTCACTCTGAATTTCCAGCGTCTGCAGTATCTCTGGTACTTATGATCTCCAATGTTACTTTGTCTCACACACTCACATTCTTTTCCACTGTTAAGGTGGAGTTTAGACCACGCCAAGGGAGTAATGGATTCTGTTCAAAAGTATCAAGCCTTCAATAAATGCAATGATTAGGAGACAAATCATCTTTCTCCTTGGCATAGTGTAATTGTGGAACAGTGTAAATGGTATAGGGGCTTATTTGAAGCTGTGCTCTACTAAAAGGTTACTCCATCAATCTCTTGAAATTTATTAACTCCTCTCTTACAAACTTTCTAGATATGAAGACATAGAAAAACTGGTCATATATCATAAATATAATATATACATATGAAGGGAAGATATTTATGTTCACATCGTGATCCTGACATACCTAATCAATCTGTTTTCACAACCTCAGTACAATTTACCCCTTACTGTCTCTATCCAACTACATAAGACTGTCCACGGGTCAGGTACAAATTGGCCTCTGTCCCATTTCACAAAAAAATGTGCAGGTGTTGGAGATCCAAGCAACACACACAAAATGCTGGAGGAACTCAGCAGGCCGGGCAGCATCTATGGAAAAGAGTGAAGAGTGGGCATTTCAGGCCGAGACCCTTCTTCGGGACTGGGAAGAAAGCAGGGAGGTTAGAGGAAGAAGGTGGGGAGAGGAGAAGAAGCAGAAGGTGACCAACAGGTGCAAGGTGAAACCAGGAGAGGGGGAGTAAAGAGCTGGGAAATTCTACTTCCCATTCCTAATCCAACATGTCTGTCCGTGGCCTCCTCTCCTGCCACAATCAGGTTGGAGGAGCAACACCTCATATTCTGTCTGGGTAACCTCCAACCTGATGGCATGAACATTGATTTCTCGAACTACCAGTAATTGCTCCCCCTTCCTCTCCTTCACCATTCCCTGATCTCCTTAACCTGCCCATCACCTCCCTCTGGTGCTCCTCCCCCTTTCCTTTCTTCCCCGGTCTTCCATCCTCTCCTGTCAGATTTTCCCCTCCCTGCCACTTTATCTCTTTCACCACTCAGCTTCCCAGCTCGTCACTTCACCCCCTCTCCTAGTTTCACCTATCAGCTACCGCCTTGTACTTCTTCCTCGCCTTCCTCCACCTTCTCACTCTGACCATCATTCTCACCATCCATTCCAGTCCTGATGCAGGGTCTCAGCCTGAAACATCAACTGTTTATTCTTTTCCACAGATGCTGCCTGGCCTGCTGAGTTGTTCCAGCATTTTGTACATGCTTATTTCTGTTTCATTTCACTCCTTGCGGAAAGGCTTTGCAGAGTGCCTTCCTGCTCCAGAAAGACAAGCTTAATCTAATCTGCAGAAACTCTTGTCTCCTCTAATCCACCAACATTCATCCCTGACTGGTCCATGACCCTGGATTAATCCTTTCATAATCCCTCAATACAACAACCATCATTAAACTTCCAGAATGAGAGATGATCACTTTGTACAATATCCTTATTGATGTCCTTTCCATACACTAATCAAAGTTAATGCTAAGCAAGTTCCTTTCCTCATTTCCACTTTAAAAAAAGTCAAATGCATGTTATTAATTCTGCCTTAGCTCTCAATTCTCCTTCTCAGCAGAGTATCCATCTTTTTCAATCTATGAACTGATCCTGTGTTACCTCCCTAGCTGGTAATGGTTTGGGAAAAGGCAGATTTAATTCTTATCTCTGAAGATTTGTGAGAATTGTTCTTAAGCACAGACAGCCTATTTTCCTACATTCCTATTCCAAGTTCATTGCGGCATTATCCATTCCTCAAGATAACAAGACAGATGTAGAAAACATGCCCTACCTTTTCTGTCGTAAAATTGAATGTAGGTGTTCAAGATACACTTTAGATTCTGCAGGTGCTTGATATCTTGAGCAACACATACTTGAGGAATTCAGCAAGTCAGGCGGCATCTATGGAGGGGAATAAACTCATTCGGGTTTCTGACCCTTCTTTCCCAGTTCCGATGAAGGGTTTTGGCATGAAACTAACTGTTTATTACCCTCCATAGGTACCACCTCCTCCAAGAGGACCACAACCTTTGGAGGCTCTCATACCTCAAAAACTCAGAGAGCTATGTTGGCTGGAGTTAGGGCTTTATGCTTTGGCCCTTGATAGGGTCACCCATGTCAAACAAGTCAAAGGGTAGAGGCCAGACAATGAGTGGTCCACTGATCCTCCAGGTTCCAGAGTTCAGTTCAGGGCTAACAGTCCTGACTGATACAACAACTTTGTTACAGAGGCAGCAATGAAGAATCTTTCTACATCTGAGTGCAATGGTATTCCTGTCTCCACCCAGGACTTGCATGACCGACAGTAGTGAAAACCAAGAGGAAGCTTCTGACATGATGAAGGAAGCTCGGAACACTGCTAGAGTTGGAGGACCTTTACTGTGGTTCTAAATGCCAGTGGCATAACAGGCATTAGGTAAGTACAGATGCTGCCTGAATTACTCCAGCACTTCGTGTATGTTGTGGGCTTTAGAAACTGAGTGTATTACATAGTGTGACTTTGGTTCATTGTTCTACCAGCTACTGCTGGCTTGGATTGGAGAATGGCTGCCTGCAGTAAAGGACACTCAGTTGTTAATTCTGTCCAGCATGAAATAATAGGATTTTCAACCACGGACGCTACATGTTGAGAGGTTTTAAATAGCTGGCTGTCTCTTTAGAGAAATGCTATCATGCTGATTAAGTGCCTCATGCCAGCTAGTCAAATGCAACCTAACGTGTTATGCTGAGCACTATCAGACCTCTGAACAAATCAGCTCCTTCACACACCCTTCCTGATGGAGCTGGCAGGTTCTTGAATTTTTAACTTTAACTCTTCCATTATAATTCTAGTCACTTATGTATAGGAGAGTTTGAAACAGTGCAGAAAAAAAATTATATAAGTGGGCTTTTTCCACTGAGGTTGGGTGAGACTAGGTCTAGAGGTCATGGGTTAAGGGCAAAAGGTGAAATATTTAAGGGGAACCTGACGGGGAACTTCTTCACTCAGAAGGTGGAGCATTGTGTGGAATGAGCTGCCAGTGAAAGTGGTGGATGAAGGTTTGATCTAGCATTTGAGAGAAATTTAGATAGGTTCATGGATGGGAGGGGTATGGAAGGCTATGGTCTGGGTGCAGGTTGATGGGACTAGTTAGATTAATAGTTCGGAAAGGACTGGATGGGCTGAAGGGCCTGCAGTGATCTATGACTTTATACTTAGCATTTCTTCTTGCACTACCTCAGTCTGAACTATACTACTTTGCAGTGTTTGTGGTCTTTATTTATTTATTGTCGCACAGATTCCCATACTGCTATGTATACCGGGACAGCATGGTAGCATAGTGGTTAGCACAACACTTTACTGTGCCAGCGACCTGTGTTCAATTCCCACCACTGTTTGTAAGGAGTTTGTGCATTCTCCCCATGACCGCGTGGGTTTCTTCCGGGTGCTCTGGTTTCCTCCCACAGTCCAACGATGTCCCAGTTGGTAGTTTAATTGTTCATTGTAAATTGTCCTGTGATTAGGGGGTTACTGGGTGGCACAGCTTGACAGATTGGAAAGACCTATTGCGCTCTGTATCTCAACAAATAAATATACTGTTTACTCTTAGCAACAAATTTCATTCCATCCCGGCATATATGACAATGAACTAAGCTATTTATCTAACTAGAATTTAAATATGAGAAATTCTGCAGGCACTGGAAATCCAAAGTAACACATACAAAATGCTCAAAGAACTCAGCAGGTCAGGCAGCATCTATGGAAAAGAATAAACAGTTGACATTTCAGGCTGAGGCCGTTCTTCAGGACACAAAAGGAAGGGAAAGACCCAGATAACAAATGTGGAGGAAGGGAAAGGAGGATAGGTAGAAGGTGAAGCCGGCTGGGTTGAAAGATGAAGGGCTGGAGAAAAAAATCCCTAATGGGTGAGGAGAGTGGACCACAGGAGAAAAGGAAGGAGGAAGGACCCTGGGGAAGGTTGTAGTCAGGTGGGAAGAGGTAAGGAGCCAGAGTGGGGACAGAAGAAGAGGGGAGGGGGAGGGAAAACTTTTTCCCAGAAGGTGAAAGCGATATTCATGCCATCAGTTTGGAGGCTACCCAGACAGAATATAAGATGTTGCTCCTCCACTCTGAGGGTGGCCTCACCTTGGCACACTTCAGAATGGGAATGGGAATCAGAATCAAAATGCTTGGCCACTGGGAATTTCTGCTTTCAGCAGCTGGAGTGGAAGCGCTTGAATTAACTAACCAGAATTCTCGGGTTCAGTGCCGGCTGTGGATGGTAGAAATAGTTACGTTTTTGTAGGGCGAGTGTTGCATTTAGCAGACCAGTTATCATGTGCATGTTATAATGAAATACTTCGTCTTTAGTGATGGGTGAAGTGCAGGAAGACTGGAGGATAGCTAATGCTGTGTTTTATTTAAGAATGGTTGCAAAGAAAAGCCAGGTAACTATAGACCAGTGAGCCTAAAACCTGTGGTAGGTAAAGTCCGAAAGGGAACTCTAAAAATATATATATTTTAGGAAGACAGGAGTTGATTAGGGATTGTTTTCTGTGTGGGGTGTCATGTCTGAAGAATTTGACTGAATCTTTTGAAGAGATAACGAAGACGGTAAGATAGTAGATGTGATTTATAAGGTCCTTGATAAGATTCCAAGTGATGTACTGCTGTAGAAAATTAAGATCCAATGGACTCCAGGGAGAGCTGGCTAACTAGATCCACGATTGGCTTGATGGTAGGAAGAAGCAGGGTGTGGTGGAAAGTTTTTTTGGACTGGAGGCCCAAGACTAGTGGCGTTCCCCAGGGGTCGGTGATAGGCCCATTGCCATTCCTGCCTGGGATGGGAATCTCAGTCAGCTTGGTTGGATGGCTTAGAGGACCTAGATCTGAGGCCCGTGGCTCGGTGGAGTGCAACGCTCCATGCACACAGGGCTAGGACATACTTACGGTGGTGTCCAGCATTGAGGAGAGGAGGGAAAAATTCAAACGACACACTGATGCGTAACTCTGCTCATAGAGAGGGAAAAAACAGCAGCAGATGGCCAAGTCGGTATTGGCACAACATTAAACCGATGCTGCAGTCGATATTGTGTAGTACAATCTGTTGAACAGTAATTTAATCCCATCACATGGGAGCCAAATATTAGTCGGCTCCTATTAACCTTGAAACTGAGCTCAGAATGCTCAGCCCTGCGTGTTTCTTTTTCCGCAAAAGGTAAATAAAATGAGATTATTGCTGTACCTGCAGTAATAGTACCTATGATATCTGATCATAGCTCTGAAATCCACACTAATTTGAAGAGCAAGACCTTGGAGATTTTGGGTTGAAGTGACCCCAATTTTAAAGGAAGTTGATTTGAATTAACCAACTTCTACCTCTCAGTCAAATAAATTTAATCTTTTACAGATTTTCTTGTTAATCTGCCACTCCTCTTAACCTAACTCTTAAGATTTAACAGGATGTTTATTGGTGGCCAGCATAGTACACGAGCTTAAGACATTCAAAATCATATCTATCTTCTTCTGTAGTCTCTTGGGCTTATTGAGACGGGGAGAGATACATCATGAAACAGATCTTTTCATCCTTCAAGTCCACACTGACTATCAACCATTCATTCTCTATCAATACTACATTAATCTCACTTGTAACTCTCCCCGAATTCTCATCAATTCTCCTCAATTCTGCCACTTGACAACACACTGGGGGAATTTCACAGTGAACAATTAAACTACGTCATCGGTCAGGATGTCAGATTGGGACATTATGTTACAGTTGTGCCGAGATATCGGTGAGGTCACACTTGGATTATCGCACAAGGTTCTGGTCACCCTCCCATGGGAAGGATGTCATTCAATTGGAAAAGGTACAAAAAAGAATTATGAGGAACTAAAGGGTTTGAGTTACAAGGAAATGCTGGATAGGGGTTGAGGAGGAGAGGTAAGAGAGCAGAGTGGGGAATTAAAAAGGGAATGGGGAAGGGGAAGAAAAAAAAACAGAAGGTGGAAAAATCAATGTTCATGCCATCAGATAGACCGGCTGGATCAGTCCCAATGAAGGGTCTTGGTTCGAATCATTGGCTTGTGTACTTTTTTCCATAGGTGCTGCCTGACCTGCTGAGTTCCTCCAGCATTTCATGTGTGCTGCTCGGATTTTCAGCAGGTGTTCCCTTGTTTCTGGATTTCCGGCATCTGAAGAATCTACTGTGTTTTTGTATCTTACTTACTGCCCATTACGCTGCTGGTATTTAGGGTGGCAATACAGATCCTCCAACTCTGTCTGTCCATACTGTGGCACACAGGGTTCTTCATTGCTGTTTCCAAAACAGACAGCACTGTTAGCCCTAAGCTGAACCCCTGAACCTGGAGGACTAGTGGTCCACTCTTAATCTGGTCTCTACCCTTTGACCTGTTTGGTATGGGTGGCTCTACCAAGAGCCAAAGCATAGAGACCTAACTCCAGCCAACCTAGCTTTCTGGGTCATTGAGGCATGCAAGCCTCCAAACCACGTCAAGGTTGTGGTCCTCTTGGAGAAATTTTTGCATCTAGTTGACTCTTAATTTTTCTCTACAATATTTGTAGTTCTAGCCACAACCCCATGAATAAAATTTGGCATCCCGTATCCCGTAGTTGTGGCATATTTTAGCAGTGTGTATACAATTTGTGGAAGTAAATTAGAATTAGAATTAGAAAACCTTCAACACAATACAGGCCCTTCGGCCCACAAAACATCAATGCCCTTAAAAGCTTTTACTAACTATTCACTGAAAAACACCTCATCCAGGTAAACTTTTTATTGAAAACTCATGCACATAAAGATCACTAAAGGGCATCTCTTCACACCTATTTTCTCTCCCGGTGCTTCTCTCTGAAAGGTCGGAACGGGATCAGGAGTGAAAGTACTTTTAACACAGCGGATAATTGCTGCATCATTCCTCCACCATTGGTATTCAACAGTATCAATAATTAAGTCTACTTGGATGCAACAGCACTGAGGATCTTTTAAAGGGATGCGGTGAAGGGTTTGCAATGCCTTTGTAAGTCAAGGCATTGGTTCTTGTGATGACGCCTGTACATTAGACCCCTAACTCTTACTTTGGTTTAACTATTGTGCCAGTGGCTTTTGTTTGCAAACTGTGCTGAACATACATTTGCCACGTTCACTAAAATACTACTTAAGTATTTATTTATTTATGTGAGAGTCACTAATAAAGTATACATTTACACTTCATATCTTTCTGCTCCCGAGGAGGTAGCGATAAGCCACCATCTTGAACAGTACGTAAGAGTACCTATACAATATTCTAAAGTTGGATCTACTGAATGGCTTGTTCAGGCTATTTTAGAGTTAATCAGTTTGCTGATTCAATCTGGAGTCAATTATAATCCTGATCCAGTTAAGGCTGATAGATACCTCCTGCAAGTTATTTTAAATTGTAATATTGTAGTTATATGCCCAACATTGGTAATATTCGGTCCTAATTATTCAAAACTCTGATTTCAAACCTCCGCTGCCTTGCGGCCGTACCCACTCATGGGAAAGGCT
Organism: Hypanus sabinus; assembly: GCF_030144855.1. NCBI lineage: Eukaryota > Metazoa > Chordata > Chondrichthyes > Myliobatiformes > Dasyatidae > Hypanus > Hypanus sabinus. The sequence goes on along the minus strand of NC_082733.1, from coordinate 31,697,482 downwards.
TCGGGAGTAAACCCTGAGGGCAAATCCGGAGCTGGAGTCCCTGAGGCAGTCCGACGTTGCCTTCAACCTCACTCTGGCAACTCCTGCGATGTCACTGGTGCCGAGCTGTATCAGCCCTTGCCCTTCCCTTGGACAACATCGGTGATGTGGAGAGGGAAAGGCTTGCAGCATGGGCATCTGGGCAACTGCTGGTCTGCCATACAACCCTACCCAGGCCTGCGCCCTGGAAACCTTCCAAGGCACAAATCCATGGTCTCACCAGACTAATGGATGCCTATTATTATTATTATTATTATTACATTAATCATGTGACAATTTACAATGACCAATTAACCTACCAACTGGTACATCTTTGGACTGTGGGAGGAAGCTACAGCGCCTGGAGGAAACCCACGCAGTCACGGGGAGAACGTGTATGCTCCTTACAGACAGCGGTGGGAAATGAACTCGGGTCGCTGGTACCGTAAAGCGTTGTGCTAACCACGATAGTCCCACTTGGGTAACTCCAACTGGGAATATAGGTTGAAGGAAATTTTAGGGAGATTCTTCATTCAGAGAGTGCTGAGAACACAGAACTTGCTATTAGCTGGAGTACTTAAAGTGAGGTGTACTGATGTATTTAAGAGGTTGCTGGATGAGTTCATTATGGAGGATAGTCCGGGGTTGAGCTGGGAAAGGAAGACCCTCAATTATTCTAGTAGTTCAGGGAGGTGGCACATGAGTAATAACGGTGCTTTTGGTTACAAACAATGTAATTTATCATAAAACTCATAGTCTATGAACAGAACCATGATAAGGTGTTGCACGGTTTATTTTTGTAAATACTTTTAAATATGAATAAAGTTTATTTTCTTAAGAAAGCAAAGTTATGGATTTTATTCATAGTTTCCATATTTTTGTGGAATAAAGAAATGAAGTATTTTTATTTAAGATGAAATCACATAGATTTATTCAGCTGAAATGAGAGTTGGTGTTGGCTGCTTGATTGAACATACAAACAGGCCCCCCCCCGTGGCTGAACAGAGTAAATGCATCTCTTGTATAAATCATCAACAAAGCAGTTCCATGATTTACGTTTAATACGGTTGATAACTATATCCGTCATCAAAAAAATCTCAGATATCCTATCACCCATGAATTACTGTTTTTTTTTCCTTTTCAGCAATGACGTAATAATCAAAGATGATGTTACATTTTAACCTGGTAAGGTTGGCGTCTTCAAGAGATTTGTTTGAAACAATGAAAGTTTTGCTTCTTTCCTTACATACGTGGCATAAGACTGTAACACACACCCCGCCCCCCCCCCCCCCGCCATCTCTCCCCACCGGTATAGACTGTAACACACTCCCCCCGTCCCCATCCCTCTCCACCGGTATAGATTGTAACACACTCCCCCCGTCCCCATCCCTCTCCACGGGACAGACTGTAACACACTCCCCCTGTCCCCATCCCTCTCCACGGGACAGACTGTAACACACTCCCCCCGTCCCCATCCCTCTCCACCAGGACAGATTGTAACACACTCCCCCCGTCCCCATCCCTCTCCACGGGACAGACTGTAACACACTCCCCCCGTCCCCATCCCTCTCCACCAGGACAGACTGTAACACACTCCCCCCGTCCCCATCCCTAAAACGGGACAGACTGTAACACACTCCCCCCGTCCCCATCCCTCTCCACGGGACAGACTGTAACACACTCCCCCCGCCCCTCATCCCTCTCCACGGGACAGACTGTAACACACTCCCCCCCCCCATCCCTATCCACGGGACAGACTGTAACACACTCCCCCCCCCCATCCCTATCCCTCTCCACGGGACAGACTGTAACACACTCCCCCCGCCCCTCATCCCTCTCCACGGGACAGACTGTAACACACTCCCCCCGCCCCTCATCCCTCTCCACGGGACAGACTGTAACACACTCCCCCTGTCCCCATCCGTCTCCACAAGCCAGACTGTAACACACTCCCCCCGTCCCCATCCCTCTCCACGGGGCAGACTGTATTTCTTCCATATAGAATCTTATGCAATAAATACTTTTTTGAATACTGCATATAAAAGCTGTCAAAAATGCATTTACTTTTCATCGCATTCTGATATTGCAGAGCGTGTGGAAGCTTTGGAGTGTCTTTAATGCCAAACTCATCTGCAGATGACTTGATTTCTTCCAATGTCTTTCCATTCTTGTAGATATAGCAGATGCTCATCTCTTCACTTACGAAATGTTCTCATTTACAGAGTGTCTAATATTATATGAGGAGTGCTAAGTTCAAAGGAGATGTGTGGGGCAAATTTTTTTCCAGTGTGGTCGGTGCCCTGCCGGGGGTGGGAGTGGAGGCAAAAATGATAGAGATGTTAAGAGACCCTCAAACAGGTAGAAGACTACGCTGAAAATGGAGAGATATATGTAGACAGAAGGGATTAGTATAATTAGGCACGTAATTACTAATTTAAATTAGTTCAGCACAACATCATGATGTCTAGCCATGAATTACTGTTTTTGATGAGATGGTGGTGACTGAATTGATAGATTCTTCATTTCATTTCTACTTTGTGTGGGAATTCATTTATCTTTGATATCCAGCCAGTCCTGCAGAGGTTTGTAAACTGTCATAGGAGGGTGCTGTGCCTCATAGGCTGGTCCCTACAGTTAATGTCATAACAGAGCCAAACGATTTGGTTCAAGTTCAGAACCAGTCCCAGAATGAGGTTTAATATATTAGGTTCAGATTCATATCATAGGTTAAAATCATTTGCTTCAAATTCACATTTATTTTTTAGATTAAGTAAATAGTGCAAAAAAAGTAGTGAGGTGTGTTCATGGGTTCAAAGTCCATTCAGAAATCAGACGGCAGAGGGGAAGAGGCTGTTCCTGACTCACTGAGGGGGTGCCTTCAGGCTCCTGTCGCTCCTTCCTGAGGTTGGCTGTCACTACGTTCGGATATGGCCCAAATGTGGAGAGAGACACTGAAGCGGGCCAATAGTTCACAGGCTTTAATGCGAACAGAGTTAGAGGGAAAGGAAAGCAATAAATGCTTGGCTGTACAGGGCCGTTAACTCAAATGGGAAACAAAACCACCACTGCAGCTGAAAAGAATAACTAAATATAAAATGAATAGCGCTAACCTTCGTAGTCAGTTGACTTGGCAGTCCAATTTCTCAGGCAAGGCTAGGTGCAAGCAGGCAGTGAAGCTTTGCTGTGCTTTGCCCAAGCCTCAACAGGCGTTATGCAAAAAGAGTGGAGTTAAATACCGTCACAATGAAATAATAATTAGCTGACACATGCGCATTCGTGAGTGCAATTGCCGTATCTGCTGCTCTGCTGAATCTGTGGCTGTGACAGGTGGCAATGAGAAAAGGACATGGCCAGGGATGCCACCTCTTTGAGGCATCGCTCCTTGAAGATGTCCTGGATACTATGGAGGCTGGAGCCCATGATGGAGCTGATTGAGTTAACAGCTTTTTTTTGCAGTTATTTCAATCCTGCACAGTAGACTCCCCCTCCAACTCACCTTACCAGACAAAGATGCAGCCAGTTGGAATGCTCTTTTCTTCTTCTTCTTTAAGAAAACAGAGGTGTGTATGGGGAGGGGAGGTGGATATCTGATTTGCAGTGCCCTCTCATTCATTCTTGGCCAGGTAACTCCTATCCAGTCTGAAAACCAAGTTCATTTAAAAGTGAATGGGTTCTTAGAAACAGCAGCTTTATGCTCAATCTTTACTTCACATAAATTACCTAATTTAATTCCACTCTCTAACTCATTCCCATTCGATATTCCTCCTCTTTATCAAGCACCAATTTAAGTTAATGTTAGTGCCTCCATGGACTCTGCTTCATTTAACAGATTTTGGCAGAGATTTTCACCTTCTAGTTGCCCTTTGGTGTGAGTAATTACAAATGTTGTAGTTTTTTCTGAATTTCTACAGACATAAAATGATTCAATACAGAAACAGGTCCTTTGATCTTGACTCTTCCATGCTGACTAAAGTGTCTTTTCTGAGAGGGTGCCATCTGCCTGCATATAGTCTGTATATTTTCAATTCATGTGCCCGTCCAAACTTCTCTTAAACATTGTGATTGTACCCAGTATTTAATATTTCAGTAACATTTCAGTAATCTTGTAAGTAGGTTGTTGATTAAGCATTCTTTCTTTGTTTAAATAATTCATTATGGGTTATAGTTAAAAATAGGTGGCTTGCATACAGCTGATGCAGTACAGTACAATACATAAAATACAATAAGAAATCTGTAAATATAAAAGATTACATTCAGACAGTAGGGCAAAAAGCCAGCAAAAGTAGTGAGGCAGTGTTCATGGGTTCATGGTCTAGTCAGTAATAGCATGGCGGAAGGGAACAAACTTGCTAAGTTGTTTGGTGCGAGTCTTCAGGCTCCTAGACACTCTGTCTGATGGTAGGAATAAGAAGAGGACAAGTTCTGGGTGATGGGGGTCCTTAATGATGAATGCCGGCTTCTTTGTGGCTTTGCCTCTTGAAGATGTTCTCGATGCTGCGTGGCCGGTGCCCTTGATGGAGCTGTCTGAGTTTGCAACCCTCTGCAGCTTCTTCCAATCCCGTGCAGTGTCTGCCCCCATATCAGAGGTGATGCGGCCAGTAAGGACGCTCCCCGTGATTTGCTCCTCGAACTTGCGCCAGGCCTCATTACAAATATGCACAAGTCCATGCATGGAGGTCAGGGAGATATGGAGCAGTAGAACAGCAGCTAAGAGAAGGTGATGGTCTATTCTGTGGACTGAACGCAGGTGCCCCACTAAGCCTTCACCCAGTCTGAGTTTGGTTCCTCTCTCTATGGAGTGCAAGAAGGCGATTTGACAGGCACGAGGGTTAGGCTCCAAGAGAACCACAACCTTGTCATTGGGTTTGAAGGTTTGTGTGCCTCAGTGACCAAGAAAGCTGTGCTGGCTGGGGTCAGGGCTTTATGCTTTGGCTCTTGGTAGGGTCACCCATACCAAACAGGTCAAAGGGTGGAGGCCACCAGTACTCTAGGTTCGAGGGGTCAGCTCAGAGATCAGGTAAAACAAAATTGCTATGGAAACAGCAATAAAGAATCCTTCTACATTTCAGTGCGATGGTATTCCTGAGTCTCCGCCCAAGACCTGTATGACTGATAGTCGTAAAAACTGAGAAGAAGCTATTGACATGATGAAGGACGCCCCGAACAATGCTAGAGATGGAGGACCTTCATTGCTGCCCTAAACACCAGTGGTGTAACAGGTAAACCCAAGTGGGTTAGGATACAAAAGGATTATGTTTAGTTATCGAAGGAGAAGCTCAGTAGGCCCATGACCTTATACCTTGGACCAACCCCCTTCATGCCCCATTCACTACAGATTGAGACTGGTGACTCACAGTGACCAAAGCTAACTTCACCTGTGGTCATAGATAAATGATGAGAAAGAAACATAAACAGGGCATTCTACACTAAAGCTGAGCTAACAGTTAAGCCTAAGAGAGGCCCAATGGCTGTCTTCACTTTGCCTTTTTTTTCTCTGTAAAAAGAGTTCAAGCTTTGATTTATCGGTTCTGCTAAGGTGGACCTGAGGTGCAAACAATTTGGATGTTCATTTCTTTTCAAATTAAATTTAAATTGCCTTCACCTCATAAACATATGACTTCTTGACATCCTGATTCATAATTCATGTCAGATGATGGATCTTAATTGATGGAGGGACCATCATGTAGTGTGAGATCACGAGAAGGATAGCCACCTAGTTGAGTTCTAAGAAGTCTGTCATAAATCGCCTGCAGTAAAATTATAGCTTGAGTGTAGAGCTTAGTAATTGCTGGGGGAAACGCAAACTTGTTAATCCACGGAAACACAGCCCTTCACACTCTAATCCTGTTAGCTTTCACATATGATACTAAGCTGTTCTTTTAAATACTTCTCAAACTTTCCCTGTCAAGATGTGTTTGTTCAGCGCCTGCAGCCTTCTTGTATAATGCATGGCATGTTCACAGGCTCAATTTATGGCGTACACTACTTAGATGAAAGGTCCGGTGCAATTAGCTCAAAAATTGTGAAAATAGGTGGACATCACTTGCAGGTTCCTGCTGCAGAATTTCATCTGTTCCATCCTGGATGTGCCCAAATGCTGTAAGTCTGCAGTTTACTGAGCTTTGGACCAAGGATGAGATTAACACAAGAATAAAGGAGTGGGCCCATTGGTGCCCGAAGCCTCTTTCACCTCATAGTCCCCCAATTAAAGATGGATACCTGACGGTTGACTTTGACTGGGTGCAAGATCCTCCTTTCATAATAAATTTTCCTCTGACTCAATTTTCCCCATTTTTCAAGAAGCTATTTGAATCCCTTCCATGATCTAGCCTCTGAGGTTGAAAACTCTAGCAATTCACCATCCATCCATCCTTTACCTCTTCCACCTATCACACCTCAGCTTCTCACCTCATCCCCACCCACCTGGCTTCACCTATCATATGCCAGCTTGTACACCTCCCCCTCCCCTCAACTCAACATCTTCTTCTGGCTTCTTTCCCGTTCGTTTCCAATCCTGATAAAGGCTCTTGGCCCAAAACGTTTACCTTTTATTCCTCTCCACAGATGCTGCCTGTCCTGCTAAGTTCCTCCAACATTTTGTGGGTGTATCTCTTGGATTTATTTTTATCACTTGGTCATTTTCAGGCCAAATATTGCCATGTGCTTTATTTCAGAGCAAGATGAAAGACAACCCAAAAATAACCCAATGTAGGGTTTGAGGAAAGCTAGTAGAGCATTGCCTCACAATGTCAGACTCAGTTCTGACCTCAGGTGCTATCTGCGTGCCATTTACATATGCTCCCAGTGGCTGTGTGGTCTTCTTCTGGGTGCTCTGCTTTCCTTTCACATCTCAGGTCAATAGGTTAATTAATCAGTAGAAGTTGCACGTCCCCCCCCGCCCCCCCGCCCCCCCCCCCCCCCGTCCAGTGAATCAGTAAATTGCAGAGGAAGAGGAAGGGTAAATGTTTCTAAGAATGTGGGGAGAACCCAGGATAAGTATACGTCAAGAGTCCTGCGGTGAGTTGTAGTGTGCTGGGCTTCTCGAGCTCGTTGTTGGATTAATGAGAGTTGTTAAGCCTTTGTGCTTTCTGTTTAATTTTGTCAAGTAAGTTTTGATGGGCACGAGTTTTCTGCTTTCTATGATTATTTAATTCCGACTCTCGATTAGCGCTATTTATGAAGATCTTGTGTGTTTAGAATGCATTGCCTTGTGGTGTCACTCCGTCGTGCCCGCCCATACTCTGTTGGCATTCCTTTGTTTAACCTCTTGTTTCCTTCTGTACATGTGAGGCTGCCATTCCTCCGCATCTGAGTTCAGTCATTACCACTGCTCACCGTGACAGAATCTGCCATTCCTCCACATCTGGTTGTGTCATTACCAGTGCTCACCGTGACAGAATCTGCTGTTGCTCCACATCTGGTTGTGTCATTACCAGTGCTCACCGTGACAGAATCTGCCATTCCTCCACACGTGAGTTCAGTTGTTGCCGGTGCTCACCGCGGGCAGTACAGATAGAAGGTTAATAGTTGGCACAGTCTGGGCCGACGAGAAAAATTGCTGTGCTAAATCGTTATCTAATCCTACCACTGGTTTGTCCACAGCCTTTCTCCCTTTCTTTTTGGTACATGTGAGAAAGGTAGTTTAGAATTACCGAATAACAAGATTAGATTGTTACAAATACACCTTGGAGCATGTTTGGCATATGGAAATCACACATGCATGGTATCATATAGATGAAAGAGTGGGAAGCAGTGCAGGAAAAGTTTAATGAGAATTTTTAAGAGTTTTGCTTTATTTCTCACATGTACATCGAAACATAGAGTGAAATGCGTCATTTTGCGTCAGTGACCTGCACAGTCCGGGATTGTGCTGGGGGCAGCCCGCAAGTGTCACTACGCTTCTGGCACCAGCATAGCAAGCCCATAACTTACTATCCCAACCTGGATGGGGTTGTGGGGAGAGCTTGCAAACTCCTCACAGGTAGCGGCAGGAATTGAGCCCCAATCACTGACTGCTGGCGCTGTAAAGCATTACGCTAACCACAAAGTTAAGTGTACCGTGATGGTGAGGGTCAAAGGCTGTAACTAGAGTTATCACAAGGTGCCCTTGCAACCTATGCAAGTTCAGCTCAGCACATCACAGGGATCGGCCTCTCCTCCATGGACTCTGTCTACACTTCTCACTGCCTCAGTAAAGCAGCCAGCGTAATCATAGACCCTAGCACCCGGACCAGACTTTCTTTCTTCTCCACTCTTCCATTGAGCAGAAGATACAAAAGCCCGAAAGCATTTGCCATCAGGCTCAAGGCAACTCCCATCCCACTGTTATCAGACCCTTGAGTGGACCTCTTGTATGATAAGATGGACTCCTGTCCTCACAGTTATGTATCACTGCACTTTCCCAGGAGCTTTTAGACTTTATTCTGCATTGTTGTTGTTTTACGTTGTTCCAGTTCAATGCATTATGTAATGATTTTATCTAATGAAGGGTATACAAGACAAGCTTTTCATTGACACACCGGCCTTCAAAAATCAAAGTAATGATTATAGGAATTGGGATGTTAGTTGAAGTTGTGTAAGACATTGGTGAGGTCTAATTTGGAGTATAGTGTGCAGTTCTGGTTACCCAACTACAGGAAAGATATCAATAAGGTTAATAGAGTGTAGTGAAAGTTTACAAGGATGTGCAAGGGCTTGAGGACCTGAGTAATTGGGAAAGGTTGAATAGGAGAGACTTTATTCCCTGGAGGATATGAGATCGAGGGGAGGTTTGATGGGGGTATACAAAATTATGAGGGTTATATCTAGGCTAAATGCAAGTAGGCTTTTTCCACTGAGGTTAAGGGTGAAAGGTGAAAAGTTTAGGGGGGATCGTCTTCACTCAGAGGGTGGTGAGAGTGTGGAATGAGCTGCCAGTGAAAGTGTGGATGTGGGTTGATTTCAAGATTTAAGGGAAGTTTGAAGAAGTACATGGAATAGAGTGTGGAAAGCTATGATCCAGGTGCTGGTCAATACGATTAGGCAGAATAATAGTTCGGTATGGATTAGATGGGCTGAAGTGCCTGCTTCAATGTTGTATACTCTGTTTTAGTACATGTTGCATTAATAAACCAATATCAACTTCCATCCTAATTTGCATCTTCCTATTTGCCCAATATTCCAGTGTTTGCTCTGGTTCAAACACTAAAGTTCTTTTTATCCTTGCTTTGAAATCTCTTCACAGTGCCACCTCTTCATGCAGTCACTATCTCCGGCCAGCATCCTCTACCTCTAGTGCTCCTTCAATTCTCAGAATCAGAATCAGGTTTCTTATTACTGACATATGTGGAGGAATTTCTTGTCTTAAAAAATAGCCAGATTTTATAATAAAAAAATAAATTGAGCAAAAGGGGAATAGTGGGGTAGTGTTCATGGATTCATGGACTATTCGGAAATCTGGTGGTGGAGAGGAAGATGCGTTCTTAAAATGATGAATGTCTTCATCAGTATCATGGACCACTTTCCTGATGGTAGTCATCAAAAGAGGTCATGTCCCGGGTTTTGAGGTTTTTAACAATGGACGTGATAAGAATATATATACAAAATAAGAATATGTATATATAAAGATACGTAGTGCAAAAAGGGAGCAAAATAGTGAGGTGGTGATCAAGGGTTCATGAAACGTTCAGAAGTCAGATGGTGGAGGAGAAGAAGCTGTTCCTAAAACGTTGAACGTCTGTTGAAGTAACTCGGAAAATGTGTAGCTCGGGTGGTTGATGGTTGGGTTGAGTTGTTCTCCGATCTTGGCAATTTACTTGCAAACGTTTCGTGACCGTACGAGGGGACATCATCAGCGCACTGTTAATTGTGGTGTGTCCTCTGAATGCTTGGCCTTCAATCAGCTGATTGGTCATCGTTTCAGAAACTCAGTTGTGATGTCGGGAGGAAATCTCATTGCTGAACCTGAGGAAATCTCTTTGCAGTACCTCCTCCTTGATGGTAGTGATGAGCAGAGGGCGCTCCTCTGACTAATTTAACTTTTAAAGGGCAATTATTGCCCTCAGCCGCAAAGACCTTAAGTTTTGATGTTTCTCTCCCTAAACCCCTCTATCTCTTTAGGATGCCGTTTTAAACCTCTAGATATCTCCTTTTACGGCCTGGTGTCAAATTTAATTTGATAACACATCCTTGAAATAACATAGGACATTCGACTATGCCAAAGGCAGAATATAATTGCAAGTTATGTAAATGCAAGTTGCCATTATACAGTAGTAATGATGGAAATGATGTGAAATTTCAGGCTTCAGGGGGCAGAGTTCCTGTAACAGGTAGCTGAACATGGATGCATAGAATGGAAATTAATTATTTGGAGAAGGTGACAATCTATCAGGATCCCAGCCAAAAAAAAACCCCACTACAATTTAGATTAACCTCACATCTTCTTGGCTATTCAGAGGTGATATTTAAAACAGTGTCTTTCACACAGTAAATGTTCCTGACATTATTGGGAGAACTGCTCACAGAAGCTATTGATCGTCTCTGCTCTGGGGACTTCCAATAATACACAGCCCAGTGACATGATTGCTGAATCATCTGAGACTAGCTCTTGTCCTCTTATCTAGAAATGTTTCTTTACCATAAAGAAAAGCCTTACATTAATTTTGCACTTTTCACAGCCTAGGGTTTTCACTCAGCACATTGCAGCCAGATAGGATTTTTTATGAAGTGTTACGAGGCAGCAAGCCTGACGGCCAATTTGCTTGTTGCAAGGTTCCATGGACAAAAGTACAATAATGGCCATTTGGTTTGTTTTTGTGTTTGAGGAATAAACAATAAATGGTCTGGGGAGAACCTCTTGACAGAGACGGAAGAGAATGCAGATGCTGGAACTCTGAGCAACACACAAGATGCTGGAGTAACATGCTAATGTTAGTTATGGAATAGAGTCATAGAACAATATAGACCAGAAGTAGGTCATTCAGCCCATCTTGTTAGAATTTGTAACTTCAAAACATTAAACCGATTCAGAGGAAGATAGGAGTCCAAAATGCAGGTTTAACTTTATGTTTACTTTTAAGCGAGGCACGTACATATCATGTGCTAGCGTGATGGTGTATGCAATTCTATATTACATATATATAAATAATAGGCATCTGTTAATCTCAAGAGACCATGGATTTGTGCCTTGGAAGGTTTCCAGGGCGAAGGCCTGGGCTGGGTAGTATGGGAGACAGACAGTTGCCCAAGCTGCAGGTCTCCCCTCTCCACACCACCAATGCTGTCCAAGGGAAAGGCAAGGGCCGATACAGCTTGGCACTGGTGTCGTCGCAGAGCAGTGTGTGGTTTTGTGCCTTGCTCAAGGACACAACACGTTCCCTGAGAGAGAGAGAGAGAGAGAGCGCCAGCTGCAGATGTAGTAGCATCCACACTGGATCTTGAGGTGAGTGGTCCCAGATTTGAATTTGAATCCGGCCAGTTCCTTTCATCCTTTCCATCTGTGCTGCGTTGAGCGTCAACTTAGCACATTGACCTTGTAAGAAGCAGGCAAACACTAAAGAAACAGCAAGGTTACCATCTGATACAGCAGAAGGCGCAGAGAGAAACAACAACAATATCAAGTCAGTGTTGAACTGTTAATCTGCCTTGTCCCAGCGCCCAGCCTGTACCTCCTCCATCCATGTACTTATCCAACTTCCTCTATAATGATGAAATCAAACCTGCGTGATCTGCTGACGGCTCGTCTCACACTCTCACCACCCTCTGAGTGAAGAAGTACCCCCTCATGTTAGCTTAACCCTTAACCCATGGCCTCTAGTTCTGCTCTCACCCAACCTTGGTGGGAAAAGCCTGCTAATATTTATCCTATCTACACCCTTCATAATTTTGTATACCTCTATCAAATCTCCTCTTGTTTTCCTCCACTCTAGAGTTTAAATTCCTAACCTTTTCACCTTTCCCTATAACTCAAGCCCTCAAGTCCTGGCAACATCCTTGCAAATTTTCCCAGCCCTCTTTCAATCTTGTTGATATCTTTCCTGTAAGTAGGTAACCAGAACGACACTCTATACTCCAAATTAGGCCTCACTATTGCCCAATACAACAGCAACATAACATCGCTATTCCTGTACTCAATACTTTGATTTTAGAAGGAAATCATGTTCTTTGATCATTCGATCCTTATATCCATAGAGCCTCGCCTTAATTCTTCACTGGAGCTGAGAACACGTTCACCACTGTGGTAGCTCCTCAGAACTGCTCCGGAGAGACAATTCCATATTAATGGTACGCTTTTCCACGGACCACCTCCCAGCTTCTCACTTCATCCCCTTCACCCACCCACCTCCGCCTTCACCTGGATTCACCTATCACCTGCCAGTTTGTGCTACATCCCTTCCCCCCACCTTCTCAATATGGCTTCTGCCCACTTTCTTTCCAGTCCTGATGAAGGGATTCAGCCCAAAACATCAACTGTTTATTCCCTTCCATAGATGCTGCCTGACTTGCTAGGTTCCTCTGACATTTTGTGTGTGTTGATGTTGAGCTGCTGGGTTAGGCAGTTCCCCGGTGAAACTGCTTAGCTATGGCCTGACATGTTGTGTATTCGATTGACCCGTGGGATCTGTACTGGTATTGGCTTTTGCTTCTAGCATGTCTGGTGTCGGATGTTTGGACCCACACACAACAAAAGCCCCAGGCCCTGCATTCCTGTCCTCTGGCAAAACAAAATAAATAATGAAAACAGTGGTGGAGAAATCAGCCCAGTTACTGCATACTTTGGCCTTTGTGAGTTTTTGAGTTTCATGATGAAGTCAGAATGAAGTCACTGGCTTGTTGACTGAAGTGCTCAATACCAAGAGAGAAATAAGCACTGGGTTTGAAGAAGAAAGCCCTCAACTCCGAGTGGGGTTGCCATCGTGAAGGCGTTTTTTTAACGGGCTTTCTTATTTTTACGAGGGCAAGTTGCTAGCTCGACGCTCAGCCCAGCACAGATGCAAAGCGTGCAAGGGGGGCCGGCTGGATTCAAACTTGGGAGCCTTCACTCCGAAGTCCGGCACTGAAACCACTACACTACCAGCCAGCTATTGGGTTTTGGGATTTAAGGAAATTGAACAAAAGTAGGCTCAGGATTCACTTTCAAAGGATCCACAACTCATGTCCTCAGCATTATCTATCTACCGTATCTCTCTCTATCTATCTATCTGATTGTTTGTCTTCTTTTGCACATTGGATGTTGTCAGCCCTTGTGTTTCATTGATCATACTGTATTTCTTGGGTACTGTAAATGCCTGCAGGAAAATGGATCTCAGGGTAGTATATGCTGATATGCACATATTTTGATAATAAATTTCCTTTGACTTTGACTTTAAAGTTGCAGCAGAGGTGAAGAGCTGTTTGCTCTTGTATGTCAATGAGAGGACATAGGTTGAAAGAGTCGATGAACAACAGCATTGGCTGAAACTCGTCCTGTACGAGACGATGACCTACACAATAAAAGTTTTGCCAACGATTTGAATTGGAGTGAAGTGGTTCCTGTTTGCGGGGAATCTATCAGTGACAGTGGGAGACAGTAAAGGAAACACAGCAACATCATTCTGATTGAGTGCTATGCTCTGGCAAACAACGGGGAGGACAGTGCCGAGGGCAAATGACAGAGATAATGATGCAAGGACAAATTCTATCTCGCCTCCCTGATGGAGATGGAGAAGCCACCACACAGTGATCTGAGAGCTGAATGTCAAAGTGGGTAAGGACAACACAAATAATTGTAGTGATGGGAAGACAACGTAACTGGAGGAAGGCTTGTTATCTCCGCCGTATCAGTAATCAAGTCAGATCATGTGTGATCTAGTCTGCATTGTGAAATTCGCAACCTGTGTAGAATGAGAATCAGTGTTAATATCACTGGCATACGTTGTGAAATTTGTTGTTATGTGAGAGCAGTACATTGCAATACATAATAATAAAACTGTAAATTACAGTAAGAAATACATGCATATTAAAAAAGTTAAATTATAAGTAGTGCAAAAAGGGAAAAAAGTAGTGAGGCAGTGTTCATGTGTTCAATGTCCGTTTAGAAATCTGATGGCAGAGGGGAAGAAGCTGTTCCTGAATCATTGAGTGTTTGCCTTTAGGCTTTCATACCTCATCCCTGAGGGTAGCAATGAGAAGAGGATAATTTATTATTCTGGGTGGTGGGGGTTCCCAGAGGATGCCACCTTTTTGAGGCATTGCTCCTTGGGGGTGTCCTGGATGCGGGAGGAGGCTAGTGCCTATGATGGAGCTGACTGAGCTTACAACCTTCTGCAGCTTATTTCAATCTGCCACCGTGCCTCCCCATAGTGATGGGGATAGTGATGCAGCCAGTTAGAACATTCTCCTCAGGACGTCTGCAGAAATGTGCAAGTGTCTTTGGTAATCTCCAGATGGTAGAATTAAGAACCAGCTTGACGGCATCATAATCAATGGCGAATGATGATGCTGTTGATTTAAAAATCGGAAGGGCAGGAGATGCTGGCATTTAACCTGTGTCTGACAGCTCTGAAAAGTGTTGGTTCACCAAGCAAGGGACATGAATGAGGGGCACCACAGGAGCTTAGGCGATTAGAGCAATGCTTTGCAATGCCAGCTGTAAGATTGTGGTTCTATTCCTGCCACTGTCTGTAAGGAGTTTGCACATTCTTCCCGTGACCATGTGGGTTTCCTCTGGGTGCTCTGGTTTCCTCCTACATTCCAAAGATGTACGGGCCAGGATTGGTGAGTTGTGGGCATGCTATGTTAGTGCTGGATGTGTGCTGACATCTCGGGGCAGCCCAGCAGAATCCCGGCTGATTGCTTTGATGCAAACCAGGGATTTGACTCTACGTTTCAATGTACATGTGACAAACTCAGCGAATCTTCTGAGTGTCACGACACTGGCAAGCCCTTCATAATGGATGATTTCTTTCCATTGTTAAATAACAAGTTTCAGGCAATCTCAGGCCCTAATGCAGAGGAAGGTTACACAGGAGAAGCTGAACAATATGGGAATAGAAGAAATGAAATAATGAATGAAAATCAGAAAATTGCTGGTGCTGTAAATTTGAAATAAAAAGCAAATGCCAGAAAATCTTAGTAGCCCTGGCAGCATTCTGTAGAGCTGAAAAGACAGTTCACATTTCAGGTGAATGATCCTGCATCCACGTGGAGTAATGAAGGCTGCCGAGACTCCAGGCACCAAAGGTTCAAGTGTTCCAGACCCCAGTACAGAAAATGCTACAGAAGCTAGCTACTGAAGAAAAATATTCTGGTCACAAAATCCCGGAGACTGGAGAAAAAAATTGTTGCGAGGCATACGGCTGGACTCAGCAGGTCAAATGCCTCGTCAGCGCCAACAAATGAGACCTTGTTGATAACCTGGCAACACATGCGGGGAGTGTGCAGTGAGCAAGGACTCATCTGTAAAATGATCGGGCTTATCAGTGGCAGACAGCAGACACCAACAAATGGCCTCTTCAGAGACAAACAAGGCCACCTACTGACAATAGGAGAGGGAAAAGAAATACTCTGGACCGAGCAGTTCAAATTTTTACGATACTAGGAGCCACCTAGTGTTGAAAAGGACACTGGGATGCTGACGTTCCACAGAATAGGGCATCACAGTCGTTGGTACAACACATTACAGAACCGGCGGCCGGGGTTCGATTCTCGCCACTGCCCGTGAGGAGTCTGCACGTTCTGCGCGGGGCAGAGTGGGTTTCCTCCGGGTGCTCTGGTTTCCCACGGTCCAAAGACGTACCGGTTGGTAGATTAATCGGTCATTGTGAATTGCCCCGTGACTAGGCTGGGGTTGTGTCGGTGGGTGGGGGAGGTTGCTGTGCAGTGAAGGACTAAAGGACTGGAAGGGTCTGCTGCACATTGTATCTCAATTAAAAAAACAGTGCAGCCCAGTGCAGGTCCTTTTGGCCCACATTGTCACGTTGACCTTTTACCCTACCTCAAGATCATCCTAACATTTTCCTCCCACATATGCCTCCATTTTCCTTTCATCCACATGCCCAGGAGTCTCTATTTCCCTCTCCCACCGCCCTGGCAAAGCATTCCATATGCACCACTTTCTGACATCCCCTCCTATACTTCTCTCCAATCCCCTTCAAATTATACCCCCTCATATTAACCATTTCCTCCCTGGGGACAGGCACTGGCTCTCCAATCTATCTGTGATCTTGTACATCTCTGTCAACTCACCTCTTATCCTTCTTCGCTCCGGAGAGAAAAGGCCCAGCTCACTCATCTTCAGAGATGTCCTAACCAGGAAAGAGATCATCCAAGTTAGCAAATCTTTAATAAATGAGAAAACTCCTGATGCAAGGGCAACTTGAAAACAGAATGACTCGAAGTACATCCTGAGTAAGTAGTACCCGTCCTACGTCCATCTATTCACTTTAGCCTGTGAAGTGGAAGAAATGTGTGGACCAACATATCTAAGAAAGGAGTATTTGCTTCTTGCTTTAGTTTGACATTCCTAACTGCCTACCAAGGACGATAGTTTAGGCAGATGTCAGGTGGTGTTCTCAGAAGCCAGTTTTTAATCAAAGAGCGTTGATACACGGACCAAGTCTTTGCACTTTGAAGCATAATGAAGCAATGCCCAGAATGGCAAAAGCAACTCTATATAAATTTTATAAAATTCTAAATGGCATTTGGCAGCATTCGCAGGACCAGGCACTTTTTGAAGGCTTATGGAATCCTTCTCCATAAAACGTTGTCAATAGCCTGACTTTAGCTTTGCATGCACTGGTGCTCACAATCAGCTCAGATTTTAAGTCAAAGCAAGACTGTACCAGCAGCGCCTTATCTCTGTAATTCTCCGCAGTTGTCACATTGATGTGTTCAACACAAAGTATGCTAAAAGGCTTCAGATGGACACCCCTGTCATCTCTCGGAGATCCTGACTCTGCAGGTCTCTCTCATTCTATCACATACCCTACACGGGAAGCAACAGGCTGGCTCGTTGTACTTCGCTGGCAAACTGGACAAAGGATTAACTCTCACAATGTGGGCATCATGAACTTCAACGTTGCTCCTCTGGCTGGAGATTCGCACTCCTACTAATGCAGGTATAGCCACGCATTGAATAATAGTGGCCCCCAAGAATGGTGAGAAATGTAAAACATGAAATGTCTAAACTGTCTCCATTCCACACCATCTGCCTCAGGTCATATCCTGTAGCTGAAAGCTAATTCTATCAGGAAGTATCAATAACCACTGTCATTGGCTGAATCGAGGGTGGTGATGGATCAGTATATAGGAGGGAGAGTGAAAATCTGGCTGAGCGCTGCCACAACCACCTCTCACTCAATGTCAGCAAAACCAAAGAGCTGATTATTGACTTCAGAAGGAGGAAACCAGAGATTCGTGAGCTTGTCCTCATCAAGGTATTAGAGGTAGAGAGTGACAGCAACTTTAAATTCCTCAGCATTTCGGAGGAATTGTCCTGTGTCCAGCACGTAAGTGCCATTACAAAGAAGGCATGGCAGTGCCTCTGCTATCTTAGGAGTTTGTGAAGATTCGGCATGACATCTAAAACTTTGACGAACTTCTATGCATGCATGGTAGAGAGTATGCTGACTGGTTGTATCATGGCCTGGTATGGAAACACCAAAGCCCTTCAACAGAAAAGCCTACAAAAAGCAGTGGAGTCAGCCCTGTCTATTAGGGTTAACACCCTCCATACCACTGAGCGCATCTGCAAGGAGAGCTGTTGCAGAAAAGTAGCATCTGTCGTCAAGAACCTCCACCATCCAGGCTGTAACTGTCTCAGAGACAGGTTTCATTGAGATGTTTACCTGCTCTTGTCACAAATTCATGATTATTTTATCATCTTAAAATATTTTAATATTTTAAGTAAGGTTTTATTTAAGGACCAGAGTTTAATGGGTCATGTGACCAGAGTTTAACAGGTCACATGACCACAGTTTGATAAAGGCTTGACTGTGGTATTATGGGTCAGAACCAACATGGAAGCAGACTAAGACTCATGGCTCTAAAATAACCTTATTCTGCATGTGGTCCAAGAGGTGCACACGGTAATTGTTTTACTTATTTATATATTCCGTACAATGTTGTTGATGTGCCTGTATATGGACAGTGTGATACGTTTTTAGTGATTTATTTGATTTCAGCACACTTCTGTTGTGCTAACGCGTTTGGGCCTGTTTATCGGCGGACACTAGCTTAAAAGACTTTAGAAGACTGAGAGATGTATGTTTCAAACTTTTTATGACCTTTATTTTCTTGTAGTTTTCATGGTGTCTACTGAAGAAAGAGAGAGAAATAAAATACATCTTCAAGGACACCTGTATGTTGCGTGGCCGTTATTTCATTGGACTGGTGCAGTTACAGTGAAAACGTGCAGCCAGTGTGGTCGAGCGCTCAAAGTAAGGAGCGCCGCGTATCCGGGAAGAGGAGAGGTAGGAAGCACGATGGCCGGAGTAGCGTGTGGCTGCAGAAGTCATTAAAGAAAAGGCTTGTCGATTCATGGGAGAGAACGGGAGTGTTTTGCTCCGGACACAGTTGGATTGAGAATACCATGATTTCACCAAGAGCGAGCAACGCCTACCAGCGTAGGCTACAACTTTGCAAGAGAGTGCGGCTCAGCAGATATCGTCAGGTTTTACTGTGCTACCTTTACAGCCTTATGGACATACGCAAAATTTGAAAAATATTTGTTAAGATACTGGTTTATTGATGAGAAAAGTAATTGATCCATCATCATATCCTAATTGTTGTTCCTGCTTTACTAGTGGCATTGTTATGAATGTTCTAATGGTGTTTTTGATCTGAGAGTTCAAACGCGTAATCAAAAGAGTATTGGGAGGTTTATTGAGTAAACAGTTACCAAATATTAGTCCTTGGATTACACTGACCATTACATAGTTGCAAAAGGTTACGTGCATACTCATCAATAACTTGGTGATAGATGCAGTGTTTCCTCGTGTTTGCTTGATAGATACAGTGTTTCTTTTTCTAAAACATGTTCAATGCTACTTTAAGGAGAGTCGAACCTAGGAAACCTTCACGGGGAAAGAAAGTTAACCCCGAAACTGCTGGAGTTTAAGCAACAAGAGGCTTCTCAGAGGGAGAGTAAATTCATCAAGCTGGAAAGAGCAAGTTAGAGCTACACGTACCAAACTTAAGGATAAGTGCTCCGACTGAGACTTGGGTGACATGATGGATGCTGTTGAAGGGCTGGAGACACAAGTGACAGAAGTGTATGAAAATATATGATCCCAATTGGCACCTACTGAGATTAGAAGAAAGATGGATTCCTGCACAGCAGTAACAGCAGATTTGATGGGGCTAATGAAAGTACGTATGAGTGAAGCGGGGCAAGAGGAGTTTGATGCTAAGGCAGAAAACGCAAGACTCTGTGTGTTGCTTGATAGAGAGTATGCCCACTCCATATTCGGGTCTACAATCTCCAAATCCACTGCTCATAGCCACCATTCAAGCTGTTTATTAGAACAGCAAAGCATTACAGCAAAAAGAGCAGAGTGTGCTGTACAGTTTGCTGCAACGCAGGCCGAAATGGTGATGGAGGAGGCTATCACTGTACAAAGGCAAAAACTTTAAAGACTGGAAAGTCAGAGAAATCTTCAAGTAATAGCCACAAAGCTTAAGGCTTATTCTGAAGCTGACTCAGGTGAGGCCTTGGAGGAAAGTAGAACGGCAAGCAGTGAGTTGGTTAATTGTCTTCCAATACCTTGTAAAGAAATTAAAGGGGGACAAACGTAAAAACTATAACATTGAACAAACAAACAGTACTAAAAGTGAAGCATCGTTAGTACAAGCCCTATATGAAACAATGATTTTCACCAGACTTCAGTCTTCTCAGGGACCCACTTAGGTTCTTAGAGTGGAGCTCAAGTTTCAAGGCATTGATAGAACAGCGATGCACAAATCCAGCTGACAGGTTGTTCTACCTATAAAAATTAGTGCCTGTATTGGAAGGAGGCTTCTACAGAAAGGATGAAGAAGCCTACAACCAGGCATGGGAGACTCTGAATGCTCGGTATAGCCGCCCCTTTGTAATCCAGCACGCGTTTAGAGAAAAACTGAATGACTGGCCAAAGATTGGCTCAGGGGAGTCAGTTAAACTGAGACAATTCAGTGATTTTCTGACAGCCTGTAGCAATGCCATGCCACATATCAAAGGGCTTCAGGTGTTAAGTGACTGTGAAGAGAATCAAAAGATGCTCCAAAAACTCCCTGATTGGATGACCTGTTGCTGGAATCGTCATGTCACAACGCAGTTGCGACAAACGGGGGTACTTCCCAATTTCAAGGAGTTTGCTGATTTTGTGGCACAAGAAGCAGAAATCGTGTGCAATCCTGTAACGTCCTTTCATGCCTTGAAGCCGACTGAAGAAGAACCGTCTAGAGACATGAAGCACACAAAGGCTAATGCGTTCATCACAAACGTGAAATCATCGGATAAATCGAGTACAGTGATGGAAACATACAATGCCACGGAGAACAGCTCAAAGGATTCAAGTGGATCCAAGAAGGTAATCACTTCGTTATCATCTTCAAACCCAGTCACATGTGCCGTGGAGAAAGCCACTCCATCCACAAATGTCAGAAGTCTCGCCAATAAGACTGTGGAGGACAAGAGAAGGTTCATATTGGACAATAACCTGTGCTTTGGCTGTCTTAGGAGAGGACACAATTCAAAGGACTGTAAGAGCAAAGCTACTTGTGGCATATGTAAGAAGCATTATCCAACACCACTTCATGAAGACCGTCCTTCTGCTGTAGCAGACACATCTTCTCATGTTATGCAAGCGGAAGAAAACACATCTTCCCTTTCTTGCTGCGTAAACAGAGGCGATGGTGGGAGCATGTCCATGATATTGCCTGTATGGATTTCTTCAACCATCACCCCTAAAACTGAGACCCTAGTGTATGCCCTACTGGATACACAGAGTAGCAACACTTTTGTAAATCAAGAGCTATGTGAGTAGATGGGGGCAGGATTAGAGTCAGTCAAGTTAAAGCTTACCACTATGATGGGAAAAGATTCTGTTGTTCAGAGTGGAAGAGTTAGTGGGCTTAGAGGGTTTTTCTCACAAAGTTTCATCGATTTGCCACCTGCCTACAAACGTTCCCACATTCCTACCCCTGAAACGGCTACAAGGTGGAAGTATCTGAATGGAATAGCACAGGAAATACCAGAGCCGATGGATTGTGAGGTCAGACTCCTGACAGGCTACGATTGCGCGGGAGCACTGGCACCGCGACATGTCATCACAGGAGGTGACGATGAGCTGTATGCCATCAGGACTGACCTGGGTTGGAGCATTGTCGGCAGCTCACCATGGGTCGCAAAGTCGACAGAAGTGACAGGTCTGTGCCATCATGTATCTGTTAAAGAATTGCCACCATTGACACCAGCCACTGTCATTAGAGCCCTTGAATCAGACTTCAGAGATACAAACCCTGGGGAAAAGAGCATGTCACAAGTTGACCACAAGTCCCAGGTCAATGAATCACGGTCTTCAGAAGTGCAATCCCTGGAGAACATGCTTACGGTCGAGAAAGGAGAGGTTTACAACTTGGGCCAAGTGAGACACTCACTGCCCGAGAAGCTTCAACAGGTAGAGTTTTGTCTCAGAGTGGAGACTCATGAAAAGGGTGAAATAATTACACAGCTTGAACAGGAAACGAAAGCTTGCCAGCAAGAGACTATAAACTTGAATGGAAAAGTAAACGTTTTAGAGGATGACAAATCTCTCCTCCAGGAAGAACCTGAAAATGTCGAAATGTCAGACAAAGTCAAGAATGAGAGAGAGAGTACCTGGAGGCAGAATTACTAAAAAATGTTGACAAGATTGATCAATTAACTGAAGCACTAAAGACACTTTGTATGCAGAATAATTCACTTCTCAATGAATTAGATTACTTCAGAGAAGAGAAACATCATTTGATCAAAGAAAGAGAAGCCCAGCAAGTAAAATCGGTGAAAGAGGACAATTTTTTGGAGAGACTTAAACGGTTCTCAAAATGGCATACAGCATTGAATATGGTTGCCTGGATCCAGCAACTAGCAAAAAGAGCCAAAACAGCAAAACCCATGAACGTTGAAGACAGAAGAAAGGCCAGTCTTGTGCCTGTAAAATTGGCACAAAGGGATGCCTTCAAAGAGGAAATGCGAATACTGACAACTGCCATGACAAACTGCCACACAACCATCCATTGTTCCAACTTGACCCAGTATTGCAAGATGGTGTTCTCAGGGTGGGAGGGCGATTAAAGAAGGCTTCTTTACCTCTCGACTTGAAGCATCCAGTAATCCTACCAAGAGATGGTGTGGTCACACGTCTGATCCTAGATTACTGCCATGGGAAAACTCAGCACCAAGGCAGAGGACAAACACTTAATGAACTGAGAGCGAATGGTTACTGGGTTGTTGGCAGCAAAGTTGTGGTGAACTACATCAAACAACGTGTTACCTGCAGGAAAGCTCGGAGGCCAACAGAAACACAAAAGATGGTGGTTCTTCCTGCTAACTGTGTTGATCCCTCGCCACTATTCTCATACTGTGGGATGGATTGTTTTGGACCATTTCACACTAAGCAAGGTCGTAAAGAGTGCAAGAGATACGGTCTTATATTCACCTGTCTGTCCTTGAGGGCAATTCACATAGAAATGTTGGATGATTTAACAACTGATGCCTTCATAAATGCTCTACGGTGTTTCATAGCTATCCATGGAGCTGTAAGACATCAGATTGGATCAAGGGACAAGTTTTGTTGGGGCGAAAAATGAACTGACAAAAGACTTAAAGGAAGTGGACAAAGATAGATTGATTACTTACTTGGCCAAAAACAATGTGACTTCACCATGAACCTACCTGATGCCAGTCACATGGGAAGTGTTTGGGAAAGGCAGATCGGGACAGTTTGGAGCATCCTAAGCTCAGTCCTCTCACAGACCACTGGCAGATTAGATGATGCTTATTTGAGAACCTTCTTCTATGAGGCCATGTCAATTATAAACGGCTGCCCACTCACCACTGACAGTATCAATGATCACAAAGGCCTAGAGCCACTTACCCCAAACCATTTACTTACTATGAAAACACCTGTCCCACTGCCTCCACCAGGGAAATTTATGGCAGAAGATCTGTATGCCAGGAAACGGTGGCGTAGAGTGCGTTATCTGACAGAGCAATTCTGGAACAGATGGAAGAAGGAGTATCTAGCAAACATCATCCTCAGACAGTGCTGGCACTCTTCGAGAAGAAATGTGAACAATGGAGATATTGTCATTGTAAAAGAGGAAGGGAATCCTCGTAGTGAATGGATGTTTGTGAAGATGAAGATGGACTGGTGCGAAGAGCCACAATACAATTAGGAAATAAAGGGCTAGGAAAAGAGGGTCCACGACTGATTAATCCATCCGTTCTTGAAAGTCCTGTCCATACATTAGTTGTCTTTGTAGAAAACACCTAAAATGTGTTTCAGTGGAACTAATTTCTAAATTCCTACTGGTGTGGAGAGTTTAAAGTTTAATCTCAGAGTTTGTTACAAATACCAATTATTTGGTTCTGGAAATTACTAGATTTATTCAAAATTTTGCATAAAGGTTATCATAAATCATAGTAATTTGGTGAGAATGTAACTGTCTCAGAGACAGGATTCATTGAGATGTTTACAGGTAGTCCTCGAGTTACGAACATCCGACTTACGGACAACTTGTACTTACGAACCGAGGAAGGAGAACGTCGTCCGCCATTTTAAGTTGGATTGCGATGCCATCCACCATTTTGAGTCGTTGCTGTTGACACTGTGTTGGGTGTTTAACTTTGTATTTGGCTTAAATTTCTCTTAGTAAGATTCACCCTGACCCATCTCCCCTCCCCCCCATTCCGGTCAGCTGGTGGCGCCGTGAGATCAGCACCAGGCAAAAGAACGGAGGCACCCGAGTTCAATTTAGTGACAGACCGCTCCCGTTCTGGGTTGATGTCGATCCAGTGACTCCAGTACCATCCATGCCGGGTTGACGTCAATCCAGTGACTCCCGTACCATCCGTGCCGGGTTGATGTTGAGCTCGCAACTCGACCTCGTAACAAAAAACACTGCTACATCCTGTTTAAATTCCCACGCGGAATATTGTGGAGGATCAAATACCCAAACCCAGCACAGCCCCCAGTTGCCCCATTTAGCCTGTCTCAGTGTGGTGGAGTTTCGGACCTGGGGAATTCAGTGCGGTGGTCCTTAGGACTCAGCGGACCTCGGAACCTGGTGCAGCTCGGGACCCGCCACCCACAGTGTTTCTGTTCCATTGACAGGATGCGATCGTGATTGAAAATAAGGTGGAAATAATAAAGCATTTGGAAAGAGTGAAATGCCATCGATCATTGGAAAAGCGTTAGGTTACAGTCGGTCAACGATTGGAACAATTTTAAAGGATAATGGATTAATTGAGAATAATGGAGCATGTGAAAGGCCCTGGCCCGATGAAAGCTACAATTATTACTAAGCAATGCAATGGTTTAATTATTGGAATACATACATTTCTTAAGTGTTTTATATGCATAGAAAGGTAAAATATATACTATATACTAAGACAAATGTTTTACTAACTGACGCTAAATAATACTGGATGTACTTGTTCCGACATACGTACAAATCTGACTTAAAGACGGACTCAGGAACGGAACTCATATGTAACCCGGGGACTGCCTGTACTTTAACTGTTTTTGTCACAAATTCATGATTATTTTATCATCTTAAAGTATTTTATGTAAGGTTTTATTTAAGGACCAGTGTTTAACGGGTCATGTGACCAGAGTTGAACAGGTCACATGACCACAGCTTAATAAAGGCTTGGCTGTGGTATTATGGGTCAGAACCAACGTGGAAGCAGAGTAAGACACATGGCCCTAAAATAACCTTATTCTGCACATGGTCCAAGAGGCGCGCACGGTAATTGTTCTACTTATTTATATATTCTGTACAATGTTGTTGATGTGCCTGTATATGGACAGTGTGATATGTTTTTAGTGATTTATTTGATTTCAGCACACTTCTGTTGTGCTAACGCGTTTGGGCCTGTTTATCGGCGGACACTAGCTTGAGAGACTTTAGAAGACTGAGAGATGTATGTTTCAAAACTTTTATGATCTTTATTTTCTTGTAGTTTTCACAGTGTCTACTGAAGAAAGAGAGAGAGAGAAGGAAATAAAATAAATCTTCGAGGACATCTGTATGTTGCGTGGCCGTTATTTAATTGGACCGGTGCAGTTACACAGGTCTTACTCTTCTCTTGCTGCTGCCATCAGGAAGGAGGTATAGGAGTCTTAGGTGCTCCACCAGGTTCAGGAACAGTTATTGCCCCTCGAGCAACAGGCTCTTGAACCAAAGGGAATAACTTCACTCAGCTTCACTCACATCAGCACTGAACTGATCTCACAACTTTTGGGCCCATATTCCTGATATTTATTGCTTATTTATTTATTATAATTATTGTTTTTGTATTTGAACGGTGTATTGTCTTTGTTATTGCGTATGGTTTTTCGTTGATTCTGTTGTGTTTCTTTGTATTTATTTTGAATGCCCAAAAGAAAATGAATCTCAGGGTAGTATGTGGTGACATACATGTACTGTAATAATAAATTTACTTTGAACTGAACTTTGAAGATGGACAGAGAACTAATTGAAAGCAGTCCTACCTGCAAACGACATGACAGTGTACAGAGGTAGCCAAGCTGAAAAACCCTGGGACCAGACAGAAACGTCAAAGTCGAATTTATTGTCACATGCACAAGTATGTGTACGCACGGGTGAAATGAGCTAGTTACCTGCAGCAGCATCACAGGCACATTGTATCAGATTGTCAGCAGTCACAAATAAACCAGAAATCAAACAAAAATCATACTCAATTTTTTTACATGAAGTAACACAATTCGAGAAGGCCGTAGTCCATTGCAGAGCAAAGTGAATGAAGTGCTCACATTGAGGCAGTGATTAGTTTTGCGAGGGTGGTCCAAGAACCAAATGGGTGACGGGAAGTAGCTGTTCTTGAACTTGGTGGTGTGGGACCTCAGGCTTCTGTACTCCTGCCAGATCTGAGAAGATGCTGGGAATCTCTGGTGATTGATGTTACCACCTTGAGGCAGCACCTTTTGTAGATTCTCTTGCTGGAGGAGAAGGATGAGTCTCTTATCCCCTGAGCTGTGCTCACTCCACTCTGCAACGTCCTCTTGTAACTCTCTCAGTGGTGGAGGGATTAGAGGAGGAGACATGAGATGAGGTGGCACAGGGACAGAACTCATTTTGCTGCCATAGACACCCGAGGCAAAATGGGAGGCGTGTAATTAGGGAACTGGAATAGATACTAATCATAATCTCTGATTTGTTGCCAAAGAAACTTTAAAGTAATCTGCTTGCTTAAAAATGTTTCTGTTGGCTTAGATGGTCAGATATAGTAGAAGCTAGACAAATAACAAGGGCAGACACTAAAAGGGACTAAAATTTTCTTTCTGTGACCTTAAGTTGAGTAACCTTAATGTCAACTAACTTAAACCATATGACAGCCTTGCTGTCTGATTCAACTAAATATAGTCAGGTGAACAGTTGGTACCCTTCAGCTATCAGGCCCCTGAACCGGTGTGGATAACTTGACTGAGCAGAACTCTGAACTGATTCCACAACTAACAAACTCACTTTCAAGGACTCTCTACTCCTTATGTTCTCAATATTATGCATTTATTTAATTATTTATTATTTGCACAATTTAACATATCTATCTATCTAGTTATACACAATTTATTTTTTCCAAAGGTGTGTAACATTGATTGTTTGACAGTCTCTGTTCAGGTACAGCTTTTCATAAATTATATTGTATTTCTTTATTTTCCTATAAATGACTGCTAGAAAATTTATCTCAGCCTAGTATAAGGTCACATATACATACTTTAATAATACATTTTACTTTGTAAACCATTCAGAACTACCCAGTGACACAAGTGTGTTTTGTGCAGAATTTTATCCAGTGGATGCCTATCAGGTCTTTAAGAACTCAAATATTATCTTGTGCTGCTTGATTACCAGAAAGCCCTTTGATTTGTCTAAGGGATTGGTTGCTCCAGCTGTGAGGTATGAACAGGAATATCTGGCTAATCCTTCTGCCTGCTGAATTTCATTAGTCATATTTACCAACTGCAACACAGGAATGTTAAGGAAGTTCTCGGGGAAGCTAACGATGTTTCCAGTGTTGTAAAGGCTTCAAACAGTGCGGAACGAAGACATCAGAACCTGCAAAGTTAGGAAATGACTGGTACACTACATACAAAATGACGGCATAGCAGAGAAAAGTAAATCATGATCGGATGCATAAACCGTCTGGTTTGCTTGAAACATCTCCCACAGCTGCACAGTGTAGAGTATCCTAACTGGTTGCATCACCAATTGCCAGGAATGGAAAAGTTTACAGAAAGTGGTGGACAAAATCCAATTCATTGCGGGCAAAGCTCTCCCCACCATTGAGCACATTTACATGGAAGTGCCGCCACGAGAAAGTAGCATCTATCGTCAAAGAGCTTCACATTCCAGGCCAATGTCCTCTTCGCACATCTACCATCAGGAAGGATCCTTAGGTCCCACATCACTAAGTGTAGGAGCAGTTATTACCCTGAACCAAAGTGCTTAACGCCATTCATTGCGATTCGGAACTAATTCCACACCTGCAGACTCACTTTCAAGGTCTGTTCTCTGTAATATTTATTTATTTGCACAAATTGTCTTCATTTGCAAAGTTCAAAGGTCAAAGGATGAATATAGGATACGACTCAGAGATTCGTCTTCCTGCAGGTAGCCATGAAACACCCTTGAATCTATTCAAGAAAATTTCAAACACCCAACGCCTGAAAAAAGAGCAAATTGTGCAAATGGCAAAGTGTGAGCGAACAACACACAGAATGTCAAACGTCAAACCAAGTGTTCAGTATGTTCAGCTTAGTTTGGAGCAGAGCCAGGGCGCTAACCCACTGCTGGCTGCAGGGCCAGTCTTTTTTTTAATTAGTTTTTCAAAACATTTTACAAATTAAAAACCCTAAATCCCAATGAAGAACATTAAAACAGTGCAAAAATAAGCATACAATAACAATATGCTACAAAAGAAGAGAATTTAACAAAAAAGCACCTAAATTAAAGACAAGTAAGCTTAGTGTCCTCCCCAAGCCCCACAACACAAGAGAAAACAACAGCAACTCCAGACCAACCACAACACAATATAGAGAGTATAAGTCAGGACAGCCAAACTCCCAGACTGTGATACACTCAGCAACAGAGGGTAATAATGCCTTCTACCAGAAAAAAAAGGAGCTGAAAGCAAGGGACCGAAAAGAAAAAAAACCCTAGTCAAGAGGAAGGTTATGAAAGTACTCGATAAAAGGTCCCCAGACCTTATGGAACTTTAGATCCGAATTGAGAACTGAATAATGAATTTTTTCGAAGTCCAAGCAGGCCATGATGTCGTTAAGCCATTGAGCATGAGTGGGCGGGGCAACATCTCTCCATCTGAGGAGGATCAAGCGTCTAGCCAGGAGAGAGGCAAAGGATAATATTCGACATTTGGTCGGACCCAGACATAAATCTGTCTCACCCCAAAAACCGAACAGAGCAATTAAGGGGTTTGGTTCTAGGTGCTGATTCAGAATACACGATAACGTAGTGAAGACATCTTTCCAGAATTTCTCCAAGCTAGGACAGAACCAGTACATATGGATGAGAGAGGCCACGCCCCTCTTGCATTTATCACAGAGCGGACTAATGCTAGGGTAGAATCGATATAGTTTAGATTTAGACATATGGGGTCTATGAACAATCTTAAATTGTAAAAGGCAGTGGCGAGCACAAAGAGAGGTTGAGTTAACCGATTTGAGAACTGCAGGGCCAGTCTTTGCCAAAGCCTCCCAGCCCTGACCAAACCATGCAAAAAACTGCAGGGAAAAGAGTAACCAGAATCCAGGACACATGCAACGTGAACCCCAAAGTCCCCCGAGGTGTGTGCACAGCCTTGCTGATCAACTCTTGCAATGTGGATCCCAAAGCTCCTGCACTTCCCCTCTGACAGCAGCTAGCGAGAGGGAGAGGAGGACTGGCCGAGAGTTGGCTACTCATCAGTCTTTGTTTATGTTTCGCTACTGCCCATTATGCCACTGGCATTTAGGGCAGCACTGAAGGTCTTCCATCTCTGGCAGTATTCAGGGCTTCCTTCATCATGCCAGTAGCTCGGTTCTCACCACTCCCAGTCATGCAATTCCTAGGCGGAGACTCAGGAATACCGTTGCACTCAGGTGCAGGTGAAACCACCTCCCACCCTGGTTTCCTTGGCTGCGTGATTCTAGGGAAGACGACCTCCGGCTCCGCCAATCTCGTGAGATTGAGGCGCCCTCCCACCTCAAACCCCTGTTTGTGTGGATGCTGTGAAATTTGCAACCCTGCTACACATTAGTGCCACAGACAGTGCACCGCATACGATTAAGGGATTATATTTATGAATATTAATTTGACCAAAAGGTTAGTAAAAAAAAAAAAGGGCCCATTTTAATGAAACAGTCAAATGTGCACAAGTTGGAGCTCACAGTTTCTCCACAGTCACCGATCCTCAATTGACCTCACCCCTGGTTTTGTTGAATCACGGTCCCGCTCCAGTTCGAATCCTACAAACTCTTCTCTCCTGCCTCGTCCCTCTTCATCTCCTCTTGAAAAAAAAACTCAAGCCCAACCTTAGTGTCCCTCACCAGAGAACCCTCCCCTTAATTTGACCATCTTAATTGGATGGCACGCATTTCTATTCATCCGTTATCTTCAATGATAACCCAAGCAAGCTGAAAACAGAACAGACGGCTCTTACAAAACTGCTAAATGAAATAGGTACAACAGAACATTAAAAATATGAACCAGGGCATTACACAGGATGCTTTATTGCTGTCTCCGTAACAGTTTTGTTTTACCAGTCAGGGTTGTTAGCCCTGGGCTGAATCCCGAAACCTGGAGGACTGATGGACCACTCCTAGTCTGGCCTCTACCTGTTTGACATGGATGCCCTCCCAAAGTCCAAAGCGTAAACATCACTGAGACACACAAGCCTCCAAACCACAGCGAGGTAGTGCTCCTCTTAGAGGGCTTATGTATACAGTAGCTGTTTTCATAAATTTTATTGCATGTTTTTATTTTCCTGTAAATACCTGCAAGAAAATTAATCTCAAACTGGTATATGGTAGCACATACGTACTTTGATAATAAAATTTTAATTTAACATTGACTTTATTTGCAGTGAAAAATGCTAAAACCAAAGCAATTAATTGATTAAAAAGAAGATTATTTATTCATCTACTAAACAAGGGTGTAACTCGCAAATGCAAACACACAGTAGTTTAAATTAGGAGTCTCTATATTGACTTATTTTGAAAGAAGAAACATTCATCATGCATATAATTGATGTCTGTGCAAAAGATTTACCACATCTGTTGTAACATGAATCATTGTGCTGAATTGGTGTACATCACACTGATTCAGTACACGTAGCACAATGTGTAGGTGTCTGTAGTAATCTGATGCACTCTGGTGGAAAGACTCTTTGTACTGTACCTGGCGTTGCCTATTAAATCAATTCCAGGAGGGTTCACACTTTAGAATCAGAATCGAGTTTATTATCACTGAAATGCAGAGCTGCGCAAAAGTCTTAGGCACATGTATATAGTCAGGGTGCCTAAGACTTTTGCACAGTACTGTATTTATCAACGTGGAGTGGAGGGCGAGTTTGTAGGCCTGGCGGGAACAAAAGATGTTAGGAATGGTGAGGGTGGAGCACTATTTGAGGGATGTGGGGAAGGTGGCAGAGGAGGAATGACAGGGGCGGCAGAAGGCATGGGTGCAGACACACCCAGCTCTGAGATACCAGGCAAGGTCATTTGATTCCAAACAGTTGGTATATTGATCATTGCAGAATGACTTTCTGGTGCTTCCCATTCCCTTCCCCTTTTCCCAACCATGATTCCTGTCTCTCCGGCACCTTCCCACTCTCAATCCTCTATAGAAAGCCATAACAAAATCAGGCATATCATCACTCATTTATTTCATGAAATTTGTTTTTTTGTGACAGAAGCACAGTGCAATACATAAAATTACTACAGTACTGTGTAAAAATCTTAGGTATATATATATATATATATATATATAGCCTAAGACATTTGCACAGTACTGTTTGTTGTGAATTTTGTTGTTTTGGAGCAGGGCAGTGCAAGACATGAAATATGCAGTAAGTTATAATAAGAAATATGTACAGTATAAGCAAAATAAATAAGTAGTGCCAAAAGAGAGCAAAATAGCAAAGTAATATTCATGGATTCATGGACTGTTCAGAAACCTGATGGCGGAGGGGAAGAAGCTGTATCTAAAATGTTGGATGTGCGTCCTCAAGCTCCTGAACCTCCTCCCTGATGGTAGTAATGAGAAGGGAGTATGTCCTAGATAATGGGAGCCTGTAAAGATAGATGACATCTTCAAAAGACAAAGTCTTTTGGAGGTATCGTCTTTGGATGATGTTCTTTATATTGGAGAGGCTAGTATGGAGCCCACAATGGAGCTGGCTGAGTTAGCAACCTTCTTACAATCCACTAGAGATGCTTGGGTCCAATGGGTTAAGTAGGGTGACCAAGACTGATCTCGAATCGTCTGTTCATTAGCCAATGCAGGGCTGGGCTAGGCTACTGCCCAGCTTCACTTTGAATTGGGCTTCATCTCCTTTGGTAGTGAACTTTGATTGCTTCAGCAACCCATCCCATCTCTCATAACAGTCTGTGGATGGAGAAGAGCACCTCTTCGCTCTTCCCCTTCGATGGCTCAGGACCTGTACTCAATGGAGATCAGAAGTATGAGGGGCAGATCATGAAACCTATCAAATGCTGAAAAGCCTGGAGAGAGTTGATGCAGAGGAGATGTTTCCGTTGTTAGGAGAGTCTAGGATCTATGGACTCAAGGGACAGTCTTTGACTAAAAGAACATTAGAACAGAGATATAAGAACATACCGAACATAAGAGATAGGAGCAGGAGTAGGCCAATCAGCCCCTCAAGCCTGCTCCGCCATTCAACAAGATCATGGCTGATCCAATCTTAACTCTAGTTTTCACCGAATCCCACAAGGTAACAGTGCCAACCAACAGGGCACCATGCCGCCCATTTTATTTTATTATTCATCCCGCCCAAACCCATGTGATCACCCGGGGGAGAAAAAAACGATTTGCCAATTGAGGAGAAAAAATCTGGAAAATTCCTCTCCGACCCATCCAGGCTATCGAAAACTGGTCCAGGAGATCACATGGCCGATCTAAACCTAGCCTCATGTCCACTTACCTGCTCGCTCACCGTATCCCCTAATGCCATTTTTATCCAGGAAAATGTCTATCTCCGTTTTGAACTTATTGAGTGCAGTAGCTTCCACCACTCTCTGGGGCAGTAAATTCCACAGCCCCACTACCCTCTGAGTGAAGAAATTTCTCCTCATCTCAGTCCTGGAATGGCATCCTCTTATTTTAAGATTATGCCCCTAGTCCTAGTTTCACCCATCATTGGGAACATTCTCCCCGCATCCACCCGATCAAGCCCCTTCACAATCTTATATGTTTCAATAAGATCGCCTCTCATTCTTCGGAACTCCAATGAGTAGAGTCCCAATCTACTCAACCTCTCATCATACATCAACCCACCCATCCCCTAGTGAACCTTCTCTGCACTGCCTCGAGAGCCAGTATGTCCTTTCTTAAATATGGACACCAGAACACGCAGTACTCCAGGTGTGGTCTCACCAATACCTAGTACAACTGCAGTAAGACCTCCCTGTTCTTATACTCCATCCCCCTAGCAATAAAAGCCAGCATTCTATTGGCCTTCTTGACTACCTGCTGCACTTACATACTAACTTTTTGTGTTTCCTGCAACAGGACCCCCAGATCCCTTTGCACAGAAGCACTTTCCAGTTTCTCTCCATTTAGATAATAACTTGCTCTATTATTTTTCCTGCCAAAGTGCAAGACCTCACACTTGTCAGTATTATATTTCATCTGCCAAATGTCTGCCCAATCACTCAGCCTATCTATGTCCCCCTGCAGGGTTTCAATGTCCTCCGCACTCATTACACTCCCTCCCATCTTTGTGTCATCAGCAAACTTCGATACGTTGCACTTAGTCCCTTTCTCCAAATCATTAATACAGATTGTAAAGAGTTGGGGTCCCAACACCGACTCCTGCGGAACACCACTAGTCACCAACTGCCAGTCTGAGAATAAACCATTTATCCCAACTCTCTGTTTTCTGTTAGAAAGCCAATCCTCCACCCATGCCAGAATATTATCCCCAATCCCATGATTTTTTACTTTAAGTAATAATCTTTGGTGTGGCACCTTGTCAAATGCCTTTTGGAAGTCCAAATACACCACATCCACTGGTTCCCCTTTATCTACCCTATATGTTATGTCCTCAAAGAACTCCAACAAATTTGTCAAACATGACTTCCCTTTTGTAAAGCCATGTTGACTTTGTCCTATTAAGCTATGTTTATCCAAATGCCCTGTTACTGTTTCCTTAATTATCGATTCCAACATTTTGCCAACCACAGATGTTAGGCTAACTGGCCTATAATTCCCAGCCTTCTGTCTATTGCCCTTTTTAAATAAAGGAATTACATTAGCATTTTTCCAATCTGCCGGGACCATTGCCAAGTCCAGCGAGTTTTGATATGGAGGAATTTCTTTAGCCGAATGGTTGTGCATCTGTGTAATTCATTGCCACAGAGGGTTTTGGAGGACATGTTATTGATGGGTTCTTGATTAGTGAGAGGGATAAGGAATATGGGAAAAATTTGCTTCAGAAGAATACCAACCATGATTGAATGGTGAAGAAGACTTAATGGGCCAAATGGCGTAATTCTGGTAGTAGGCACATAGTTATACTGTTGCCATTGCACAGGCATGGGTAGGAAAGGTGCAATCATCTGCAATTCATCAATTTGTCTGGTCCACTCTGTGGCCTGATACAGAGAAATAGATACATTTTCTCCTAGGTTCTCACATGTCTCTAGGAAATACTTCTGCATGTCAGGAAACTTCTGGGAAATCTAGGAAGGTGGCAACTCTATCCATAACAGAATGCACACTGAACCACCAAAACTCTTCTCATGTCTCAACTAACAGGCAGACAAAATGGTGAAGAAAGTGTTTGGTACACTTGCTTTCATTGATCAAGGCACCAAGGGGCAAAGTTTGGAGGTCAGATTGCAACCATGCGTGAAGTTGGTGAGACCACACCTGGAGTATTGTACGCAGTTGTGAACATCCGAGGGATGGCATTAAGCTGGGAAGGGCACAGAAACTATTTTCAAGAATGTTAACATGACTAGATGACTTGAGTTATAAGGAAAATGTGGATAAACTGGGACTTCTCCTTTAGATTATAGAAGGCTGAGGGGTGACCTTATAGAAGTTTATAAAATCATGATGAGGTGAATGAATAGCAGAGTCTAAAATGAGAGGGAATAGATTTAAGGTGAGAGGAGAAAGATCTAACGTTTACCTGGCAGGCAACTTTTTCACATAATGGGTGGATGTGTGGAACAAGTTGGCAGAAGAAGTGGTAGATGTGGATACAAATGCAGTGGCTAAAGGACATTTGGACAGGTGCATGGATGGGAAAGGTTTAGAGTGTTATGGATCAAATGCAGGCAAATGGGCCCATCTCAGGCAGGCATGGACTGGATGGGTTAAAAAGCCTGTTTCTGAGTCCTGTGGGACTGTAATCCGGTGTGTTTCCTGGGCTTCTTGATCCTGCAGGGAATGGCGAGGAGTAATGAGGTTTTAGATATGGTGTGAGGCTTCTGCACGCAAACTACTCTTTGTCAACTATTAAAGGCTTTAAAATTTCTCCAATAGGGACAGATCAAAACTTCTCGAATAATTAAAAAAATAAGTATTAAAATATAATGTTAATGAAGACACATTAAAATAATGTAAAACAATTAAAGCATGGAAGGAAAACAAACTGTTGTCCTTGTTTTATTCCTAGGGTGAGCGATCCTGTGCAATGAGGAATCCTCTACATCTGTGTGAAATGGTATTCCGGAGACTCCACCCAGGACTTGCATGACAGACGATAAACTGGGAGGAAGCTACGAATTCGACAGAGGAAGCTGTAAGCACCGCCAGAGATGGAGGACCTTCATTGCTGCCCTAAATGCTGGTGGTGTTACGGGCAAAAGGAGAAGAAGAAGGTAGAGTGAACATGCAGAGAATGATCCCAATAGCGGATGAGTCTAGGACCAGGGGGCACAGGCTCAGTATCACTTTAGAACAGACCTGAGGAGAGATTTCTTTAGCCAGATGATGGTGAATCTGTGGATTTTATTACCGTGGACGGCTGTGGAGGTCAGGTCATATTTGAAGAGTTGAAAGGCTTTTGATTAGTCGGGTTGTCAAAGATGATGGAGAAAAGGTAGGAGAATGAGGTTGAGAGGGGTAATAAATCAGCCCTGATCAAATGGTAGATCAGACTCAATAGGCTGTCTGGCCTAATTCTGCACCTGTGTCTTATGTCCTGTGTATAATACCTATATCAAATGGAAGCATTTAAAGATTATTCAAACCATCATCCACTGGCTGCATTCAGTCAAGGGACATGGTGTATAACGGGGCGAAGAGTCTCTTTAGAGGCCTGTTACTAATACATTGGCGTAACCAGTGACATTTGTATTGTGCCTTGGTAATTACATCCAGCCTTGGAATGGAGGTGCAGCAGAGAGGCCACTTCAGACTTCATTGGTTCTAAAGCCTGATTTACACAGCCTTGTAAAAGTATAATTATAATGGTATTGAATCACCATCTCAGCCTCAAATATCATATGCAGAGGCTTATTTTCTGTGATTGTTTTCCGCTGAACTGAAAAATTAGCTTCATAAAAAAAATCTGCTGCTGCTCCCAAGAATAAGGAGAGAGAGTCTGAAAGAGTGAGAAACCCTCTGGATATTTCTGATGGAGCTGGTTAAGATTTCAGTGACAGTTTTGTGTCATTGGATCTCATGAGGACTTGACCTGTTGCAGGATTTACAAAGTCTTGCTGAAATTTATTGTGATTTGCAAGGACTCGTTGGGAATTCAAGTTTCAAGGACAATTACTTCCCTTCAACTGTTCAGCTTGTGAACTAGAGGCAAAACTCTAATCACCACAGCTTGGCAACACTACGACTATTTCAACCACTTGGCACTAAAGTGGACAATTTTTTGTCCTAATTGTTTTATATCTTCCAAAATCTGTTTATAATTTATGCTTTTCTTGTATGGTGTGGTGGCTATCCATCATGTTCGACTATGACAGGAAGCCTGTGCAGGATAGTTTTTAAATTGGAAAAGCTGTGGCCCTGGGGCAGTTCCACTCTCTCGACCTCAGAAGTCTGGGTCCGGTGGTAAGAACTAGCAACACAAACTAGGGTCTTCCTTGGATGCAGCAGATGACCACGATGGCACCAATGCCTTGTCACGTCATTTGCTCTTCACGGAGCGTTGCAGTACCTCTTTCCTAGCCGTCGACTCTCATGTGCCCAGTCCACTGGAGATGATGTCAGATAGCACAGCGGCCAGCGCAACATTTAACATTGCAAGCCGGTTAACATTACAATTCCTACCGCTGTTTGTAAGGAGCTTGTACGCTCTTCCTTTTACCGTGTGGGGTTCCTCCAGGTGCTCTGGTTTCCTTTCACATTGCAAAGACCCACATGTTAGTAAGTTGCATGCCTTCAATGATGACATCAGAAGCGTGGTGAACCTTGCGCGGGCTGCCCATCACACCTTCGACACAATTCACAGTATGTTTCGATGTACATGTGACAAATAAACCTGAACTTTAATACCTTATTCTATGCATCTGAGAAGCTACTGTAAGTAAAATTTTCTTCCACCTATGCATACATGTACTTCTGCACACAATAATAAACTCCACTTTCAATTCTTTGGTCTGTGTGAATCCATCTGGTTTTGTTAATATTGGCCTTACAAATTGTTTTGTTATCTTCTGTTTCCCAGAGACCTGATCTCTCACTGTTGCTCTGCGTTCAAAGTTCAAAACAAATTTATTGTCAAAGTAAATATATGGCGCCATAAACAACCCTGAGATTCATATTCTTGCAGGCATACACGGTAAATCCATAATGGTAAAATAATCAAAACAGAATTAACTGCACCAACTTGGGTGTTCAATCTGTGTGTAAAAGGCAACAAACTGTGCAAATACAAAAAGAAATAATTATAATAAAAAATAAATATTGAGACTATGAGATGAAAGGACCTTGAAGGTGAGTCCATTGGTTGTGGGAACAGTTCAGTAATGGGGCAAGTGAAGTTGAATGAAGTTATCCTATTTATTTCAAAAACCTGATGACTAAGGGGTTAATATCTGTTTCTGAACCTGGTGGTGTGAGTCCTGAGACTCCTGTAACTTCTTCCTGATGGCAGCAGTGAAAAGAGAGCATGGCCTGGGTGGGGGGGTCCCTGATGATGGATGCTTTCCTGCGACTCCATGTAGATATACTCAATATTTACTCATGATGGACTGGCCAATATCTACTACTTTTTGTTGGATTTTCTATTCAAGGGCATTGGTGTTTCCATACCCGGCTGTGATGCAGCCAGTCAATATACCCTCCACCACACATCTACAGAAGTTTATCAAGGTTTTAGATGTCATGTT
Organism: Hypanus sabinus; assembly: GCF_030144855.1. Lineage (NCBI taxonomy): Eukaryota > Metazoa > Chordata > Chondrichthyes > Myliobatiformes > Dasyatidae > Hypanus > Hypanus sabinus. The sequence continues at coordinate 31,659,704 of NC_082733.1, read as the reverse complement.
GTAGCTTTGCAAATACCTAAGGAAGTCGTGGTGTTGCTTTTTTCGGAATTGCACTTACATGCTGGGCCCATGACAGGCCACCTGAAATGATAATGCCGAGGAATTTAAAGTTGCTGACACCCTTCACCTCTGATTCTCCAACAAGCACTGACTCATGGACTCCCTGTTTCCTCCTCCTGAAGCCTTGCTGACATTGAGTGAGAGGTTGTTGTGGCACCACTCAGCCAGATTTTCAATCTCCCTCCCATGTGCTGTTTCATCACTACCTTTGATTCAGCCAACAACAGCAGGGTCATCAGCAAACTTGAATATAGCATTGGAGCTGTGCTTTGCCACACAATCATAAGTGTAAAGTGAGTAGAGCAGGGGGCTAAGAACACAGCTTTGTGCTACTTCATTATTCCTTTATTTTGCACTATCTATTTATTTTATAATTTATGGTATTTTTAATGTCTTTGCACAGGTACTGCTGCCTCAAAACAACCAATTTCATGTACGTAAAACAATAATAGTAAACATGACTCTGATCCCGAACCACAGGCCTGTTTGGGCATGTGGGTGCACGCACATGTGAGAGTACGTGTGTGTGGATGTGCGTACGTGTGCACCGATGTGTGAGTGTGTGTGTGCGCGCGTGCATTTCTCACGTTGCTAAGAGGACCACAGCCTTGTCATAGGGTTTGGAGGCTTCCGTGCCTGAATGACCCGGAGAGCCCTGTTGGCTGAAGTCAGCGCCTTGTGCTCTGACTCTCGGTTGAGTCACCCATGCCAAACAGATCAAGGTGTGGAGGCCAGTCTAAAAGTGGTCCAGCAGTCCTCCAGGTTCAGGGGTTCAACTCAGGGTTAACAACCTTGACTGCCAAAGTGAATGGTTACAGAAACAGCAATGAAGAATCCTTCTATATCTGTGTGAGACCGAGGACTGACATAGATGGAGGATCTTCATTGTTGCCCTAAGCGCCAGCACCACAATGGGCAGATGAATGAAGGGTCATTATTACAATGTATTTTCAGATGCTGAGCAGGGGAATAGCACATTTAGGCTTCCTGTGACTCTACATGATGGATAATTCACTGGGATGTCCTTCTGAAGGATATATCACTGACCCTTATGTGCTAATTATAAATAGAAATTCCCTGTTTTATATTTTATTTATTTAGGGATACAGTGTAGAACGAGTCTTTCCAGCCAGGCTGTCCAGCACCCTACCTATTTAGCCCTAGCCTAATCATGGGACAATTTACAATGACCAATTAACCTCCAAGAATGTCTTTGGACTGTGGGCACTCGGAGGAAACCCACATGGTCATGGGGTGATTGTACAAACTCCTTACAGGCTGCACCGGAGTTGATCTCTGAATTCCGACTCTCCGAGCTGGAATAGTATCACGCTAACCACTATGGTTCCATGGCTCCTTAGGTTGTTCACTCATGTACTGCAACCTAGTTTATCCAGACTTGTTGGCAAGAAAGAAGAACAGTCTACAAATCAGTGAACAGGAATGAGGCAGGGAGGTGGAAACTGACAAATCAAACATCTTTGTTCTTATCATGTGATTTTAGGAACACAGGCGGCCATTTACACTGTCGTTGCAGCCGCTATTTTATGAACCGTTTGGTGAACTGGTTCTTGCTCAGGGATAGCTTAATCAGAGTAATTGAACGTGGGCACAAAGAGTTACTGCTGACGATCTGCTAAACCTGAGACCGTTCTCAGGTAAGAAGCTGTTTATTATGTAAAATGGCAGGCTTGCAGAAGGACTAGCCTCCTATCAGGTCATCTGGGTCCAGTATTTGAATCAGCTGATTAGGCTGGTTGGAACCAGTCTGTATTGGAAAGAAGAGAAATTGCACTGGAGCCCAACCATTGCAGAAGTAGATGACCCCACATGGGAAATGTGGAGATTACAATGGGATTCCAAGGAACAGCTGGCCAGCAGAGACTCCTTTCATAAGGACATAAGAAATAGAAGCAGGAGTTGGCCACCTGGCCCGTCACGCTTGCTCCACCATTCAATAAGATCATGGCTGATCTGGAGTCGTCTCCACTTACCCACCTTTTTCCCATAACCCTTAATTCCCCTACTAAGTAAAAATCTATCCAACCTTGTCTTAAATATACTTACTGGGGTAGCCTTCACTGTTCCATTAGGCAGAGAATTCCACAGATTCACCACTCTCTGGGTAAAGCAGTTCCTCCTCATCTCTTTTCTAAATCGACTCCCCCAAATCTTGAGCCCATGTCCCCTAGTTCTATTCTCACCTACCAGTGGAAATAACTTTACTGCCACAATTTTATCTATCCCTTTCATAACTTTACATGTTATTATAAGATCCCCTCTTATTCTTCTGAATTCCAGTGAATACAGTCCCAGGGGACTCAATCTCTCCTTAAGGGCAACTTTCACCAGGTATTACCTTTTACTTGCTTTGCCTGTTTCTGTAGGATCAGTGAAGCTAGTGAATGTGCACACAGACACTTAGTTTGTAAATCCCTGTGCTTGTTAGCTGAGGTAATAAAGGTTCTTGTCAGTAAACATAGATCTTCACTATGTCTAACCGATATTATTGCTGAGGATTAATACCTGCAACACTTTGGAATGCAGCTCTTAATGTCTCTTGGGTCCTTGCAAATATACATGACAACAGGGCTTCCAGTCAGCATGACAAGAGCGCTCGACCCTGGTTTGTGCTGGACAGCGCATGCTCACTGCACGATATATCATCTGGCTCTGTGAGGCTTCAAGAGCCCGAATGAATTCCTTGAGGATGTGGTAAAACACATTGATGAGCATTTGATGTGATATATATGGATTTTAGTAAGGCGTTTCATGAGGCTCCCCATGGTAAGCTCAATCAGGAAGTCAGGAAACATGGGATCCAAAGAAACTTGGCTGCATGGATTCAGAATTGGCTTGCCCACAGATGGTAGCAGGAGGAGCATGTTCTGCCCGGAGGTCCGTGACCACTGCTGTTTCTTAGGGATCTCTTCTGGGATCCTTGCTTTTTTTCTGTCTTTATAAATGATTTGGATGAGGAAGTGGAAGGATGGGTTAGTAAGTTTTCAGATGACACGAAGGTTGGTGGTGTTCTGGACAGTGTAGATAGTGGTAGGGACATTAATAGGACCAGAGCCTGGCTGAGAAGTGGAAGGCAGAGTACAGTCCAGAAATGTGAAGAATACAGGGTTAATAGCAGGATTCTTAGCAGCATGGCAAGACAGAACAATCGCAGGGTTCATGTCCATGGATCCGTCTAGGCTGCTGTGCAACTTGATAGGATGGTTAAGAAGGCATAAGGTGTACTTGACCTTCATTAGTTGGGGGATGGAGTTCAAGAGCTATGATGTAATGTTGCTGGTAGGACCACACTTGGAATATTGTGCTCTGTTCTAGTTGCCTCCTTGTAGGAAGGACATGGAAGCATTAGAAAGGGTGCAGAGGAAACTTACCATGATACTGCCTGGACTGGAGAGCATGGGGATAGGTTGAGTGAGTTAGAGCTTTGCACTTTGGAGCAAAGGAGTTTAAGAGATGACTTGATAGTGGTGTACAAGACGATGGACGATGAGGCTTAGGTCGAGTGGAGAGCCAGAGACTTTTCTCCAGGGAGAAAATGGCTAATACAAGGTTACATAATTTTAAGATATCTGAAAGAAGGTATGGGGTGGATGTTAGAGGTAAGTTTTTTTTACACAGTGAGAAGTGGGTGTGCGGAATACCCTGCCACGGGTGGTAATCGAGAAAGATACATTAGGGATATTTAAAAGACTCTTAGGCACATAGGTAATAGAAAAATGAAGGGCTATATGGGACGGAAGATTGATTTTAGACTAGTTTAGAAAGTTGGCAAAGCATGGTAGGCTGAAGGGCCTGAAATGCACTGTATTCTTCTATGTTCCACAGTATGTTCCATGTTATCATTACTTTCAGAATTAGCATTTAGCAAGAGAGTCAAAATCACCACTTCAGACAAATGATTGTATTGAAGGTATTTTGCTGCCGACGACCTGAAATGTGAAACCTGCGTGAACAAAATAAAAACAGAAAATAGTGTAGACCTCAGCAACTTTGTATTATGTGTGGAGAGGCCTGCAGTGAAGGTTTTATAAAATAACAGAGAAAATAACAGAGAAATACTGTTTATAAAAGAACAGATGATGCTGGCAATGATACAAAGCAAATTTTTTCTTCCTTCTGAATTTTTTTCCAGCTCCCTAGAAAACTGAAGACCGAAATTTTAGCGTTTACATTTGATCGTTGTTACTTGAGCTAAACTTGTGATCCAGTTCAGATATCTGCTGCACACAGTTCTTGCATTTTGATGTGAACTCAGTAGAAGTCACTTGAGCAGTGGAGTACAAGTGCTTGGTAAAGAATTCCTTCCTGACATCTTTTCTTCACTTTACGGAGGATAAAGGTTTTCAGTATTTTTGTTTGAATTTGACTTGTGGTTTCCACATCTGCATCATCTTGCACTTAGTTGTTCCCCTAAAGGATGTTCCCTTAGAAAAGTGAGGAGGAGGAATTTTCTTCCATAGAGAGTAGTCAATCTGTGGTCTTCATTGCCATAGATGGCTTTGGAGGCCAAATCATTGGGTATATTTAAAGCGATGGTTGAAAGGTTCCTGATTAGTAAGGTCAATAAAGGTTAAGGGGAGAAAGGAGGAGAATGGAAGGGATAATAAATCAGCCATAATGGAATGGTAGAACAGACTCAATGGGCTGAATGGCCTAATTCTGCTCCTATGTCTTATGGTCCTTCAGCAATTATCAGATGCCATTAAAACTGGTTTTTTATAGATAAAAGTCACCATACGAAAGTGCTATTCAAAGAATAAAGCTTGTGCCTCTTCACCACCAGGATGGTTCATTTGCCATTCCACAAGTGAGCAGCTCAACATGACAATACAATAGATCATAGAGTAGCAGTTAGCATAACGCTATTACAGCACCAGCTATAAGACTGGGGTTCAATTCCTGCTGCTGTCTATAAAGAGTTTATATCTTCTCCCCATGAACACAGGGAGCTCCAATTTCCTCCCATGTTCCAAGGACATACAGATTAGAGTTAGTGAGTTATGGCCATGCTATGTTGGCACTGGCAGTGTGTTGGCATTTGCAAGCTGCCCAGCTCCATCCTCTCTGATTTGATTAGCTCGATGCTATTCGAGCATGGGGCGTTATCGAGCTTGGAGTTCGTTTTAGCGTCGTTCTGTAAGGAGTCTGTACTCTCTGGGGAATGCGTGGGTTTCTTGGGGGTGGTCCAGTTTCATCCCACAATCTAGTGACGTACTGTGCAGGTCATTGTAAATGTCCAGTCATTAGGTAAGGGTTAATTAGGTTTGTTGAGGGCTGCCCAGTATAAACCTCTCTGATTTGACTTGATGCAATGATTCAATTGGCAGTATGTTTCAATGCATCTGGAATGAATAACACTAACCTTTATACCTCACTGTCTGTTGTGTATTACTGTGTCTTGTTATATTCACTGTGGTAGTGAAGGTGAAATGTGAAAGCCAACTTCCACAGAACAAGGTTCCACAAATAACCAGAACCTAAATGATCCTCTTTTGATGGTGTTGGCTGAGGAATGAGTGTTGGCCAAGGCACTTATTTCCACTTGAAAGGACAGATGATGCCTGGCTTCTAAGCGTCAGCTGATCGACGTAATTATTAAGAAAAAATACCAACGTCTGAATGTAATTTTCCTTTCCTGTTAAGAACAGAATTGCATTAAATGATTAAAAATGATTCTATTTTAGAAAATTAATAACTGATGTGAGCCAAGGGAATAAATTAAACAATGCTGGCTGACATGGTGTGATTTAATGCAGTTATACGAGCATATAACCTCTATATTTTACCACTTATATTTATCATACTCTGGCTGTTGGCAGAAAGACTAAATACTCCTTTAGAGAATGGAGTGAACTCTTTGTTATTTAATCTACACTGGGTGGAGTTCTGCACTGTGTATAACAACATTACTAACACATTCTCTTTGGGTATGTTTACAATGCCACAGCAGCGACTACTTCTCCACCTGCCCATTTGTTTTCTCAGTTTATAGCAGCACATAAATTTCAGCTGCCATTCCCAGGGACCTGGGCATTTTAACGATGCCATGGCAGATGGTGCACATCTTTTGGAAAAGAAAGTGTGAGGGTTAATTAGCACAAAAAGATAGTTATGCTGATCCTGTTATCGACATTAACCTTCCCTCGCCAGGACATGATGAGAGTTGGTCAACATAGTCCCTGTGGAACGCTGGGAAATGAACCTTGCTTTCACCAAAACTGATTCCACAACCTAAGGACTCACTTTCTTTCCAGGACTCTACAGCTTGTTCTCTGTTTTATCTATCTGTCTGTCTATCTATATCTATCTTTCTATCTAATCTGTCTGTCTATATCTATTTATCTTGGCTACATATTTATCCGTCTACATCTATCTATCTGTCTATGCACAATTTGACTTCTTTTGCACATAGGTTGTTTGTCAGTCTTTGTATCATTTTTCATTGATTCATTTGTGTTTTTTTTGTTCTACTGTCAATCATCATCATCATTATGTGCTGTGCCATATGATGTGCGTGATCATGGTCTATGACTATGATTGTTCTTGGCAAATTCTACACAAGTGGTTTTCCATTGCCTTCTTCAGTGCAGGGTCTTTACACGATGGGTGACTCCAGTTGTAACCAACACTCGTCAAAGATTGTCTGCCTGGTGTCAGAGGTCGCATAACCGGGACTCGTGATACGGACTGGCTAGTCATATGACCACCCACCACCTGCTCACATGACTTCTTGTGGGCCTGTTCTTGGGGGGGGGGGTACTAAGCAGGTACTACACCTTTCCCAAGGGTGACTTGCAGTTTAGCGGAGGGAAGATGAGACTTTCATATCATTTGGTATAGACGTATCTCCACCCCAGCACCCACACTACTGTGAATACCTACAATAAAATGAATCTCAAGGTAGTCGAACCACAAAGAATAAAAAATCTGTAGATGCTGAAAATCAAAGCAATATACACAAAATGCTGGAGGGACTCAGCAGGCCAGGCAGCATCTATGGAAAAGAGTAAACAGTTGACATTTCAGGCTGAGACCTTTCATCAGGACTGGGAAGGAAAGATGAGAAGTCAGAGTGAGAAGGTAGGGGAAGGACAGGAAGATGTACAAGATAGTAGGTGATAAGTGAAACTGGGAGAGGGGAGGGGTAAACTAAAGAGCTGGGAAGTTGATTGGTGAAAGAGATAAAAGGTTGGAGAAGGGGCAAGTCTGATAGGAGAGGACAGAAGGCGATGGGAAGGGGGGAGCACCAGAGGGAGGTGATGGGCAGGTAAGGAGATAAGTTGAGAGAGGGAAATGGGAATGGAGAATGGTGAAAGGGGGTGGGGTAATTAACAGAAGTTCCAGAAATCAATGTTCATGCCATCAGGTGGAAGGTGACCCAAATGGAAAATAAGGTATTGCTCCTACTACCTGAGTGTGGCTTCATCATGGCAATAGAGGAGGCGATGGGTTGACATATGGGAATGGGTATTCGAATTGAAATGGGTGGCCACCAAGAGACCCTGCTTTTTCTGGCAGACAGAGAGTGGGTGCTCAGAGAAGTCTTCTCGCAATCCCAATCTCCGGGAAGTATCTGGTGACGGATACATACCTTGATAACAAATTTACTTTGAGCTTTGAGCATACTAGTTCCAGTTCTTCTGGAAGGAGCAAGGATTGCAAGAGTAGAGATTTATCCAAGTGGTCATTAGTCAAGGCTGCAGGCAGGGGAATGATGTTCCAAAGACCATGATTTGTAAGACAGTAAAGCTGGAATCACAAATCAAAGTCAAGTTCATTATCATATGTGCAAGTACAATGAAAGATCAGAATCAGGTTTATTATCATTGACACTTGTTGCTTTGTAGCAGCTGTACAGTGCAATACAAAAACAACTATAATTTACAATATAACAAAATAAATAAATTGTGTAAAAACAGAGCAAAATAGTGAAGTAGTGTTCATGGGTTCAATGTCCATTCAGGAATCTATGGTGGAGGGGAAGAAGCTGTTCCTAAAACATTGAGTGTGCGTCTTCTGGCTCCTCTACCTCCTCCCTGATAGTAATAGTGAGAAGAGGGCATGTCCTGGGTGGTGGGGGTCCTTAATGATTGATGCGGCCTTCTTGAGGCATCACCTTTTGAAGATACAAGTCAGTACCATTCAGATTCCTTCCTCTCCAGCCCCTGACCTTTCCCACCCACCTGGCTTTACCTATCCCCTTCCAGTTAGCCACTTTCCCTTCCCCACCTTTTTATTCTGGCATCTTCCCCCTTCTTTCTCAGTCCTGAAGAGGGATCTTGGCCCAAAACATTGACTATATATCTATTCATTTCCATAGATGCTGCCTGACCTCCTGAGTTCCTCCAGCATTTTGTATGTGTTGCTCTGGATTTCCGGCCTCTGCAGACTTTATTGTGTTTATAAGTAAGTTTTTATTGCAGGGTTCAAGGGTCTCCTGTGGCTACCTGGGTGTAAAACAAGAGCTTGAGACATGTGTACACTTTACCGTATGATCTTCTGTCATGGGAAGAGCTTTCAAACCAGGGCTCCACCTCTTCAACTAAAACAGGGGCAGTCTCTTTGGCTAAACCAGGGACCTGCCCCTTTGACTGACAGGCTTTATGGTTCAATGGAACCAAATGAACAGCCCGGAACACAGAATCTCTTATCCATTCATTATCAGCGGCAGAAGGCTAACTTTTTTCTCATCAAAGCAGCAACGTAGAATGACCACTATCGGTAACACTTACATGAGTCGCTGCCTCAGGAAGGTAATATCACAATCTTCAAACAATCCCCACCACAGACTCCATGCCACCTTTTCACGGTTACAATTGAGCAGGAGACACAGAAGTCCAAAGTCCCTCAGCACCAAGATCAAGAACAGTTTCTTCCCTTCAACCATTCAGTGCTTGAACCAAACTGCAGAACCTTAATCACTACTGCACTATAGGAAAACTGTGACTAATTACGCTCCGACAGATTTTGTTTTTTGTTGTTACTCTGCTTTTCCTTGTACAATTTTGTATAGTTTAAATTCAATTTATATTTTTCTTGTGAATCATGTGCCTGTAATGCTGCTGCAAGTAAGTTTTTCATTGCACCCATGCATATATATACTTGTGCATATGATGATAAATGTGTCTTTGTTTTAGAATTAATTTCAGCTGATGGCTAAATTTGCTGCAGCAAACAGAACAAAAACACCATTGAGCTTCTTTCTTCTTGGGATTAAGTGGTTGTTGCATGAATGGGGATTAAAATTGATCTGTGCTTGCTGGTGATTGAAACATAAGATTCTCAGAGCTGTGGACAGTTGCTGACAATCTGGTTCTCTTTGTTGGTGAATCTAATTTTGGCTGGGCATGGAAAGGATTATTTTGCTGAATAAAGGAAAAAATAAATCTCTTACAAACATTGAATCATTGACATTCTCTAGAGGAGGAAATTTTCTGCACAGTTGTTGAGGGAAGGGTCAAAACTTACAGAATTTTGGGCATCAGTTAACTCCAGGAATCATGATGGATGGGTTTGAAGACTAGCCATGGTTTTACCAACTGGTAGAGCAGCTTCAAGCAGTTGCTGGTGCACTCCTGCTTCTGTTTGTAATGCCCATCCTCCTGTCAGGGTCTCAACTGAATAGCATCAGCATTTCAGCACTCCAAATCCCCCCAGGTATGGTTAGCTACCTCCGTCCCTTTAAGACTCAGATGGCCAATTAGTGTCTGCCACATTCCAGCATGGAAAGCCTGTACTTAAAGGCCTCATGCTGAGCACTCAGTGCTCAATCATAGCAGTTCCATTTTTACTACTGCTGTTTGTGATTTCACCTTGTGTTGTCTTGTTTATTTTGAGTCTGAGTTAATTCTAGACCTTACTCTGCACTTGGGTTCACCAGCATCCACAACTCTCTCATTACAGCTCATTAGCTTCTCTCCTTCAAATATGCTAGAAGCAGCCATGCAGGAGTGGATTTTGCTGTAAATCCAATCCAATTGCCAGCACCATGGCAATGCACCTGTCCTTAACATCTAATGTGAGACATTGAGCAGAGGAAACAATGAGGGAGCTTTAAAGAAGTGCTTGATCCTTTCTCCCATGAGGGTAGTAGACGCAAAAGCTTGAAGGCACGAACCATTAGACTCAAGGACCACTTCTGCTCCACTGTTTGATTAAGTTATATGATAAAATAGAATCTTGACCTCGCTATCTCCCTTGTTATGATCTTTCACTTCATTGTTTATCTGCATTTACTTTGTCTGTAACTTTTACATTTTATTCTGCAGTGTAATTGTTTTTACCTTTCTCTGCCTCAACACATTGTGTAATGATTTGATCTGTATGAGCAAATGGCTCAGAGAGCTAGGTAACGTTAGAGATCTAGAAGATTATAAGGCTAACAGGAAGGAGCTTAAAAAGGAAATTAGGAGAGCCGGAATGGGTCATGAGAAGGCCTTGGTGGGCAGAATTAAGGAAAACCCCAAGGCATTCTACAAGTATGTGAAGAGCAAGAGGATAGGACGTGAAAGAATAGGGCCTATCAAGTGTGACAGTGGGAAAATATGTATGAAACCAGAGGAAGTAGCTGAGGTACTTAATGAATACTTTACTTCAGTATTCACTATGGAAAACAATCTTGGTGATTGTAGTGATGGCTTGCAGTGGACTGAAAAGCTTGAGCATGTAGATATTAAGGAAGAGGATGCGCTGGAGCTTTTGGAAAGCATCAAGTTGGATAAGTCACTGTGACCGGATGAGATGTACCCCAGGCTACTGTGAGAGGCAAGGGAGGAGATTTCTGAGCCTCTGCCGATGATCTTTGAATCATCAATGGGGACGGGAGAGGTTCTGAAGGATTGGAGGGTTGCGGATGTTGTTCCCGTATTCAAGAAAGGGAGTAGAGATAGCCCAGGAAATTATAGATCAGTGAGTCTTACTTCAGTGGTTGGTAAGTTGATGGAGAAGGTCCTGAGAGGCAGGATTTATGAACATTTGGAGAGGTATAATATGATTAGGAGTAGTCAGCATGGCTTTGTCAAGGGCAGGTCATGCCTTACGAGCCTGATTGAATCTTTTGAGGATGTGACTAAACACATTAATGAAGGAAGAGCAGTAAATGTAGTGTATATGGATTTCAGCAAGGCATTTGATAAGGTACCATATGCAAGGCTTATTGAGAAATAAGGAGGCATGGGATCCAAGGGGACATTGCTTTGTGGATCCAGAACTGGCTTGCCCACAGAAGGCAAAGAGTGTTTGTAGACAGGTCATATTCTGCATGGAGGTCGGTGACCAGTGGTGTGCCTCAGGGATCTGATCCCTACTTGTTGTGATTTTTATAATTGACCTGGATGAGGAAGTGGAGGGATGGGTTAGTAAGTTTGCTGATGACTCAAAGGTTGAGGGTGTTGTGGATAGTGTGGAGGGCTGTCAGAGGTTACAGCGGGACATTGATAGAATGCAAAACTGGGCTGAGAAGTGGCAGATGGAGTTCAACCCAGATAAGTGTGAAGTGGTTCATTTTGGTAGATTAAATATGATGGCAGATTATAGTATTAATGGTAAGACTCTTGGCAGTGTGGAGGATCGAAGGGATCTTGGGGTCTGAGTCCATAGGATGTTCAATGCAGCTGTGCAGGTTGACTCTGTGGTTAAGAAAGCGTATGGTGTATTCATCAATCATGGAATTGAATTTAGGAGTCGAGAGGTAATGTTGCAGCTATATAGGACCCTGGTCAGACCCACTTGGAGTACTGTGCTCATTTCTTCACTACAGGATGTGGAAGCCATAGAAAAGGTGCAGAGTTGATTTATGAGGATGTTGCCTGGATTGGGGAGCATGCCTTATGAAAACAGGTTGAGTGAACTCGGCCTTTTTTCCTTGGAGTGACGGAGGATGAGAGGTGACCTGATAGAGGTGTATAAGATGATGAGAGGCATTAATCGTGTGAATAGTCAGAGGCTTTTTCCCAGGGCTGAAATGGTTGCCACAAGAGGGCACAGGTTTAAAGTGCTGGGGAGTAGGTACAGAGGAGATGTCAGGGGCAAGTTTTTTACTCAGAGAGTGGTGAGTGTGTGGAATGGGCTGCTGGCAACGGTGGTGGAGGTGGATACAATAGAGTCTTTTAAGAGATTCTTGGATAGATACATGGAGCATAGAAAAAGAGAGGGCAATAGGTAAGCCTAGTAATTTCTAAGGTAGGGACATGTTTGGCACAACTTTGTGGGCCGAAGGGCCTGTATTGTGCTGTAGGTTTTCTATGTTTCCGATATGAAAGACAACATTTTCACTGTAACAACACACACAAAATGCTGGAGAAACTCAGCAGGTCAGGCAGTATCTATGGAGAGGAGTAAACGGTCAACGTTTCAGACTGAGGCCCTTCATCAGGACTGGAAGGGAAGGGGGAGGAAGCCAGAATAAGAAGGTGGGAGATGGAGAAGGAGTACAAGCTGGCAGGTGATAGGTCAAGCCAAGTGAGGTGCAAGGTAGGTGGGTGGGGGAGGGCGTGAGAAGCTGGGAGGTGATAGGTGGAAGAGGTAAAGGTCTGAAGAAGGAGAAATCTGATAGGAGAGGAGAGTGGATCATGGAAGAAGAGAAGGAGGGAGGTAATGAGCACATGAGGAGGGGTAAGAGGTGAGCTGGATGGGGAATTGAAACAGGAAGAAGGGGAAAGCAGGAGAAATTACCAGATGTTAGAGAAATCAATATTCATGCCATCAGGCTGGAGACTACTTAGGTGGATTTGTTCATTGTAACTTGGTGCATGTGACGATAATTAACCAATACCAATACCAATATCCATCAATCGTAGACAGCCTGCCAGGAGTGGGAATGTTGGCAGGTAGTTTGCCCCCTCCAACAGTTGTGTTGCCATGTCTCCAGTAAGCCCTTCAGTGCAGGATCAGCTGTACGAGTGGCTCAGTGGCAAATCTGGGAGAACCACTGTCTCACAATGCCAGAACCCTGGGTTAATTCATGAACGACCCTGACCAGTGGGTGGCACAGTGGTTAGCATAATGATGGAAGCCTGCTGGCGATCTGGGTTCGGTTCCACCACAGTCTGTAATGAGTTTGTATATTATCTCTGTGACTGTGTGGGTTTCCACTGGATGCTTCAATTTCCTCCCACATTTCGAAGATGTACCAGCCAGTAGGTTAATTGGTCATATGGACTTAAGTAGCCAGTGCAGGCTTGTTGAACGGAAGGGCATATTACCGTGTTGTGTCTCTAAAGGAATTTATTAATCCTGACCCTTGCTGCTGTCTATGTGGAGTTTGCACATTCTCCCTGTAGCTGCGTGCGTTTCCTTTGTCCACTCCATTTTCAGGTTAGTAGATTAACTGGCCACTGCAAATTGCCCTCAGTGTGTCAGTGAGAGGCAGAATCTGAAGAGAAAGAGAGGAGAATAAATAATGTATGACTGACCAGCAGAGGGCAGTGCAGGTCACTGCATAGCAACACACCACTGCTGCGGTCTGTGGAGAATTATCACAAAATAATCAACAAGTTTATCTCAACCTTTGGCAGCAACAGTTGTCTCAGTTTCATGACCTACAGCTAATTTACTTAAAAGTACATTTGATAGTCGCCCTTCTCCTCTTGGGCAGTCCCTGGGGATCGCGGAGACTCTCTTCCACTCTGGGTTTGGTTGTAAAGTCAGAAAGTGCAGAAACCTGTTCTTCAGCCAATAGAGTCCGCATCAGCCGTCAAACTCTCATCTACACTAATCTTGTGATATTCCTGTTCAACTCTCCTCATGTTCCCTTCACCTCCCTCAGATTCCACCACTCACGGGGGTGGGGGGGGGGGGGGAAGTTCACACGGACCATTTAACCTGAGGACTACAAGTCATTGGGATGTGGAAGGCATCCACGCAGACAAGTCAGGGTTAGAGCTGGTCGCTGTGACATCTCAGAGGGGCAGGAGGGGTCTAATGAGGTGTGCGGGTGACCATTTAACTATAACACCGTAAGATACAGGAGCAAAATTATCCTTCTGGCCATTGAGCCTGCTCTTCTATTTCATCACGGCTGATTTATTACCCCTCTCAATCCCATTCTCCTGCCTTCTCCCCCTGACCTTTGACACCTTTACTAATCAAGAACCTATCAACATCCGCTTTAAATATACCCAATGACTGCCTCCACATCTATCCGTTGCAATGAATTCCACAGGTTCAAGGTGAAATAAATTCCTCTTCATCCCTGTTCTAAAGGGATGTCGTATTCTGAGGCTGTGCCCTCTGGTCCTAGGCTCCCTGACTGTCGGAAAATCCTCTCCACATTCACTCTATCTAGGCCTTTCAATTTTCAATAGGCTTCAATGAAATCCTCCCGTTCATCTAAGCTCCAGCTTGTACAGGCCCAGAGCCGTCAAACATTCCTTATACGTTAACCCTTTCATTCTTGTGGGAATAAGTCATATGGGAGGCGGTGGACCCCTTCCACCAGTTATGCTGGACTTCTGTATGCCCCCAGTGCTCACAACTCAATGCTTTGAACTTTCAGTTCAAAGCGGCGAAGTAGCACTTCAATACCGTTTCAAATGCTCCTTCTCCAATTTGAACTGATGTTGCCAGGAGTTCCCCATGGTAGGCCTGAGCATAATTCTCACAATCAATATCAGACTCAAGTTTATTATCGATGGACATATGCTGTGAGATTTGTTGTTTTTTTTGCCAGGGCAGTACTAAGTTATAATTAGAAATATGGGAAAAAAAGAACCAACTTTTGAGGTAGTGTTCACGGGTTCATGGACCATTCAGAAACCGAATGGTGGAGGGGTAGGAGCTGTTTCTGAATTGCCGAATGTGGGCTCCTTTACCTTTACCTCAGTGGTAGTAATGAGAAGAGGGCACATCTCGAATGGCAAGGGCCCTTACTGATGGGTGCCGACCTCTTGAGGCATCACCTTTTGAAGGTGTCCTTGATGGTGGAAGGCTAGTGTCCATGATGGAGTTGGCTGTTTACAACCCTCAGCAGCCTGCTCTGATCCTGTGCAGTGGCCCCTCCATGTCAGGTGGTGATGCAACCAGTCAGAATTCTCTCCACAGTGCATCCGTAGAAATTTGCCGAGTCTTTGTTGACGTAACCAACCTCCTCAAATTCCTAACGAAGAAGAGCCACCACTAGGAATACTCCTCAGTGATGGTAATGAGATGACGTTGCAGATGGTGAGCATCCTTCGTGATTAATACTGCCTTTGTCAGTTCTCTGGGTGGTTCCCAATCAAAACAGCACTCCCTGCCTCAGGGTGTGGTCGGAAATGATTCCCCCCTCCCCACTGCTCCTCCCCTCGTCCCTACCTTCACCTCTGCTTGCACTGTGGAGCATTAATTCTCGGTTTACTGGATTCACTGACTGTTCCAGCTCATCAGATTGAAATAATCAGAACCTTGCTGCTTAATTTGACTTGTTGAGGATTAAGGTCTTGTA
The DNA here is from genome assembly GCF_030144855.1 of Hypanus sabinus. Taxonomy (NCBI): domain Eukaryota; kingdom Metazoa; phylum Chordata; class Chondrichthyes; order Myliobatiformes; family Dasyatidae; genus Hypanus; species Hypanus sabinus. Next base: position 31,644,202 of record NC_082733.1, on the reverse strand, counting down.
AGTGACAACGCTTCATGGTGCTGACTATGAATTAATCCTTCAGCTAAGCCAGAAAATGAATTTGTTAGGTGTACACTCCTGAAATTAGTCCATGCAGAGAGCCTCAGGGTGTTGGTGAAACAGCCCAGTGTGAGGATCTTCCCTACAATCTGCCTGTCCTTGTGAACCAATTTCAATTATGAATTTACTTACCGCATTGCAATGAAGTAGCAGACATGGTATCCATAATAAACATTGCCTGTAACCTGCCGTTGTCGGTTCTAGACTATGGGAACCACTGTCACATTCTGTCAGTCTTCAAGGATGTGAGTGCTGACATTATTAACTGTACCATTCAGTGAGCTACTGAGCTGTTACCTTCAGTGCACTGTCTGCTGAAATAGTGAGCAAACCTTGCTGGCAGGGTCTGGATTTCCAGCATGCAGGATGTACTGAGGAGTTCCAGGGCTGCTACACTTCTACTCCAGACTATGGAATCCGATAAGAAAGCGAAGTGGTGAGTTAAAGTGGAAGGAAGAGAACAGTTGGGGGGGGGGGGGGAGGGGAGGGACGTAAGACTGAGTGGGTGGGGTATGCAGGTGATAGATCAGCTGGGGAACAGGAAAGAATCTGGGAAACCAGATAAAGTCATAGAAACAGGTCCTTCAGCCCATCTAGTCCTGGTTTTCTGCCTAGTCCTATCTACCTACACTAGGCCATGGCCCTCCATACCCCTCTATGCAAGCTCCTCGTATATATTACAATTGAATTTGTATCTGCCACTTCTGCTGGCAGCTTGGACCACCCTCTGACTGAAGAGGTTTCCCCTCAGATTTCTCTTAATTTCAACTTTCACCCTTGACCTATGGCCTCAACCCAACCTGAGGGGAAGAATCCATTTGCCTATCTATATGTGAAAGATGCTAACTTACTGTAAAATCTCTCATACTTGGAAGAGGGCACCACAGAACCATAGCGGTTAGCTTGATGGCATTATGGCTTGGGGCGTAACGGAGTTCAGAGTTCAACTTGGTGCCGTTCTCTAAGGACATCCTCCCCATGGAATTCGTGGGTTTTCCCCGGGCACCCTGGTTTCCCCCCACACTCCAAAGATGTACTGGTTAGGTTAGATGGCCATTGTAAATTGTCCCATGAATAAGTTAGTGTTAAATCGGGTTTGTCTGGGGTTGGACGGCCTGTCTCGAAGGGCCAGAAAGGCCTACTCAGCACCATATCCCTAAATAAAATAAAATAAACATAGATCCAGATTTTGTATTGAGTCTGTAATTGTTGAAAAAAAACAATTAAGTTATTTTACCATTAGTACAGAAACACATCTCCATCACCTACTTGCCAGTTTGTGAAGTGGAAAATGCCAAAGAATCACTGCATAATTGCATTGGATTCATCACACAGTTCTTTATAATTAAGATGGGATATTTCTGGGAAGGCAGGTCAGGTTCTGCTAATTCACATCAAGGTCATTTTGTATAAAGTGCACAGCTTTTAAATGATAATCTTCCAGTCATTGTATCGTACACATAACTATTTGAACCCAAACCACTTCTTGAATATTATGCCTTTCATCTCCTTTGCTTTCTGTCTCTCTCTCCACACTCTCTCCATTTTCCTCATTCTCCCCACTCTCCTCACTCCTCTCTCCTCACTCTCCTCTCTCTCTTCTCTCCCTCACTCCTCTCCTCACTCCTCTCTCTCTCTTTCCTCACTCTCTCACTCTCCTTTCTCACGGTCCTTTCTCTCTCCTCATTCTCTCACACTCTCCTCTCGTCTCCTCTCTCTGTTCACTCCCCACTCCCCTCCCTCTCCTCTTCTCTCCACCATGCTCTCTCCTTTCTGTGGAATTGGGGTTAGAATTTTTATTTATTTATTGACATACGGTACGGAGAAGGCTGTGCCACCCAGCATTCCCCCAATTTAATCCCAGTTTAATCATGGGACAATTTACAATGACCAATTAATCTACCAACTGGTACGTCTTTGGACTGTGGGAGGAAAGCGGAGTACGAGGAGGAAACTCACGTGGTCATGGTGAGAACATACAAACTCCTTTCGAGCAACGGTGGGAATTGAACCTGGGTTGCTGGTACTGTAAAGCATTGTGCTAACCACTATGCTACCGTGCCACCTCATGCCCCACACTCAACAATGCTTTCTTTCCTAAACATTCTTAAGTTTGCTTGTATGTTTATATAATCACCTATATGCAAGTGTTCAGTGAATTTTCCACTAATTACGGTACCCTTGCTTCTGTATTTTTCTAGAAACTTGTTAGATTTCATTAATGGGCGTCACACCACTTGAATGTGGCTATTTTATAGCCAAATTCTTATCTTTGGAATTTTGTTATCGCTTGTATGACCATGACTGCTTTTTCATTTTTTCTTTGTTCTCTCAGCTCTCTCTTTGTTCATTTTCACTTTTGTAATATTTAACACAATATGTGAAAAAAAAACAAGTTTTATGCCCCATTCTTGACTTTGGAAGAACTTGGGATTGCAGAAGTGTCAGGCTCCATCGTGTCTTTCTCTGATTCCCTTTTTGTCACTCTGCATCTGCTCTGCCTCCCTCTCTCCATCACTCTTCTCACTCTTTCCCACACTCTTGCTCTCCCACGTCCTTTTTCTTTTTCTCTCTCTCTCACTCTCCCCCTCTCTCTGTCTGTCTCCCACTTTCTCTCTTGCTGTCTCTTTCTTTGTCTCTCTTTCTCTTTCCAAGTCTCTATCCTTCTTTCTCTCTCACTCTATCTCTCTCCGTCTCTGTCTCTACATCTGTCTGTCTGTCTGTCTCTCTCTCTGTTAAGTTTGCTGGATTGTAAGGTGTTCTCTAGAGAAAGCTCGAGTATACAGGATTTTGCAGAACCACATTTATGCAATGCCTCCTTCCAACTGTAGGCTGCATTAGTACAGCACATATGGTTGTGACACCGTCACTAACATTATTTTTACCTTCTGCTTTCTTTTGCCCACTTTCTTACCCCTATACTTACTCTCCCCTGCTGACTCTCTTGTCTTTTGTTTTTCACTCTCCTCAGCCCAGCTCCCTCTCTGCAAACCCTTCTGAAGCCAAATTCGTTTCCTCACTCTCCTCTCTTTTGCCTGTTCGCTCACTCTTGTTAAAGCTCTTCCCCTATCTCTTTTGTGATTTGTCTCTCCCTGTGCTTTCTCCTCTCCTTTCTGTTCCGCCCACTCTTTATCTTTCTTTCTGTCTCTTTCTGTGCCCATCCCCCAACCCCTCTCCATTTCTCATTATGGGAAACTAAGTGGTTGATGACAAAGATACTTTCAATTCTGTATCTCTTTATCACATTTCCTGAAATTACTAAACTATGCACTAATGCTTAAAAGCCAAATTCAGAGACATGGGCTGCTTCTTAGGGAGTATTCGGGAGCTGTGCAAATATAGTGGATGGTAATTCAAACAAGAACCATTCTTAAGTCCTTAACAACACATACAAAATGCTGGAGGAACTCTGCAGGCCAGGCAGCATCTATGGAAAAGAGTACAGTCAATGTTTCGGGCTGAGACCCTGATGCACCATCAATAACTCTCTCTGAGATGTAAAGGCGAGATATTGGCTTTTATTGACTGGAAGAAGGAACAAGCAGTGGTTGACCACCATACTACATCCTGGAGACAGAGAGGCTGGGCTCAGACCTCAATTGCCTTTATACCGGGGTCTGTGGGAGGAGCCACAGGAGCAGTCAGTAGGGGGCGCGTCCAGACAGGTATCATCACAGACCCTTCATCAGGACTGGAGAAAAAAAAGATGTGGAGTTATAATTAAAAGGTGGAGGAGAGGATGGAGAAACACAAGGTGATAGGTGAAACTGGGTTGGGGAAAGGGTGAAGTATAGAGCTGAGAAGAGATACAGGGCTGGAGAGGGGTGAATCGGACAGGAGAGGACAGAAGGCCATGAAAGAAAGAAAAGGGTGAGGAGCACCAAAGGGAGGCGATGGGCAGGTAAGGAGATAAGGTGAGAGAGGGAAATGGGGATGGGGAATGGAGAAGGAGGGGGGCATTACTGGAAGTTTGAGAAATCAATGTTCATGCCATCAGGTTGGAGGCTACCCCAGACAGAATATAATGTGTTGCTTCTCCAACCCAAGTGTGGCCTTATTATGACCATAGAAGAGGCCATGGGCTGACATACCAGAATTGGAGTGGGAAGTGGAATTAAAATGGGTGGCCACTGGGAGATCCGGCTTTTTATGTAGGAAAGGTGTGATCGGTGGTGAGATCCTGTTGGAGATGGCGGAAGTTCCAGAGAATTACGTGCTGGACGCAGAGGCTGGTCGGGTGGAACCCTATCGCTGGTAGGGTGGTGGGAGGATGTAGTGAGAGCAGACATGCTTGAAATGGAAGAGATGTGGTTGAGGGCAGTGTTGATGGTGGAGGAAGGGAAGCCCCTTTCTTCGAAAAAGGAGGACATCTTTGTTCTGGAACGAGAACAGATGCAGCGGAGACTGAAGAACAGTAAACTGTAAACAAACTGCAAATGCAGATTCACACTCTTGAAGGCAGACTGCATGCCATCTTCAGGTACTGACAACAAAGGATCATTGAGAGACAAGGGGGTGTGCAATGCTTACTCCCTGTTCTGGTGATCAAAGCGAGCATAGAAGGTATTGAGCTCATCAGGAAGCAAAGCTCTGCTGTCCCCTATGTCACAAGATTTAACTTTGTAGAAGGTTATATCATTCAAACCCTGCCAGAACTGTCAAGCCACCTGTGGTGAACTACATATACCTGTCTGGACACGCCCCCCCCCCCCCCCCCCCGCCGACTGCTCCTGTGGCTCCTCCCACAGACCCCGGTATAAAGGCGATTGAGGCCTGAGCCCTGCCTCTCAGTCTCCAGGATGTAGCATGGTGGTCAATTGCTGCTTGTTCCTTCTTCCAGTCAATAAAAGCCTCATGTCTCAGAGAGTTATTGATGGTGCATCACCTCCCTCGTTGATTCCAGTCTAGTCCGGAATCTATACTTCATCCAAGAGATGGCTTTCTGGGGAACATACCTGCGCCTCCTGTAGCATTCTTGATGCCTGTATCTCAGCAGATTCCAATTTCATGATTGGGGAAAACCCTGAATGATTCCGTGGGGACACAATGATCCACAGCTGTTTTAATAAAGTCTGGTGCAGTCCTTCAGGTCCTCAGATGAGTGCTTGAACACGGCCCAGTCCACTGGCTCAAGACAATCCTGCAACCGTTCCAATGCCTCCCACGACCACCTCTTAGCTGTCCTGATCTCTGGAGCCTTGCTCTTTCGGCTCTGTCTGGATGCAGGTAGCAGGAGTACAGCCAAGTGATCCGACTTGCCAAAATGTGGTCTTGAGAAGGAATGAAAGGCATTCCTTATCGTGGTGTAGCAGTGGTCTAGTGTGTTGGGACCTCTGATGCAAATGGTTACGTACTGGTGATAAATGGGCAGGGTTTTCTTCAGAGTGGCCTGGTTTAAGTCACTAGCTATAATTTCTGTGTCAGGATGAACTGTTTCTTCCTTACAAACAATATTGTGCAGTTTTGTGAGTGCTTGCTTATAATCGGTCACTGATGGTATGTACACTGCGGTTAGGATCACAGAGGAGAGGCAAATGCAGCATAGAATTGACCCTTCCAGCCCTTCAAACCATGCTGCCCGGCAAACCCCAATTTAACCCTCGCCCAATCACAGGACAACTTACAATGACCAATTGACCTACCAACTAGTACATCTTTGGGCTATGGGAGGAAACTGGAACACCCAATGGAAACCTATGTGGTCAGGGGAGAATGTACAAGCTCCTTACAGAGAGTGGCAGGAATTGGTACTGTAGGATGTGGCACTAACCATTACTCTACTGTGCTGCCCCACTGCTTGTAAATTGCAATCAGTACATAGAAGTTAAAAGTATAAGCTGTCAGAAAGACTAAGAGATAAGGTTTGCAAAATGTGAACTGTGAGATATTTACTTCTGCATCAGCCAAACGTTAAGACAATGGGGTTGTGTTAATTGGCCTGCATCAATCCAGGCAACAATGGGTCTATAATTTGCATCATTGAAAACAAATTCAAGGAAGCTGATAGACTAGACTGATACTCTCACTTAGCCCATCAAGTAGCTGATCTATCAATAGCTGGGATATTTATCTACTCTGGACTTGTGTACTCGAGAGTCAGCTCGCACAAACTCTAATCTTGGGCATCGGCAGGTTCTCTGTCTTCAGAATAGCTTTTAGAATCTCTGTGTCAATTAGTTTGTCCAAGCAGGGGCCTTTGAACATTCAGAGATGACTCCCACTGTAGATATATAATTCATTGTCAACCCAAAATTATGTCTTTGTAACTGTTGAAGTTTATTCAGGGTAGGCCCTTCCAGCCTTTTGAGCCACATTGTTCTAACAACACCTGACAAACCTAATTAACTCTAACCTAATCACAGGACAATTTACAATGACCAATTAACCTGCTTGGTATGTCTTTGGAGGAAACCAGAGCACCTGGAGAAAACCCATACGTTCTGCAGGACTCCTTACATACGGTGGTGAACTTGAACTCTTAACTCCAGAATTCCCTGAGCTGTAATAACATCACTCTAACTGCTACACTACCATCAAGCTAGTGTGGTGTGAAAATTGTATTGAATCACCTACTGTTACTTTTGATTTTAAGGGTATAAAATTGCAATGCACTTTTAAGTTTATGGGACTCTTTCGAGAGGGCCTCCAGAAGAATGCCTGCTTGTTGTGATGAATAAAGACTTCTACGTCACCAGCTTCAGTGTCCCTCTGGTAACTTTGATCACAGTCACAACAGTGCCACTAATGCTGTGTCACAGCGGTGATCAAGTCTGCAGCATCGTCATGGCAGCTGATAAACAAAGGTAAATCTGCTAGATTTGTCCAATAATGGTGAAAATCTCACCTCTGCATCTATTAAATCTGGTCAATGAAACAATTCTGTGTGCTGCGGCTGACATGAATTTTGGGAGGGAGTGAACTATTAGTGACAAATACGCCCAAAGACTAGAAGATCATCCCTTTAGAACAGAGATGAGAAGGAATTTCTTTAGCTGCAGTATGGTGAATCTGTGGAATCCTTGCCACACATAGCTGTGGATGCGAAGTCATTGGGTGTATTTAGTGAAGAAGTTGTCATGTTATTCCTCTCCATGGCCTGTGGCACATTGGCCGGCAACCTTGCAGTTTCTTTAGCCTCTTAACTATATTTTATTCAGCCTCTATAAGGAGGCTGAATTGCTAGTTCAACACTCAACCCAGCACGGATGGAAAGTGTGCAAGGAGCCGATTAGATTCGAACCCAGGACTACTCGTCTCGAAGTCTGGTGCTGATGTCACTACACCAGCAGTTGGCAGTTGGGGAGGTTGATAGGTACTTAATTAGTAAGGGTGTCAAAGGTTATGGGAAGATGGCAGGAGAATGCGGTTGAATGGGAAAACAAATCAGCCATAATTCCTTTTTCCCGGATTTAGAGCTCTTGCTAGACATTGTAAGTTAGATGTGTTCACAGGCAAGTAAGAGGTACCGAAAAAGTTCCCAACTAAGGTTTAAAAAATGGAGACATTTAGTGCAAAGATAGCGAAAGTAACGGAACAAAAGTTCGGAACAGCTAAGCAATCACCATCTTACCGGAAGTCCTCCAAATCCGCCATAATTGAATGACAGAGCAGACTCACTCTTTACCAAACAAGAACCTATCAACCTCAGTCTTAGATATACCCAACAACTTGGCCTCGAGATACCCCGGTGGAAGCAAATTTCTCAATCCACCACATTCTGGCTGAAGAAATTCTTCCTCATCTCATTTCTAAAGGGACGTTCCTTTATACTGAGACTGTGCCCTTGGATTCTAAACTCTCTAACAGAAGGCAGCATCCTATCTACCTCTACCTATTCAGGCCTTTCAATATTCAATTCAGGTTCTTCTCTTGCTTGTCTCTCGGGGATGGTCTTCTGCTGGGGTTCTGGCTCCCAGTACATCAGATGCCCTTCAATGTAAATGGCTGGTTTTGCTGACAGACCAGCTTTGACTAAAACCGAGAGCTGTACCCTAGGTTCTCTGGCTCTCAAATCTGTTACTATTATTGTATATGAATGTCTCTGGGCAAAATTGGTTGCCATGAGAATGGTAAGAGGAGCTTTATATATGATTTAATAAGTTTGAAGTTATTTTATATTAGTTTAACAGCATGTCTCCGTTTTATAAAAATTAAAACAATCGTATTTTTATATTATTTTAATTTTTTCTATTAAGTTTGTTGGTGAACGTTTTTAGCTTCAGGTCTCCAGTGATACAGTGGAGATTTATGGCATCTGGTGAGTAGAAGGCTGTCTTCAGTTCAACTGTAAAAATGCCATCACCTTCTCTCAGTTCCTCAGTTTCCTTCGCATCTGCTGTCAGGATGAGGCTTCACATTCCAGAATGACTGAGATGTCCCCCTTCTTCAAGTAAAAGGTGTTTCCTTTCCTCCACCATCAGCACTGCCCTCACTTGCATCTATTCCATTTCACGCACATCTGCCCTCACCCCATTCTCCTGCCACCACACTAAGGATACCTCACGTACCAACTCACTAGCCTCCGTGTCAAGCACATAAATATCTGTAATGGGATCTCACCACCAAGCACATCTTCTCGCCCCACCAAGTCTGCTTTCCGCATGTGACTCCCTGGCCCATTCATCCCTCCTATCAGGAATGAAAGGGTTACCCTATGAGGAATGTCTGGCAGCTCTTGGGCTGTATTCCCTGGAGTTCAGGAGAATGAAGGGGGATGTCATAGAAACATTCTAAATGTTAAAAAGCCTGAACAGATTAGATATAGCAAAGTTATTTCCCATGGTAGGGGAGTTTAGGACAAGAGGGCATGACTTCAGGATTGAAGGATGTCCATTTAGAACAGAGATGTGAAGAAATTACTTTAGTCAGAGGGTGGTAAATCTGTGGAATTTTTTGCCACGAGTGACTGTGGAGGTCAAGTCATTTGGTGCATTTAAGGCAGAGATAGATAGGTTCTTGATTAGCCAGGGCATCAAAGGATATGGGGCGAAGACAGAGGAGTGGGGATGACTGGAAGAATTGGATTAGCCCATGACTAAATGGCAGAGCAGACTCGATGGGCTAAATGGCCTACTTCTGCTCCTATATCTCATGGTCTTGTCAGATTCCCCTTTCTCCAGCCCTTTATCTCTTTCACCAATCAACTTCCCAAATTATCTGTCATGAAATCTGTTTTGCAGCAGCAGTAATAAAATGTTGCTATTAATTATAATTTTGATTTCATTTTTGTACCTGCTCTGCTCTGTTTTGTTCATTTTTATTGTGCGGGAGGAGGGATTTGGGGGTTGATGTACCTGATCCATCTTGTTCATTTTATTTGTGCGGGAGGAGGGATTTGGGGGTCAATATGCCTGTTCAGTTTTTGTTTATCTTTTGTGTGGGGAGGGGGGTTTGGGGGGAGGTGCTGATGTGTTTGATCCATTTTGCTTGGTTTTTGTGTAGGAGGAGGGATTTGGCATTGATGGGACTGATCCGTTTTGCTCAGTTTTTGTGGGGGAGGGGAGATTTGGGGGTTGATGTGCCTGATCTGTTTTTGATCTGGGGTTTGAAGCTTGGGCTGCCTTCCTATTCTTTCTTGGTTTTAAGGCTACCTGGAGAACTGAGGAATTTCAGAGTTTGATAATAAATGAACCTTTGATCCTTTGAACAAATCTTTAGAAAGATGTGACATAGGATCAGAAGATATAGAATCCTTGTGGGTAGAGTTAACAAACAGCACGAGTAAATAGATCCTGATGGGAGTTACTTAGAGCCCTGCAAACAGTAGCCAGGATGTGGTCTACAAATTACAGCGGGAGTTAGAAAAGGCATGTCAAAAACGCAATTTTACGTTATTCCTGGGGGATTTCAATGTGCACATAGATTGGGATAATCAGGTTGATGTTGGATGCTATTTTATCATCTAATCAAGTTGATGTTGCTATTTTAATGGTGCATGATCTAAGTAGTTGATATTGTAGTCAAAGTAAATTTATTAAGGAAATGTGTCACGGAAACCCCTTTTTACTGGGTGTTCCTAGAGATGCAGCTCATTAGCCCCTCATTAACAGCCACCTTTCTCAGACTCTGTATATCTTGGGTCCCATCAAACTCGGGAGGTTGGGAGGTGTTGCCCACCCAAACCCCAACCTGAGCGAATACTGTGTAAGTGCTGCCCACTTGCAATAACCGTCAGCAAGAAATAACAGATCGTACGCTGCATACAATTATAAAGAGAGTATATCTACAAACGTCAACAGTTAGTATCAAACAGTTAGGAGGAAAAGAAAAAGAGAAAAAATAAAAAGGGCCCATTACAGTTGTCTTTGACTCATGTGCTGGACCCACAGTCTGCGTGAAAGCACACATCACCCTCTGAATATTGCTCAAAATCCATCTCGAACAAATGGGTTTCCCCTTGGGAGTACTTCCTCTTGAAGCTATTCATCTGCACAAAACATCTTGTGCAACAGGGAAGGCATCCTTGGCTGTCTTCCCTCCTGTCTTCTTCCAGCACCTGCCAAAAAGACCTCGACCCACACGTGTCAGTTACAAAAGCTTCTCTGCCAAACATTCTCTCGAACGTTCTCCTAATTCCACCATCCTGATTGGATGACACTACATTCCTAAGCATGAATATCACAACCCTTTATCTTTAGTTCAAACCCAAGCGTGCTGAAGGCAGAACAGATTGCTCTTACAGAACTGCTAAAAGTTAGTGAAGTTGCTAATACTAGGGGAAAGTTCTGAAGGTAGATAAGTCTCCTGGACCTCACGGATTACACGCCAGGGTTTTAGAAGAGGTAGCTAAACGGATTGTGGAGGAATTAGCAATGATCTTTCAAGAATTAATAGTTTCTGGCATGATTCCAGAGGACTGGAAAATTGCAGATGTCACTCCAAGAAAGGAAGGGAGGCAGAGAAATGCAATTATAGACCAGTTAGCCTGACCTCAGTGGTTGTGTAGATGTTGGAGTTGATTGTGAAGGATGTGGTGTTGGAGTACTTGGTAGTGCATGACAAAATAGGCATAAGTCAGCTTGGTTCCCTTAAGGGAAAACCTTGTCTGACAAATCTATTGGAATTCTTTGAAGAAATAACAAGCAGGATAGTCAAAGAAAATTGGTAGATGTTGTGTGCTTGGATTTTCAGAAAGCCTTTGACAAGGTGCTGCATATGAGGCTGATAAACAAAAGCCCTGGATATAACAGGAAAGGTACTAGCATAGATAAAGGAATGGCTGATTTATCACGAGGCAAAGACTAGGAATAAAGGGAGCCTTTTTGTATTGACTCTCATGATTAGTGGTGTTCCACAGGGGTCTGTATTGGATCTTCTTCCTTTTACATTGTATGTCAATGATTTGGATGATAAATTTGATGGTTCTGTGGCCAAGTTTGTGGATGATATGAAGGTAGGTGGAGGGGGAGATGGTGCTGAGGAAGTAGAGAGGCTGCAGAAGTACTTAGACAGATTAGGAGATTGGGCAAAGAGGTGGCAGTTGGAATACAGTGTCCGGAAGTATATGGTTTTGCACTTTGGCAGAAGGAATAAAAGCATAGACTATTTTCAAAACAGGGTGAAATTTTAAAAAATCAGAGGTGCATCGGGATTAGGGAATCCTCATGCAGGAATTCCTAAAGGTTAATTTGCAGAATTAGCTGGTGGTGAGGAAGGCAAATGTGATTTTAGCCTTCATTTCTTGAGGACTAGAATGCAAAAACAAGGATACAATGCCGAGGCTTTATAAGGCACTGATGAGTTTTCACTTGGAGTACTGTGAGCAGTTTTGTACCCCTTATTTAGGAAAGGATGTGCTGGCATTGGAGTGGGTTCAGAGGAGGTTGACGAGAATTATTCTGGGAATGAAAGGATTATCACATGAGCACCAACTGAAGGCTCTGGGCCTTTTCTTGTTGGAATTTAGAAGAATGAGGGAGGATCTCTTTGAAACCTATTGAGCATTGAAAGTCCTAGACAGAGTGGATGTGAAGAGGATGTTTCATTTGGTGGGGGAGTCTAGGACCAGAGGGCACAACCTCAAAATCGAGTGATGTCCATTTGAACAGAGATGAAGAGGAATTTCTTTAGCCAGAGGGTGGTGAATCTGTGGAATTGGTTGCCACAGGCATTTGTGGAGCCCAGGTTACTGGGTGCAGCTAAGGTGGGGGTTTATAGGTTCTTGATTAGTTGGGGTGTGAAAGATAATGGGAAGAAGGCAATAAAATGGGTTTGAGAGGGAAATGGGTTAGCCATGATGAAATGGTGGAGTGGACTTGATCGGCTGAATGGCCTAATTCAGCTCCTCTGAATAAGATGAATAATGAGCTAGTAATCATGGGTTCATGGACTGTTCAGAAATCTGATCGCAGTGGGGAAGAAATTTTTCCTAAAACATTGAATGTGAATCTTTAGGCTCCTGTATCTCCTTCCTGATGGTAGTGACGAGAGGGGGGCATACCCTGCATGGCATCCTTAGTAACAGATGTTCACCTTCTTGAGGCATCAATCTTTCAAAATGTCTTTGATTGTGCCCATGATAGGGCTGGCTGAGTCCATATCAAAGTTGAAAGGCGACGGTAGGTGAGGTTACATTACAGACGTGTTTCAGCAGGGTTAGCTTACATGTGCGTGCTTTGTTTCTGGAACCACTCTCCATTTATTTGCTGAAAATTCTATCTTCTCAGTACTCAAAGTCCTCCAAACTTTCAATTCTGAAGCTGGCTGGAATGAATAGAATTTCAGCATCGAATAAGACAGCTTTCAAGAGGTGTTTTTTTTTACCAGCAAAGTTGGCCTGCGTGATGGATAGACAATTGATCGATGCATTTTAGCGACTTCTAGTACAGTGATATGTGCTTGACCTAAGCCATTTGACAACAGAGTTAGCATCCTGGTTTTAATGAACATGCAGCTGTTGTTTACTAAGCAACATTGTATGTGACACCATGCGAGTATCTGGTGCTGGAATTACAAGGCTGCTCACACTCCTTGTCAGTTCATGTCTTTTCCTTCACAACAAACAAGGTGAAATATTTAGCAAGTCCAAGCGGCTACTGTTACTTAGGGATATGACTGGGCTATTTAATGCCTCAAGCCTGTTCTACCGTCACTGATAAAGATTGATCAGTGACCTAACTCCACAACTCTACCTTTTCCGTGGATACCAAATATTTGCTCAACAAAAATCCTTCAATCTGAATAGTCTGAGGGTCACATAGAACTACAGCACAGAAGCAGGTCCTTTGGCCCATCTAATGAGTGCTGAACTATTATTCTGCCTTGTCACCTGGACCAGAACTCTTCATACTCCTCCCTACCCAGGTACTTATCCAAACTTCTCTTAACATTGCAATTGAACCCACATCCACCAGTCCACTGGCAGCTCGACCCACACTCCTACCGCCCTCTGGGTGAAGAGGTTCCCCCTCATATTCCCGTTAAACATTTCACCTTTTACCCTTAACGCACGACCCCTAATTCCAGTCTCATCTAACCTCCGTGGACAAAACCTGCTGCGTTTACCCTGTCTATACCCCTCATAATGTTAAGTAGCTCTTTCAATCTACTCTCATTCTCCTACACTTCAGGGAATAAAGTCCTAACCTTTCCCTACAGGTTGGGTCCTCAAGTCCCGGCAATGTCCCTATAAATTTTCTCTGCACTATTTCAATCTTGTTGATATCTTCCCTGTAGGTAGTGGCAAGAACTGCACACAGCTCTCCAAGTTGGGCCTCACAGATAATGAACACTGAGCTGAACTGAATATGCCTGCACTCTCTTGATATTATGCTTTATATTCCATTTTCCTCACTCATTTTTTTTTGTTGCCTTTGGCATGATTTGCTTTTATATGCACTTGGGGGTGTTTGATGTTTTTTTTGAACAGATTAGAAACATAGAAAACCTACAGCACAATACAGGCCCTTCGGCCTACAAAGTTGTGTCGAGCATGTCCTTACCTTAGAAATTACCAAGGGTTACCCATAAATCTCTATTTCTCTAAGCTCCACGTACCTATCCAGGTGTCTCAGAAAAGACCCTGTCATATCCGCCTCCACCACCATCGCCGGCAGCCCATTCCATGCACTCACCACTCTGTGTAAAAAATTTACCCCTGACATCCTCTCTGAACCTACTTCCAAGCACCTTAAAACTGTGCCCTCTCATGCTAGCCATTTCAGCCCTAGGAAAAAGCCTCTGACTATCCACATGATCAATGCCTCTCATCATGTTGTACACCTCTATCAGGTCACCTCTCATCCCCTGTCACTCCAAGGAGAAAAGGCCAAGTTCACTCAACCTATTCTCATAAAGCATGCTCCTCAATCCAGGCAACATCCTTGTGAATCTCCTCTGAACCCTTTCTATGGTTTCCACATCCTTCTTGTAGTGAGGCGACTGGAACTGAGCACAGTACTCCAAGTGGGGTCTGACCAGTGTCCTGTGGAGCTGCAACATTACCTCTCAGCTTTTAAACTCAATCCCATGATTGATGAAGGCCAATGAACCGTATACCTTCGTAACTACAGAGTCATGGTTCCATGGTTTTCTTTGGTTTCTGGCTGTCTGTGGGGGAGACGATTCCCAGGGTTATATACTCATATGTACTTACATGATAAATGTACTTTGAATCATTGAATCTTTGAACCAACATCTCATACAACTTCAACATAACATTCCAACCCCTGCACTCAATACTTTGATTTATAAACGCCAAAATGCCAAAGGCTCTTTTTACGACCTCATCTACCTCTGACACCATCTTCAAGAAATACATTTAAATTCTGAACTTTCACCTTCAGCAGTCAAGACATTACATCCTGAAAGAACTGCAGTTGGCCAGCGGGCTAATTTTAACTCATTGATAACTACTTCTATCATTAAAGAAGTACATCAATTCACCATCACTCCTGAGTTCTGGGTCTGTGACGGTCTTCATTCATCTCTGACATACCTCAGCAAGTCATAAGCTGAAGAAAGAGCATCGCAAAATGCTGGAAAAACTCAGCAAGTTAGGCAGCATGTATAGGAAGGAATAAAGAATTGACATTTCAGGTTGAGATCTCTGCAGAATCTCTTGTGTTTGTGATAAGTAGCTCAATCACTTTGCAGTGGCAGCAATGGGGGTTCGATTCCCGGCACTGCCTGCAAAGGAGATCGTGCATTCTCCCTGTGACTTCATGGGTTTCCTCTGGGTGATCTGGTTTCACTCCCCCCACATTCCAAAGATGTACATGCTAGGGTTAGTGAGCTGTTGTTGTTGATCCATTCCACGCCTTATGGCAACCTTGCCATTTCTGTAGCATCTTGTCTGGGTTTTTTTTTAATAAATCCGAGTTGCTGGCTCGATGCTCAACCCAGCACGAATGGAAAGCGTGCAAGGAACTGGCCAAATTCGAACTTGGGACCATTCATCTTGAAATCTGGTGCAGATGCCACTACACCACTGGCTAGCTTCAGTGAGCTGTGGACATGCTGTATTGGTGTGGTAGTGTGGCGATAGTCTGCTCTGCACAATCCTCACTGACTTGATTTGACTCAAATGACACATTTCACTGTATGTTTTGATGTATATCTGACAAATACAGCTAATCTTTATCTTTATTAAAGCAAAAGAAGTCCCATTTCCTCCCATTTGGAGATGTGACTTATGTTCTGATTTGGAGATGTGACTTAAATGATCCTTTGGAGTGATAAGTACAAGTACAGAGTTGAAAGCAAACTGTGAAGGAACTCGTCAGGTCCGACAGCATCTGTAGAAGGAGATAGATGCTTTGAGATAAAACCTTTCATCAGGACCTGAAACAGGAGAGAGGAGATGGCCAATGTGAAGCGGGGTAAGGGGAATGGATGGAGTAGGTGATGGTAAATGATCGGTGGATCTGTTTGAGGAAGGGTGATAGGCAGATGCAGAAAGGGAGAGTGGAAGCAGTGACCAATCACCTCCCAGTCTCTGTCACAAACATCCCCACATCATCTGCTGTCACCTTTCCTTACTGGCATCTGCCTATCGCTTGTCAACTCTTGCTTCACCCTTTCCCCTCACCTCTTCATAATGACTATCGACCCTCTGTTCTGCCTGCCCAGATGAAGCATCTCAAACTAATATGTGAACTGTTCCTTTCCCTCTGCTGATGCTGCGTGATCTCCAGCGGACTGCATTTTGACCCAGATGCTAACACCTGCAGTCTATTGTGTCTCCAAGCTTTCAGAGTTGTTGAGATATGAAAGTATTTTTGCATGCTTCTGGCTGCATCACAGGTATGGAAATATCAATGCCCTTGAATCGAAAATCCTACAAAAGGTAATGGATACTGCCTAGTTCATCACAGTAAAGTGCTCCCCACCATTGAGCACATCTACATGAAGCATCATCCCAGGAAAGCAGCATCCATCATCAGGGACACCACCCACCCAGGTCATGCTCTCTTCTCACTGCTGCCATCATGAAGAATGTACAAGAACCTCAGGACTTACACCACCAGGATCAGGAACAATTTTTACCCCACCCCCAACCATCAGGCTCTTGAACCAAAGAGGATAACATCACTTGCTCCTCATTGAAATGTTCCCACAAGCCATGGACATACTTTCAAGGACTCTTCATCTCATGCTCTTGATGCTTATTGCTTATTTATTCATTATTAGTATTTCTTTATTTTCTTATTTTTACAATTTGCTTTCTTTTGCACAGTGGTTGAATGGTCAAATTGGTGTGGTCTTTCATTGATTCTATTATGATGATTATTCTATTGTAGATTTATTGAGTATGCCTGCAATAAAGTTAATCTCAAGGTTGTATATGGCAAACTTGCTATTAAATTTACTTTGAACTTTAAATTTTGAACTGAATAATGTTGAGGAAACTGATGCATTGCTTGGCTTTCACAATATTGGAAGGATGGGGTGAGTTATGGTCTTACAGTTCATTATGATCTTGTGGAGCTGGGTAATCCTTATTTTGCTGTGTTTTATATTCTCCTATGTCCCTCCAGTGCAAATCAATGAGTGACAGGAATTGCAATTAACTAGATTGAGAGATGTTGAGTTTCAATGACACACAAAGCATGCATCACAAAACCAATGAGACTGGACAAATTCAAGAGCTACTTCATGCAATTTAATCTGTTAAAGCTGCTCATCTAAGCTGATTTTTTTGTCAGACATTTCCTCCCTTTCCCCCGCTGCCTCTGTGAAATGTCTACAATGTTCTGTCTTGAAGATTCTGGCTCTACTTTTTTTGGTAGCAACGTAATGAAGATGTACACTCAGTGGCCACTTTATTAGGTACACCTGCTCCTTATTACAAATATCTAATCTGCCAATCACATGGCAGCAACACAATGCATGAAAACACACAGACATGGGTCAAGTGATTCAGTTGTTCTTCAGACCAAATGCCAGAACGGGGAAGTAACGTGTCGTGGTGTGCACTCGCAGTACTGGTCCCAAGTGCGGAGGCTCTCTCTGTCACAGTAGTTGCAGGCACTGGATGTGCTGGAAATGGCAGCCGCAGTCACGGGAAGTGCCGACAACGACTCAAGCCCAGGACCGGCGGGTGGCATGAAGAGATGGAAACAAGAGATTAGGCATAGGATTACCAGCAGAGCCTTCGGAGGAGCGACTGAGTAACACTGCAAGACAATTCATTCTCTCCTACACAGTGGCTCCACTAGGGCACTGAACCAGAGTCCTCTTTAAATAATCAGAGAATGCTGGAAACTTGTGCCAATCACAATTAACAACAAGATTAAACTAAAAGCACAAGAGCTTAATAGCTCTTGTTAAGAGAACGATTAGTAAATAGAGGTACTTGAGAAACCTAGAAGTTCAATGCAGAGACCTGCACTGCTCATGACATCATGTGCTCTAAGTGACTTTAACTGTAGAATGATTAATTGGTGCCAGATAAGGTGATCTGAGTATTTCAGAAACCGCTGATCTCCTGGGATTTTCACATGGTAGAGTTTACAGAGAATATTGAGAAAAGCAAACAAATAAAAACATCCAGCGAGCAGTGGTTCTGTGGGTGAAAATGCCTTGTTAATGAGAAAGGTCAGAGGAGAACGAATATACTGTTGGTGGCTGATAAAGAGACTCTTACTAGGAAATGGTTATCTCAGGAGAGCCCAACTTTAAATGCATGGATGGAAATTACAATGGACATTTACAAAATGGAGAAGATAACAACATCTGTTAATCAGAAGCTGGAGCAATTTGATTCAAACTAGGAAAAATGTTTTAACTACATAATGCCTCATAGGCCTGATTTTATTCTCACAAATCAATGAATCTGTTGTAAAAAAAAGATCACTCCCTATTTGTACATAGTTTTTTCCTTTTGCTTTTTTTTTCTTTCCACTCTTTTCTATAAATACTATGGTAAATAATATGTGGAGATTTGTGACATATGTGATTATATGATATATATGTACAATATCTGAAATACACCTTATGGAAACGTTTGATGATGAACTTCAATAAAAAAAAATAAATTACAAAAAAAAGAGGAAGGTCAGAGGAGAATTGTCGGACTGGTTCAAACTGATGGAATATAACTAACTCAAACAACTATGTGTTACAAGAGCGGTGTGCAGAAAGTATCTCTGAATGTGAAAACCATTGAACTTTGATATGGATGGGTTACAGCAGCAGAAGACAGTAGACATACACTCAGATGACACTTCAGTAGGTACAGGAAGTATCCAGTTCAGTGGGTACTGAGTGCATATTCAATGACTTCTCTAGTAGGAAATTCCACAGGTTCACCACCCTCTGAGTGAAAAAATCTTTCCTCTTCGAATTATGGAATGTCTTGTCTCATATCTTAGGTTTTGACTGCATACTAGGCCACAGAGCTGGGAGAAACATCTCTCTACTTAAGCACAAGTGGTTCTGTAGTGGCTGCAAATCTCAAGCGACGCACACGCAAAATGCGGGAGAACTCAGCAAGTCTGGCAGCATCTACGGAGGGGAATAAAGAGTCAATGCTTTGATCTTCATCTGGACTGGAAATGGAGGGGCAGAGGTCAGAATAAGAAGGTGGGGAGAGGAGAAGCAGTACAGCCTGGTAGGTGATAGGTGAAACCAGGTAAGGGGGAAGGTGGACAAAGTAGGTTGCTGGGAGGGGATAGGTGGAAGAGGTAAATGGCTGAAGAAAAAGGAATGTGATAGGAGAGGACAGTGGACCATGGGAGACTGTGCCATTTTGTAGGACATGGGCAATCATGTTCTTATCAAAACTGTGATTGTTCTTGGCGATTTCTCTACAGAAGTGGTTTGCTACTGCCTCCTTTTGGTTATTGTCTTTACAAGACAATGACGCCAAACATTAGCAATACTCTTCAGAAATTATCTGCCCAGCATCAGTGTTACATAACCAGGACTTGTGATATGCACCAGCTGCTCGTATGACCATCCACTACCTACTCAAAGGCTTCACATGACCCTGATCTGGGGTGGTGGGCCACTATGCAGGTGCTACACCTTGCCCTAGGGTGACCTGCAGAGCCTTGCACCTCCTTTAGAGATGTATCTCCACACGGCCACCCAAAATACATAAATACAGGAATGCAAACAGCATTATGAAAAGTGTTTTAAAGCCTTTATAGTGCAGTGACCAACGTAACAGATAGAGGGGGTTACCTAGAATGGTTGATCAGATTAACTGCCGTGGAGAAGAAACTTTTAATATGGCATGGAGTTTTTGTTTTAATAGCCCTCTGGTGCTTTTTGAAGTCTGCTCGGTGGGAAGTGTTGCAATGATTTTTCCTGCCGGCTTCTTTGTCCTGGACACAGACAAAGCTTGCAGTGATGGTAGAGTGCAGCTAATGACCTTTTCTGCTGACCGGAGAGCTCGCTGTAGTTCTTGTACATTGTGGGAGCATGCTGCACCAAACCAGACAGTGACGGCTGACGTGAGGATGCTCTCTGTGATGGCAGTGTAAAATTGCTCCAGTATGTTCTGGGAAGATGGAACTTTACTAACCGTCGCAAGAAGCATATCCTCTGACAGTTCTATAGAAGGTAATGCTATTTATTTATTTAGGGATACTGCGTGGAATAGGTACAAGCTGTGCTGGCCAACAATCCTCAATTTAACTGAAATATTAAATGCACAACAACATGAATCTGAAAAGAATGAAGGGATGTTCATTCATAACACATGAAAATTCCTAATACATGTAAATGTATATGAAGAATAAAGTAGATCCTTAGTCCATGATATGGATTATGAGCAGGCAGAAGGCATTAACCAGATCACGATTAGCACAGTCGTTGTGGACCAAAGTCCCTGTTCCTGCACTGTACTGTTCTATGTTCTGTACTGAGTTTGTTCCTGTTCTGCAGGGTTTTGCATCCTGTAATTTTATCAGTATATTCCTAAAAGTACGTCCTTTGCTTGGTACATGTGCAAAAACATTAGGTGTCCTCTAATAACCTGCTGAAAAGCCTGCCCAAGCTGGGTGAGGCTGAGAGGGAATCTTCAAACCCGACTGTGAAAGCATCTCATCTAAGCCAGAGCTTCTGCAAAACAGTATAAAAACAAACAAGAAAATCTGCAGATGCTGGAAATCCATGTAATGCACACAAAATGCTGGAGGAATTCAACAGTTCAGGCAGCATCTATGGAAAAGAATAACCGGTCAATGTTTCAAGCCGAGATCCTGGGCCTTGGGCTGAAACATCGACTGTACTCTTTTCCATAGATGCTCCCTGGCTTGCTGAGTTCCTCCAGCATTTTGTGTGTGTTCCTAATATAAAAACAATTGTTTTATATTAAATCAGAGCTTTAATATGAAAAGAATCAAGGGATATGATGTTAGTTTTGAAAGTGAGGCGAAAGCCCATCCAAGGTCATTAAACTACAGAGGAATTGTGAGGGGCTCACTCCTGTTTTCATTTCCTGTGTCAGCTTGGTGCATTACACATGACAAGAATCCATACTATCTACTGTCCACACATGTGGCATGATTGCTTGACATGGGGTCATGCTGATTGGGAAGAAGCGTTCAGTAAAAACTGTGGAGAAAAGCTCATCAGAATATTGACTCTCAGATTGCAGAGTGTCTTGTAGATTAATAAATTCATCATTATGTGTGTCAAAAACAATCACTCTACCTGTAGGAAGGCTTGACGACTTTTGACAATTTGAATTGCTAATCACTATTTCCACATCAGGGGACAGTGGAGCGTGAACGAAAGCTTTGAAGTGGTCTTCCTCTGTGCATTGTTTCCCATCCGCTGATCTCATCAGTATCTTCCCGAGGGTACATCTCTTGCTCAGTACAAGGATGCTTGGTGTCCTCTAGTAATCCACTTAAAAGCCTGCCCAAACACAGTGAGGCTCAGAGGGAATCCTGGCACATCACTGTCTCTGAACCCTAACCTGGTCTGTAACTTCCCTGTCTGTCCCTAAAACCATCCTATGAACTTAAAAAAACCCGCTAAGTCTGGGTCATGATCTTGATGGAATCCACAGCTTGGTGCCATCTTGAAAAAATAAATAAAGGAGCAAAGATAAAACTGCCTTCCCTCTTCCACTTCAGCATGCACACATCAAGAAAGATTTTTGAATAGCATTTCTGATTCACACTATTACCTTATGGGAGGCAGAATGAAGTTGTAAAGGGAAGGAGGGCAGAGGCTGAGAGACTGAGGGAGGAGGAAGTGAAGGAGTGAGAGGATCATTTTGGGGCTGATGAAGACAATGTGGGGGCAATTGTGCATCTGTGTGAGGAGCAATCCCATCAATCCCATTTCCCCAGTTACCGCCCTATCATCACAAAGAGGACCACAACCTTGTCATGGTTTGGAGGGTTGCATGCTCCAGTGACCTGGAGAGCTGTGCTGGCTGGAGTCAGGGCTCTTGGTAGGGTCATCCATGCAAACAGGTCAAAGGGTAGAGGGCAGACTAAGAGTGGTCCACCAGTCCTCCGAGTCTGGGGGCTCTGCTCAGGGCTAACAATCCTGTCTGGTCAAACAAAATTGTTATGGAAACAACAATGAAGCCTCTTTCTACATCAGAGTAGCCAAGGACAGACAGAGATGGAGGACCTTCATTGCTGCCCTAAATGTCAGTGGAGTAATGGGCAGTGAGTAAGTATCCTTTCTTCTATTCTCTCTCATGTGCCCATCATCTCCCTTGAGTTCTCCTGACACTTACCCACACCAGGGGTAATGTACAGGGGCCAATTATCTTAACAACGAGCATGTCTTTGGAGCATGGGAGGAGACCCAGCAGAAACCCATATGAATATATTTTCATGGAGGATCTTCACACTGGTAGTGCCTGAGGTCAGGATCAAACCCAGGTCCCTGGAGTTGTGAGGGAACTTTTGCACCATTGTCTCACACTGGTGGCCTTTTACCACAACTGATAATCAAAATAGATCCTCTGACTGCAAATTTTGGAGTTTAGTGGAGGATATGGTTGGCCTTCCGCTAATATACTGTAGACTTCTCTGTGGATTTACAGAGCTAACGGTGCTACTTTATTATTTATTGGATGTAAATAACATTGCCAATGCCAGAAAGATCTACTCCTTCATACTTTTGTAAACATGATGGTGAGCTGGCTCGCTGAACAGTTCCAGTTACCAATGGTGAATGTACTGTAACAGTAGTTAGGTTGGAAGTTCCAGTACTTACAGCCAGCTATGATGAAGGATTGGCAATATATTTCTAAATTAGAACAGTGTGGCATTTTTGAATACCCACCTCCTTTAATGGAAGAGGTTGTGGGCTTTGGAGGTATTGTCAGAATAGCCTTGGTGATGAGCAAGAATGTGCACTAAACATGTGGAGGAGGAAGCAATTGTCCAGGGTCTAGGATGAGGAGCCATTCAAATGGACGACTTTGGAGTGTGTGTATGTCTTCCAGAGAAATGTGAGAACCTGAGGCTGCTCAAACCAAATCCATTGATCTGGCATTTTATTAGCTATTTTTTGTTTGTATTATTGGTGCTGGGTGGCAGGGTGGAGATGCGTCTCTATCAGTGGAGGTGTAGGGTGCTCCATCTCTCGGCTACCCTGCAAGTCACCCTTGGGCAAGGTGTAGCACCTGCCTAGACCCCCAATCAAGGTCATGTGAAGCCACGGGAGCAGGTGGTGCAGATCACTTATGTCAAACAACATGACCCATAATGATGATAATGATGATGATTGGTGCAAGGTTTTTCCAATAGGGGAACCATCTCAAGTTACCAGTATTGAACATCATGTAATGGGCTCAAATTCTACCTGGATCTCACGTTGCCATGAAAAGAGAGGCTGGAAAATGTGGCTCAGTGAGATTTTGATCTACACTGGAACAGATTTGGACTTCCAGCTGAGGAAGGACTAAGTTAGAATGAGAATCAAAATTCAGTTAGATATCACTGACATACTGTGTGTTGTGAAATCTGTTGCTTTGCACAGTTAATATACCATAAATCATAAGATATATGAAATATGTATAAAAATCAAATTAAGTAAGTAGTGCAAAAAAGAGAGCAAAATTTGTGAGATAGTGTTCATGGGTTCATTGTCTATTCAGAATCTGATGGCGGAGGTGAAGAAACTGTTTCTAAAACATTGAGTGTGTTTCCTCAGGCTCCTGTACTACCTCCTTGATGGCAGTATTAAAAAGAGAGCATAACCTGGGTGATGGGGCCCTTAATGATGGATGCTACCTTTTTGAGGCACCCCTTTTGTAGATGTCCTCGATGGAGGGGAAGTCACTGCCCATGATATAGCTGGCAGAGCTTGCAACCCTCTGCGGATTTTCCCGAACCTGCGCTGTGGCCCCTCATACCAGACGGTGATGCCACCAGGGGCCACTGTACAGGTGGTGAACATAGTGACGATTTCACATCTGTGGGAAAAATATCCTTCTGGTGGTAGTTGTAGGGATTGGTCTTCAGTTTGCCACTGGATTCAACCTAGCTGAATCTACACAGCTAGGAGTGGTTCTATTGCAATTACAAAACAGCCACAGGGAGGCAAAACCTTCACGGGGAGCTGAACATGAGGACATCTGCAGATGCTGGAAATTAAAGCAACACATACAAAATGCTGTTGGAATGCAGCAAGCCAGGTAGCATCTATAGGAAGAAATACAGTCGACGTTTCAGGCTGAGACCCTTCGCCAGGACTAACTGAAAGAAAAGATAGTAAGAGATTTTGCTGAAGTTTCTTTTGCTTTAGATTGAATTCAAAATTAGTTATTGTCATTCTCTAGTACTGTAAATCAGAAAGAACTGATTGTTACTTCTGATACGCTGCAACATAAAAAAACACAAGAAGCTTAAAGTAACACAAGAAATATAGTACTGTGCAGAATTTTTAAGCACTCGTATATATACTGTAACTGGGGTGCCTAAGACTTTTGCACAATACTGCATTTGTCAACATGGAACTGAGAATGAGTTTGTAAATCTGGTGGAAGCAAAGGATGTTGGAAATGGCAAGAGTGGAGTGCCATGGGAGGGGAATGGGACAGGAGGCAGAAAAGGAGTGCCAGGGGTGGTAGGTGGAGACATACCCAGCTCTGAGCAACCAGGCAAGCTCATTTGATTACAAACAATTGGTTTATTGATCATTACAGAATATCTCTCTTGTGCTTCCCACTCCTTCCCCACTCCCTGCCCCCTTCCCACTCTCAGTCCACAATAGAGACCCATATCAGAATCAGGTTTATCATTGCTCACATATGTTTGTTAGTGGCAGCAGTACAGTGCAATACATAAAATTATGACAGCACTGTGCAAAAGTCTTAGACACTCTAGCTATATATATATTTATACCTGAGACTTTGGCACAGTACTGTATAAAGAGCAATCCTAGAAAATGTAACGTCCAAATAACTGTTCAATTGTGGTCATATATTCGTAAGTTTAGCTCGTATACATAGATTGATTGTATGGACATAAGGAGTTACTAGGTGCAGTAGTATCTATACAAAAGATAACTCTGTCAGGAAATGATAAAGTGACTCCTGGAAATTTATCATTTATTTCAAATGTGTTGATCTTCTTCGAGTTATCATCTCAGACAATGTGAGGAGACCTCAAGCCTCGGTTGAAGGGGTACCATTATCAATGGATTGCTACCCAGACCTCACAGAGCCAGTAACCTGCTTTCGACACGTGGCATTGGGCCATTGGAGCTTTGGCCATTATTGAGCTCTGAAGAAACTAATTAAGAGACTACAGATAATTTGGCACCAGTATTTTGTGTTCCCAAGAGAATTTCTTAATGCTATCCTTGAACTGTGACAGGGACATCTGAAGACAATGTTTGCAGTGTAAAAGCCAGGAAATGTAATATGTTTATATTAATGATGAATTGAGTTGGCCTGGTTTACCCTGAGCCTGTCAACTGTGACTTTACTCAGCCCAGCATGTCCAGGGACTCTAACTCTTATGTAATCTTGGCAATGGAGATTATGTAAATTGTCCTTATTTCAAACTGGAGTTGTCAGGTCTTACGGTGAAGGGACTGTGATCATTATTGTCAGATTCCTCCTTTTTATTGTTATGATGTACTGAAAAGAAAATAATGCCTAGCTAGTGTATTCTCTCTTTACTGATGTTTTTGGTAGGTTGGAAAATTGACAGCAGTGGCAAATCAGTTCATAAGAGGTGTTGAAGTTTAGGGTAGGTGGACCGTGAGTATGCTGAACCATAGAATACGTTGAAGGATCATATAGCTTGCTTCGGCTCCTGTTTTCTTTTGTTTTTGTGCTTGCATATTCACAGTGATAAATAAAATCAGCACTTCAGTTTGAAATGGGAAGGGGAGGAGGTCTTTGGGATTCTAATGTCTACTGTAACTCATTCTTCAGGGTTTTCTTCTGGTTTGTGGATGTTTGTGAAGAGTAAGAACTTCAGGTTGTATACTGTATGCATTCTACGATATTAAACTGAACCAGTGAAGTTTGGTGTTCTAAGGCTCAATGCAAGACCTGAGCACACAAAATGGGAAGGAGTACTGTATTGTTCAAGAAAGAGGAAGAGTTCTTTCTCATTTCCAAAGCAAAACGTGAGACGTTATTGGCTCTCACTTGTACTTCCCTTTGTGAAATCTCTTCCATGGATTCCATTGGAACCAAACGGTGGAGGAGATTTTAGCCAATGGGTGATGATCTTGCTTGCATTTGGTACAGGCAATCAAAGGTGACTGTCTCTGAGCTGTCTTTGGTCCAATTGTTAAACCAATATCCTAGTGCCTGGTCAGATGTAAAAAGGTCTGATGTTTTAATTCAGAATTTTAAGAAAAGATTAGCTTAATTTGTCATGTGTGTAACAAAACATTCAGGGAAATGCATAGTTTTGTGCTAATGACCAGCACAGTCTGAGGATCGTGCTGGGGCAGCCCACAAATGTTGCTATGCTTCTACCGCTAACATAGCATGCCCACAATGTACTAAACCTAGGCTAACTGTACTTCTTTGGAATAAGGGTGGAAACTGGAGTACCTGGAGGAAACCCACACACTCATGGGGAGGACATACAAACTCTTTACCGACAGTGATGGGGATCAAACCCCGTCTGGTACACTGGTACTGTAAAATGATTGTGCTAACCGCTATGCTACTGCACCACCCCTTCTCTATTTCCTGAAAGAACTGAAGTTCAAGAATTGAAGAGGATAAACAGGCATCTGAAGAATAGATTGCTAAATGTAATTAGGATAAGTTAATTTTGTGGATGATTGGGTTAAGGATTGTTTTGATATTGAATATATGTACTTCCAATGAAAATCCAAATAGTGTTTCTGTATTCCTATCTCAATCAACATCATGAAATGCAGTGTAACTGTTCATTTATATTGTATGCTCTTTTATACAAAGGCTGTATATTTCAAATAGTAATTAGCTATAAAGTAATAAGACAATAAGATATAGGAGCATTATTAGGCCACTTAGCCTATGGAGTCTGCTCCGCTAGTTCATTGTCGTTGATCCATTTTCCCCACTCTACCCCAATCTTCTGCCTTCTACCTGTATCCCTTCATGTCCTGACTAATCAAAAATCTATCAACCTCTGCCTTAAATATACTCAGTGATTTGGCCTCCCCAAAACAAATTCCAGATTCACCACTGTCTGGCTGAAGAAATTCCTCCTCATCCCTGTTCTAAATGGGCGCCCATTTATGCTGAGGCTGTGCCCCCTGGTCTTAGACTCCCCCAGCATTGGAAATGTCCTCCCCGCGTCAACTCTATTGAGGTCTTTCAACATTTGATAGACTCATTGGTCATGATGAGGATGATAAACTCTTGTACAAATTCAGATTTTTGCTTTTGCTTTACACATGCAGCTTATCAGGAAGTGACAAACTGCAAGTGAAGTGCCTGTCCTGTTCTTCCTTTGCAAGCCTGATAAAGAAAGACACATTTTGGATGAGAGCTTCAATTGTAGTGAAAAATGTAATTTCTGAGGTGAGAGTGAGTTCAAATCCAATAGTTTTTGGCTCAATCTAGAAGTGATATTCATGCAATATTGAGAAGGGCAGCTGAGACACAATTAAAGGCAGGAAGGTGAAATGGCAGGCCACTGCACAAGAAAGTGAAGTTGGGGGGTAAAAGTCATTAGACTAAGGGTGCGTACATCTACTTTCACTCACCTGAAACATGAAGCCTCAAAGCTGTCAACATGCCTGTCCAAGCTGACATAGTATTGTCAGATAGAAACAAGCCAGAGGCTCTCTCTGATTGACAGGGCAATCAGTAAAGATGATTGATCTAGGGCTTTGCAGATCATAGATTTTGTTTCCCACTGTTAATCTTATATGTTGCACCAGGAATATACTTATGCACTGTTGTGGGAGTTTTGGCTCAGGCAGAGGATGACACCTTATTCTATCAGAGGCATTCCACATCAGGTAGTGCTACTCACTGTTCGGGGAATACAGAACGGTGCAAGAGACTAAGGCACATGTAAAATATTCTGTAAAGCAAAGATGCTTTCAAAGATAATGAAATGAAAAGTTTCTAAATATCAAGAAGAATGCTACAAAGAGCAGTAAATAGTAAAGAAAAAAACTAAATCAAATCAATATCTGCTGTGACCACACTTTGCCTTTAGAACTACATCAATTCTTTCAGGTAAACCAGTGTGCAGTTTTAATAGAAAATCAGCTGGCAGGTTGTTCCAAGCACCTTGGAGAACTTGCCACAGTTCTACTGC
Source organism: Hypanus sabinus (assembly GCF_030144855.1). Lineage (NCBI taxonomy): Eukaryota > Metazoa > Chordata > Chondrichthyes > Myliobatiformes > Dasyatidae > Hypanus > Hypanus sabinus. The sequence continues at coordinate 31,615,991 of NC_082733.1, read as the reverse complement.
AGATTTTGGCTGTCTCACTTGGTTCTGTCTGTCCAGGTAATCCCAGGCAGCCTTGATGATGTTGAAATCTAGGCTCTGTGGAGGCCATATCATCTGAAACTATATAAAAATATCTATTGTGCCTAAGACTTTTGTACAGTAACATAGGCCTAGAGTAATACTGAGCATTGTTGCAATGAACTAAATGATTTTCAAGGAATGAAGTTATTTACTGATCTCATAATAACTTCGGTCTTCTCTCTGAAGCTCAGAAAGTGATTTGCGTCCTTTTCGATAAGCAGAGTTTTGTCTTGTTTTGACACTGTTCTGGGAGAGGTGAACTACACTATTCCGGGCTGATAGCCATTGGCTGTTCCAAGAACGATGTTACGGACTGTTACCTGTGTGGTGCTGTTGGCAATTCCAGCAGTAATGTTACAGACAGTTCCGTAAGTGAAGTGACAGAGTATTTCAGGTGTGATGCTATAAACTGTTCCTCAATTGAGGTTATCAACTGTTGCAAAATTGAAGTCAATGTATTTTCTAGGAGGGATTTTATAAACTGTGTATACATTGATATTATAGACTATTCTAGAAATGGTGGCTTTAGAGTATTCCAGGAATGATCCCATGAACGGCCTATCTATCTATCAATCCTTTTGTTTATTTATTTATTTATTGTAACTTATAGTCATTTTATGTTTGCACTGTACTGCTGACACAAAAAAACAGGTTTCATAACATACGTCAGTGATAATAAACTTGATTCTGATGGTTCTCAGAGTGGTTCTATAGCCTTCTATAAGTGTGATATTATAGAATATGTCAATATATATGCTGCACAGTACTGGGTTTGTTCCAAGAGCTCTGTAATTGGCTGTTCGAAGATCATGTTATAGAATTTTCCAGGAGGTTGTTTCCAACATGTGCTATAGAATTTTGTAGGACTGACATTTAAGCCTTTTCCTCCTGTCAAGCTTTGCACTGAGTTTGAGAAAAGAGTTCATGAACGCTGCGTAAGGCAGGCCAAAATTATTTTCTCTGCCAGCAGGCTTATTGTTGAGGAATAGCATATAAAATGGAGGTGAGGTCAAGTAAGGGCAGCCATTTTGAGAAGGGCTATTTTGGGATCAAAGGGCTGCACATGAGGTCGAAGTTCAGAGGCTATTTTGAGAGAGGTTTCATGCTGGACAGAAGTCTGGTAGGACTTTACTTTTCTTCTAACCCTTGTAGTGACTTGGGCAGAAGGTGGTATGCACCTCCTGTGAAATGTGCGAGAACAGGAGGAGGCCAAGTATCCCTGGTGGCAATGTCTGCAGGAAGTGTGTCCAACTGTAGTTTCTCTGGGAAGAGGTTGGAACATTAGTCAGACTCACTGAAGGGCATGAGGAGGCAGAAAGAGTTATAGATCAGAGTTATAGGCAAGCCATCTGTCTGAATGGTGACTTGGATCTGCTCTAATTCACCTACTGAAGCAACAGGTCTACAGCAGATGCTGTCTCCTTTGCTCTTCACACAACCCTGGAACATCTAGACAGCAAAGGTGCATACATCAGGATGGTCTTTATTGATCACAGCTTGGCATTTAACACCATCACCCCCTCAAAACTAATCAGTAAACTCCAAGACCTGGTCCTCAATACCCCATTGTGCAATTGGATCCTTGGATTTCCTCACCTGTAGACCCCAGTCAGTGTGGACTGACAAAAACATCTCCTCTGCAATCACCATCTGGGGATATGTACTTAGCCCCCTACTCTACTCACTTTACGCCTATGACCTAAGTACAGCTCAAACACCATATACAAGTTCGCTGATGACACCACTGTTGTGGGTTGTATCAAAGGGGCTGATGAATCAGCATACATGAGGGAGATTGAAAACTTGGCTGAGTGGTGTAATAACAACAACCTCTCACTCAATGTCAATTAAACCCAGAAGCTGATTCTACACTTCAGGACAGGAAAACCAGACATCCACGAGCCAGTAATTATCAGAGGATCAGAGGTGGAGAGGAACAGTAACTTTAAATTCCTGTGTGTCACTATCTCAGAGGGCCTGTCCTGGGCCCATCATATAAATAATATTGCAAGGAAAGCACAACAGCTCCTCTGCTTCCTCAGGAGTCTGCGGAGATTCGGCATGTCATCGAAAAACTTGGAAAACATCTATAGATGTGTGGTGAAAAGCATGCTGACAGGCTGCATTACGGCCTGGTGTAGGAACACCAATGCCTTTGAGCGGAAAATCCTACAAAAAGTAGTGGAAAATCCAACCATTGAGCACATCTACATGAAACGTTGTCGTAGAAAAGCAGCATCCATCATCAAAGATCCTCATCACCCAGGCCATGCTCTTTTCTCACTGTTGCCATCAGGTAGAAGGAACAGGAGCCTCAGGACTCGCACCACCAGGTTCAAGAACAGTTACTGCCCCTCAACCATCAGGCTCTTGAACAAAAGGGAATAGCAACACTCATTTAAGGTCTTTTATAAGGACTCCGTTATGTTGTTATTTCATGCTCATTATTCATTGCTATTTATTTATATCTGCATTTTCAGTTTGTTTACAATTAACAGTTTCTGATATTTAAAGTTTAGTTACTGTTCTATAGATTTGCTAAGTATGTCGGTAGAAAAATAATCTCAGGGTTGTATGTGGTGACATATATGTATTCTGACAATAAATTTTACTTTGAACTGTGAACTTTGAACTTTCCTGGGAGGGGGCTACATTACAGGGTTAGCCACATTACATGTGACCACCTGGAGGGGCAGGCAGGCAGTGCAGGAGCTCCACCGGCTATTGCCCTCTCTAACAGACACTGTTGGGGGAATGGCCTCACACGGGAAAGCAGCAGCAACCAATTCAGTGCCATCACGACTGCCTGTGTTGTACATCAGCGAGCCGAAGTGTTAGTGGATGTTCTTTTAATCAGGGATGGACACTGTGACTGCAAATGAGTATATTCTGAAATGGGAGGGAGGGCAGCCAGAGGTTGTGGTCTATATTAATTTAGCAAATTAGGTCAAAAGCTGAAAAGGAGGATTGTTAGGGCTGTAATCTCAGAAAAAACTGTGCCGTGTTCTAGTGAGTATCGCAATGGAATATAGATCAGCTGAAAGCACGGCTAAGGAGCTGGTGCAGGGGAACCGATATCACAGAGTCATAGTCATCGAAAAGTACAACACAGAAACAGGCCCTTCATCCCATCTAGTCGATGCCAAACGATTTAAACTCCCTAGTCCCATCAGTCTGCACCTGGACCATAGCCCTCCATACCCTTCTCATCCATGTACCTCTCCAAACTTCTCTTGAACTTTAAAATTGAAATTGCATCTTATTCCACTCTCTCACCACCTTCTGAGTGAAGAAATTTCCCCTCATGTTCCCCTTAAACTTTTCACCTTTCACCCTTAACCCATGACCACTAGTCATAATCCCACCCAACCAAAGTGGAAAATGTTTGCTTGCATTTACCCTATCTATACCCCTCATAATTTTGTAAACCTCTGTCAAATATTCTCTCAATCTTTTATGTTCCAAGGAGTAAAGTCCTAACCTAGTTAATCTTTCCTTATAACTCAGGTCCTCTAGTCCTGGCAATATCTGTACTCTTTCAAACTTATTTACATCTTTCCTGTCGGTAGGTGACCAGAACTGCACATACTAGTAGAAATTAGGCTTCACTGTCTTATACAACTTCAACATAACATCCTATCTCCTGTACTTCATGTATTTCGATCACCTCGATCTCTTACCAGACAAGTGTGATCTTTAAATGAAGAACAGGCTTGTCAGCAGAGCACGGTAGCGTAGCCGTTAGCATAACGTTTCTGAAGCCAGCGACACAGGTTCAATTCTGCCACTGTCTGTAAAGAGTTTCTATGTTTTTCCTGTGACTGCATTGATTTTCTCCAAGTGTTCCAGTTTCCTCCCACATTCCAAAGACGTACGCCTTTGTAGGTTAATTATGGGTGTAAGTGGGAAGTGCAGGTTTGTTAGACTGGAAGAAAACAAGACCAGAAAGGCCTGTTACCATGCTGTGTCTCTAAATAAATAATTTTTAAAAAGACTACACCTGAACTGGACAGAGACCACTATCCTTGCAGGGAAGTTTGCTGGCGCTAATCTGGATGGTTTAAACTAATGACATGGAGAAAGTGGGACCCACAATGAGAGTGACACGGGGAAAGTGGGACCCACAATGAGAGTAACACGGGGAAAGTGGGACCCAGAATGAGAGTGACACGGGGAAAGTGGGACCCACAATGAGAGTGACACATGGAAAGTGGGACCCACAATGAGAGTGACACAGGGAAAGTGGGACCCAGAATGAGAGTGACACAGGGAAAGTGGGACCCAGAATGAGAGTGACACGGGGAAAGTGGGACCCAGAATGAGAGTGACACGGGGAAAGTGGGACCCACAATGAGAGTGACACGGGGAAAGTGGGACCCACAATGAGAGTGACACATGGAAAGTGGGACCCACAATGAGAGTGACACAGGGAAAGTGGGACCCAGAATGAGAGTGACACAGGGAAAGTGGGACCCAGAATGAGAGTGACACGGGGAAAGTGGGACCCAGAATGAGAGTGACACATGGAAAGTGGGACCCAGAATGAGAGTGACACGGGGAAAGTGGGACCCAGAATGAGAGTGACACATGGAAAGTGGGACCCACAATGAGAGTGACACAGGGAAAGTGGGACCCACAATGAGAGTGACACAGGGAAAGTGGGACCCAGAATGAGAGTGACACAAAGAAAGTGGGACCCAGAATGAGAGTAACACGAGGAAAGTGGGACCCAGAATGAGAGTGACACAGGGAAAGTGGGAACCAGAATGAGAGTGACACGGGGAAAGTGGGACCCAGAATGAGAGTGACACGGGGAAAGTGGGACCCAGAATGAGAGTGACACGAGGAAAGTGGGACCCACAATGAGAGTGACACAGGGAAAGTGGGACCCACAATGAGAGTGACACAGGGAAAGTGGGACCCAGAATGAGAGTGACACGGGGAAAGTGGGACCCAGAATGAGAGTGACACGGGGAAAGTGGGACCCACAATGAGAGTGACACGTGGAAAGTGGGACCCACAATGAGAGTGACACAGGGAAAGTGGGACCCAGAATGAGAGTGACACAGGGAAAGTGGGACCCAGAATGAGAGTGACACGGGGAAAGTGGGACCCAGAATGAGAGTGACACAGGGAAAGTGGGACCCACAATGAGAGTGACACGGGGAAAGTGGGACCCAGAATGAGAGTGACACAGGGAAAGTGGGACCCAGAATGAGAGTGACACGAGGAAAGTGGGACCCAGAATGAGAGTGACACAGGGAAAGTGGGACCCACAATGAGAGTGACACGGGGAAAGTGGGACCCACAATGAGAGTGACACGTGGAAAGTGGGACCCACAATGAGAGTGACATGGGGAAAGTGGGACCCAGAATGAGAGTGACACGGGGAAAGTGGGACCCACAATGAGAGTGACACGGGGAAAGTGGGACCCACAATGAGAGTGACACGGGGAAAGTGGGACCCAGAATGAGAGTGACACGGGGAAAGTGGGACCCACAATGAGAGTGACACGTGGAAAGTGGGACCCAGAATGAGAGTGACACGGGGAAAGTGGGACCCACAATGAGAGTGACACGGGGAAAGTGGGACCCACAATGAGAGTGACACGTGGAAAGTGGGACCCAGAATGAGAGTGACATGGGGAAAGTGGGACCCAGAATGAGAGTGACATGGGGAAAGTGGGACCCAGAATGAGAGTGACACGGGGAAAGTGGGACCCAGAATGAGAGTGACACGGGGAAAGTGGGACCCAGAATGAGAGTGACACGGGGAAAGTGGGACCCAGAATGAGAGTGACACAGGGAAAGTGGGACCCACAATGAGAGTGACACGGGGAAAGTGGGACCCACAATGAGAGTGACACATGGAAAGTGGGACCCAGAATGAGAGTGACATGGGGAAAGTGGGACCCAGAATGAGAGTGACACGGGGAAAGTGGGACCCACAATGAGAGTGACACGGGGAAAGTGGGACCCACAATGAGAGTGACACGGGGAAAGTGGGACCCAGAATGAGAGTGACACGGGGAAAGTGGGACCCAGAATGAGAGTGACACGGGGAAAGTGGGACCCAGAATGAGAGTGACACAGGGAAAGTGGGACCCACAATGAGAGTGACACAGGGAAAGTGGGACCCAGAATGAGAGTGACACAGGGAAAGTGGGACCCACAATGAGAGTGACACGGGGAAAGTGGGACCCACAATGAGAGTGACACGGGGAAAGTGGGACCCAGAATGAGAGTGACACGAGGAAAGTGGGACCCAGAATGAGAGTGACACGGGGAAAGTGGGACCCACAATGAGAGTGACACATGGAAAGTGGGACCCACAATGAGAGTGACACATGGAAAGTGGGACGCAGAATGAGAGTGACACGGGGAAAGTGGGACCCACAATGAGAGTGACACGGGGAAAGTGGGACCCAGAATGAGAGTGACACATGGAAAGTGGGACCCAGAATGAGAGTGACACATGGAAAGTGGGACCCAGAATGAGAGTGACACGGGGAAAGTGGGACCCAGAATGAGAGTGACATGGGGAAAGTGGGACCCAGAATGAGAGTGACACATGGAAAGTGGGACCCACAATGAGAGTGACACATGGAAAGTGGGACCCACAATGAGAGTGACACGGGGAAAGTGGGACCCACAATGAGAGTGACACGGGGAAAGTGGGACCCAGAATGAGAGTGACACGGGGAAAGTGGGACCCAGAATGAGAGTGACACGGGGAAAGTGGGACCCACAATGAGAGTGACACGTGGAAAGTGGGACCCAGAATGAGAGTGACACGGGGAAAGTGGGACCCACAATGAGAGTGACACGGGGAAAGTGGGACCCACAATGAGAGTGACACGTGGAAAGTGGGACCCAGAATGAGAGTGACATGGGGAAAGTGGGACCCAGAATGAGAGTGACATGGGGAAAGTGGGACCCAGAATGAGAGTGAGACGGGGAAAGTGGGACCCAGAATGAGAGTGACACGGGGAAAGTGGGACCCAGAATGAGAGTGACACAGGGAAAGTGGGACCCACAATGAGAGTGACACGGGGAAAGTGGGACCCACAATGAGAGTGACACATGGAAAGTGGGACCCAGAATGAGAGTGACATGGGGAAAGTGGGACCCAGAATGAGAGTGACACGGGGAAAGTGGGACCCACAATGAGAGTGACACGGGGAAAGTGGGACCCAGAATGAGAGTGACACGGGGAAAGTGGGACCCAGAATGAGAGTGACACAGGGAAAGTGGGACCCACAATGAGAGTGACACAGGGAAAGTGGGACCCAGAATGAGAGTGACACAGGGAAAGTGGGACCCACAATGAGAGTGACACGGGGAAAGTGGGACCCACAATGAGAGTGACATGGGGAAAGTGGGACCCAGAATGAGAGTGACACGAGGAAAGTGGGACCCAGAATGAGAGTGACACGGGGAAAGTGGGACCCACAATGAGAGTGACACATGGAAAGTGGGACCCACAATGAGAGTGACACATGGAAAGTGGGACCCAGAATGAGAGTGACACGGGGAAAGTGGGACCCACAATGAGAGTGACACGGGGAAAGTGGGACCCAGAATGAGAGTGACACATGGAAAGTGGGACCCAGAATGAGAGTGACACATGGAAAGTGGGACCCAGAATGAGAGTGACACGGGGAAAGTGGGACCCAGAATGAGAGTGACACATGGAAAGTGGGACCCACAATGAGAGTGACATGGGGAAAGTGGGACCCAGAATGAGAGTGACATGGGGAAAGTGGGACCCACAATGAGAGTGACACGGGGAAAGTGGGACCCAGAATGAGAGTGACACAGGGAAAGTGGGACCCACAATGAGAGTGACACGGGGAAAGTGGGACCCAGAATGAGAGTGACACAGGGAAAGTGGGACCCACAATGAGAGTGACACAGGGAAAGTGGGACCCAGAATGAGAGTGCTGCAGGTGGAGCGTCAGAATTATATGAAGAAAATAGAACAGGCAAGTCCAGTGAGATAGAGACTGTTGGGAAAGCACTAGAGGCTTCTCTGCATTTACTTTGATAAGCTGCGAGCATGGTTCTGCACACGGGGGTTTGGTTATCACTGCCATCGTAGAAATGTGGTTGTGGAAAGGGCAAGACTGGCAGCTCAATATCCTGGGTACAGTTTTATTCAGACGTGACTTAACGGGAGGAGGTGAGGCAGGGTCAGGGGATTTGCACTGCTGATCAGGAAAAACATCATGGCAGTACTCAGGTTATGTTGTACAGGAACAAGCCCTTCACCCCAATTCATCCAAGTCAACAAGGTGAACCTGAGCTAATCTTGTTTGCTTGCTTTTGGCGCACTTCTCTCTAAATCTTTCCTATACTGTATGTGAACGTGTCTAAATGTCTTTTAAAAGTTCTAATTGTTCCCACCTCTGCCACTTTGTTTGGTTCATGTTCTAAATACTCACTATCCTCTGTCTGAAAAACTTGCCCCTCAGTTCCCCGCTCAGCTTTTAAATCAGCACTCTTTTAGTTTTCGACTTGCCCCTCCTGGCAAAACGACTGCAAGGAAGCAGGTAAGGACTGGGGGGGGGGGGTGGGGGGGCAAGGGGAAGAACTGTATCCATTCACCTTATCTCTGCCCCTCACAATTCTATAAATCTCTTTAAAGCTATTCCCTGGCCGCCTCGTCTCCAGGGAAAACAGTCCCAGTTCTTTTCAGCCACTCCTAGTAATACAGGTCCTCCAATCCCGGTAATGAGCCGTCAGAGGAAGTGAAAGAGGCAGATACAATTACAATGCTTAAAAGGCATTTGGACATATATTTGTATAGAAGGCAATCAAGGGATCTCACCCTAATGTGGACAAATGGAATTAGTACAGATTGGCTTCATGGCCCACACTGATGAATTCATCATACAGGCCCTTTTCTAGACAATGCGGTTCTATGACTCAGCGACTTTCAGTGATGTTATCAACTGATCCAGGAACAGCAGCAAAAGTGATGGTTACATGACTTATATGGCTGTCTTGGCAGGAGTGCTGTTGTGGACTGTGCTGGGAAGTTTTATTTTGCCTGTTCTAGAAATGCCGAGAAATATTCTTCATATGATTGTCAAATACTCACCAATTATGCTATAGACATTTGCAGTAATGATACCATTGGTTGGGAGTCGTGACATGACAGTTCCATGGCTAGTGCCTCCCCCTCCACAAATGGACTCATGACTTTCTCATTGGAACACCACAGTCAGAAATATCATCTCCTCTTCGCTGACAGTCAACATGTGTACACCTTAAGGATGCATGCTTAGCCTGCTGCTCTACTCTCTCTACACCCATGACCGTATGGCTAGGCACTGCTCCAACACCGTCTATAAATTCTCTGATGACACAACTGTAGTTGGCAGACACCTCAGATGGTGATGAGGAGTCATACAGAGGTGAGATAGATCAGCTGGTTGAATGGTGTTGCAACAACAATCTTGCACTCAACATCAATAAGACCAAAGAAATGATTGTGGACTTCAGGTGGTGAAGTGGAGGGGGTGCATCCCAGCCATCACCGAGGGGTGAGCAGTTTTAACTTCCTGGCTGTCCACATCTCTGAAGATTTATCCTAGCCCCAACATAGTGATGCAATTACGAAGAGTGCATGCCGGAGACTAAATTACATTAGGAGGTTGAGGACATATGGTATGTTACCAAAATCTCTAGCAAATTTCGTCAGGAGGGTGAAGGTATCCAGCCCAGATGAGATACCTGGCTGAGGACTGAACACTTGTACTCACCGCTATCTTTAACCTGTCTCTTTGGCATTCTGAGGTACCCAACTTCTTCAAGAGGCTTCAGTTATACTGGTATCTTGGAAGAATGTGGTAACCTGCCTCAATGGCTATCATCCAGTAGCACTTACATCCACTGTGGTGAAGTGCTTTGAGAGGCTGGTGATGAAACATATCAGCTTCTGCCTCAGAAATGACTTGAATCCTCTTCAGTTTGCCTACCAGCACAACAAGTGCACAACAGATGCCGTTTCATTGTCTCTTAACTTAACCCTAGGGCGTCTGGATAGAGAAGATGCACACATCAGGATGCTCTTAATCAATTACAGCTCAGCATTCAATACTGTCATCCCTTGAAAACAAATCAATAAGCTTCAAGACCTTGGCATTAACACCTCCTTGTGCAATTGGATCCTTGATTTCCTCACTTGCAGACTCCAGTAATTTTGGATTGGTGTAATCTCCCTCAGCACAGGTGCATTGGAAGGCTGTGTGTGTACCCCCTGCTCTACTGGCTTTGCACTACTGACTGTGAGGCTCCAAAACCGTATTAAGTTTGCTGATGACACCACTGTCATTGGCTGAACTAAAGGTGGTGAATCAGCATAAAGGAGGGAGATTGAAAATCTGGCTGAGCGGTGCCACATCAAAAGGCATCTCACTCAATGTCAGCGAGACCAAGGAGCTGATTATTGAGCAGGAGGAGGAAACCAGAGGTCCACGAGCCAATCCTTGTCAGAGGATCAGAGATAGAGAGGGTCAGCGATTTTAAATTCCTGTGTGTTATTATTTCAGAGGACCTGTCCTGGGCCCAACACGTAAGTGCAATTATGAAAAAAGTTTGGCAGTGTCTCTAATTCCTTAGAAGTTTATAAGATTTGGCATTACCTCTAAAACTTTGACAAACTTTTATTGATGCCTGCTGGAGAGTATATTGACTGATTGCATCACAGCCTGATATGGAAACATCAATGCCCCTGAATGAAAAATCCAACAAAAAGTCGTGGATATGCCCCAGTCTCTCACGGTTAAAGCCTTCCACTCCATTGAGCACACCTATACAGAGTACTGTCATAAGAAAGCAGCATCCATCATCAAGGGCTCCCAACATCCAGACCATGCTCTCTTCTTGCTGCTGCCTTCAGGAAGAAGGTACAGGAACCTCAGGGCCCACATCACTAGGTTCAAGAACAATTATTATCTCTCAACTATCAGGCTCTTGAACAAGAGGGGATAACTTCACTAAACTTCACTTGCCCCATCACTGCACTATTCCCCCAACCCATGGACTCACATTCTTCAGCACATGTTCTCAATACTTATTGCTTATTTTTTAATATTGTTATTATGTAATGCTTATGCGATTGGCTGGTGTAAGTTTAGGGGAAGATTCGTCCACCTGCCAAACCGCGCCTCCCGTATACGTGGAGGCTGTGAAATGCACACTAATACAAACTCGCACACACAATATCAGGCACATACCAAGTACGTTTACAGAATACAATTTATAAATCTTACTAGAACTAAGTGATTAATAACGATACAATATATATGAAAGAAAAGAAAATAAAGAAAAAGGCTCCAGAACTTATCAGGGTTTAGTCAATTAGTGCACACCGTTGGAGCTCAACCATTGAGTCTTCCATCCACGCTTTGATCTTCTCTGACCTCCACGACCCATGCACCTGGGACCACCCTCGGTGATCGACAAGCAGAGCCTCCAGCACCTGTCCGCCTTCCTCGCGGTTTCCTTCCCGACTCCCCAAAAGTTCGCGCAATAACAGCTCACAGACCCACAAGAGAGAATAACATCTATCCCAATTGGTTAATAAATGAATACAATTCTTGTTATCAGTAACCATAACCCAAACAAGCTTCGAGAGTGCTCTGCAAGAAGAAGCACTCACTCACCAGTCAGCATAACAAAGAAACCGTTTTGATTAACACATGCAGTGCAATTATTATTTTCTTCTCTTGTATTTTCACAGTTTGTTGCTTGACTGCCCTGTTGGGTGCAGTCTTTCCTCAATTCTATTGTGTTGTTTGGATTTACTGTTTATGCCCAAAAGATAAAAAATTTTCTTTGAACATTATTATTTCTACAGATGTACCAGGGGGGCATTCAAACTGGTTGCATCACTGTCGGGTATGGAGGGGCCACTGCACAGGATCAGAAAAGACTGCAGGGAGTTGTAAACTCAGCCAGCTCCATCTTGCCTCACCACCACTGAGGACATCTTCAAGAAATGTGATGCCTCAAGAATGTGTCATTCATCATCAAGGATCCCCACCACCCAGTACATGCCTTCTTCTCATTACTTCCATCAAGGAGGAGGTACAGGAGCCTGAACTCACATGCTCAACGTCTTCTCCTCCGCCATCAGAATTCTGAATGGTCCATGCACACTACCCCACTATTTCTACTCTTTTGGCACCACTTGTTTATTTTCTATATATTTTCACTTTTTAGAATATTGTATGTATTGACCTGCATTGCAAGACAACAAATTTCATGACATATAGTAGTCAATGATAATAAAACTGATTCTGATTCTATAGACGATTTTGGAAATGATATAACTTCATGTTGCAAATTTTTTATTGATTTATTTATTTATTGAGATACAGCATGGAATAGGCCCTTCCGGCCCTTTGATCTGAGCCACCCAGCAATCCCCTGACTTAATCCTAGCCTAATCACAGGACCATTTACAATAACAAATTAACCTACCAGCCGGAACATCTTTGGACATTGGGAGGAAACCAGATCACCTGGAAGAAACCCACATGGTCACAGGGAGAACGTACAAACTACTTACAGGCAGTGGCGAGAATTGGGTCGCATGTACCGTAAAGTGTTGTACTAATCACTATGCTACTGCACCGCCCTGTTCCCCGGACAAACTGTTCCAGCGATGGTAATATGAGCAATCCTGATTATTTGATGATAGAGTATTCCCAAATCAAATGATGTAGCATGCTTGACTGAAGAGTGGTGTTATGCATTTATTCAGGACTATACCAGTATTTGAGGTATAGATTGTTCCTGCAGTTTTGCCATAGTTTGTTCCAGGAATGGTGTTTTAGATCAGGGGTCACCAACCTTTTTTGCACCGTGGACCAGTTTAATAATGACAATATTCTTACAGACTGGCTGACTGGGGGGGGTGGGGGGTAGGTTAATCACGACCGGAATATAGGTGATAAGTCAACTATAAGTCACTTATAAATGGCTAATATACTTAATTTCATTTCTAAAAGGGTTTATTTAACAAATTTAATATTTAAACACACAGCACATATTTTCCTTGCATAAACATAGTGATAAGTCAATTATAGCTCACTTATAAGTCAACAGCATCATAACATTTTAAGTAATGTTTGGAGATTAAACACACAGCACATATTTTCCTCATATGAACATATCAAATCATTGCAACACACCAGTGAGAGGATAAGGTAAGGGCCAGAGGTCCCCGTTCTGGGGCCGCGGCGGTCATAGTCCGGAGAGAGTGGCCGACCGAGTGAGGAGTGCGACAGGGTGCGCGCCTGCCCCTCTTGTAGGTACGTTGGATCTATTGGCCAACAAAAGTTTGGCTTGACAAAACTGCTCTGCTACTTATGAAACCCTGAGCCCGAATTAGGTCGTCCGCACCGGGTTCCCCACAAACATTCGGTGTGCTAAACAGGTTTGGAGGTGGCGCCCATCTGTCCGCGCTCCAGGCCAGTATCAACAGCATTTCTCACTGGCCGCACAAGGCGGCCGGTTACCTGAAGTCAACCAGTGATCCCTGGTGCTAGGGTATCACTGCGTTTAGGCGACTGATGACCTCGCGTGGGTAGTGACTGCACGTGCGTAATGACCACGCATGCGTTCAAGTTCAACAGTGGGTGTGACAGGGAATGAGGAAAGGTGCAGCTGACTTCATATTGTTTCGTATCGCCAAATCATATCATTTCCTCGCGGCCCGGTAGCACATGCTTTGCGGCCCGGTGGTTGCGGTCTACTGTTATAGATAGGTCCAAATTTTTTTTGCCTGTTATATACCCCTAGTCCTGACGAAGGGCCTTGGCCCAAAACATCGACAGCGCTTCTCCCTATAGATGCTGCCTGGCCTGCTGTGTTCCATCAGCATTTTGTGTGTGTTGTTTGAATTTCCAGCATCTGCAGATTTCCTCGTATATACCCCTAGGCTTCATTTTTTCTATGGACTGTCACTGGGAGAATGAGGCTGACTTTTGGACACTGTTTGAGCTGCTCCAGAGAGAGAGAGAGAGAGAGAGAGAGGGGTGGAGTTACTTGATGGACAATTGATGTTATGGTTTCTCTGCAGCTTGTTTTGAATATACACAGACACACAGTTAGAGTCAAGATGGATTCTGTCAATGGAAGACACCTGTGAGTCGGTCGCTGGTTTAAACGTTCAATAGCCCAAAAGGGGTGAGTTGAGGTTGATCCAGAGTATTGATAATTGACTCTCACAAGAGAGAGAGGAGAGGAAGGATTGAAACAGAAGAAACCTAGTGACAAAGAGATCACTGTTTGGACTCTCTCTCTAAGTAGCCCGTGAGGGTGAGTATGTTTCCATTCGAATACAAAAGTGTGATTGTCACTTAGTTAATCCACAGGAGTGGGTTCTCTGGTGAGGGGAAAATCTTTGTGAGTACCACGTGTGTGTTTACCCTTTGTCTTGGTGTGGTAGTTCACTGAAGAAAGGAACCTTGTTGCAAATCACTGCTAGAGTTATTTCGTATGTCGTGGAACTGGATAAGTGGCTATCACGTTGTGTGTGATTGGGGTAACCTTAAGAAATCTACCGATGTGTCGACCCTTGCCTGGGTGGTGGTTCCCTTGAAGATGGTCCCCTTTGTGATAAGCTACTGTTGGTGATAGTCCATACATGGATTCTGTTTGAGTATCCTGTGACCACCACTTTGAGATGTCCCGTAGCTGAATTCGGGTGTGGCACCACTTGTGTTGAAATGATATTCGTTGAAGATCACTGTCGGTGATACTTTGTGTGTGGAGTGGAACAACTTCAGAGATAAAACCTACAGTTTTATCAGAATATTGTTATTTTGTACTGCTGTCATGGAACCTGTGGAATAACGACGTAATTGCTTCCTCACGACATTCGCCTTTGGATTACAAATATCTCCCTCATAACAACAATAACAACCCTGTGCATCAGAACTGAACTTTTCTTACATACCATTGCAAGACTGTATCTCTTGCCACCTGAGCTTGAATAAGTTTGGGAACTTTATATTTACACCTATATATGCATAACACCGTTAACTCTTGATTTACCTGGTTTAAGTTACTATATGATGTAGTTACTAATAAAATAGTGTTTTGTTAACAGCAAAACCAGATTCCAGGTGTGCTCTATTGCTGCTGAAACTTTTACAAGGTTGCTTGTGCGTGACATGTCGAATATTCAAAGATTGATGTTTTGACCTGTTGAAGATGTGATGTTATAGATTGCTCCAGAGTGGAGTTACAGACCATTGCAGGACCAGGGCTATTTACTGTTCCAGCAGTTAGTGACTGATGTGGCAGAGATTTAATTGACAATTTTGCAAGTTACAGTCCCAGGAGTGGTGCTTTTGACTCTTTCTGAATTGATATAACTATTCTCGAAATGATGTTATAAATTGCTCCATGTTTGTTGCTATTGATTGTTCAGAAGTAAGTTATTGACTCTTCGAAGAGTAATATTATGTACTGTTTCAGAAGAGACTTGGGAAAGGCTAATATTTATTATCCATTCCTGAGAATGAGGTGGTGAACTTTTGTCTTGAAATGCTACTGTCCTTATGAAGAGGCTACTCCAATTGGCTATGGAAGGAGTTTCAAGACTCAGAACCAGCGAAGGGGAAGGAACGTCAATATAGTTCACGCTCAACTTGTAGGAGTAATGACCATGGCATTGTTCAAATGGTTTCCACTCTGGATGGTGAGTAGAATGAACGTTTGGAGTGAAAGGAGAACCAAGCAAATGGCTGCTTTGTCCTGGATGGTGCCGAATTTATTGAGAACTGTTGAAACTGCACTCAGGAGGCAAATGAAGAATATTCTGTTGTGCACCTTTCTACAGTCAAACTCCGTTAATCCAACACACTTGGGATTTTGGTAGTGTCAGACTGGCAAATTTTCCAAACTATTGTATATTAGACTATCAAATATAGAACACTGTATGCTACAGCTCAGGACAGGCACTTCGGCCCACAATGTTGTCTCAACCTTTTCACTACTCTAAGATCAACCTAATCTTCCCTCCAACATAGCCCTCCATTTTTCTATCATCCATGTGCCTATCAAAGAGTCTCTTAAATGTCCTTAACCTATCAGCCTGTCTCACATCCCCTGACAATGCATTACATTCACCCACCACGCTCTCTGTAAAATAATGACCTCTGGCACAACCTATGCTTTCCTCGAATCACCTTAATATTATACCCTCTCATACTAGTGGAAAATATGAGGTGATATAATATTAAGGATATTGGAAGAAAGAATAGAGGGGAAAGTAATGGTTATCCACTTGATCAATATCTCTTTTCATCTTGCGCATCTCTATCAAATTACCTCTCACCCCTCTTCGCTACAGATGTCTTATCCTCATAAGACATCTTCTCCAATCCAAGCACCCTGGTAAATCTCTTCTGCACTTGTGTATTTACCTTGGTAATATTTCAGTAATATTGTAAATATATTGTTTGATTAACCATTCATTGTTAGACTAAATAATTAATTATGGATTATATGTAAAAGTATGTGAATGGCATACATTATCATGACCCGATATCATAAATGCACCTCATCTAAAGTGAAAAAGAAATGTATATATGAGTTATCCCTGGGGCTCCCATGTTTTTCTTTCAATTAATTTCTAGAGCTAAAAGGTGGTGACACATAAGTTTTAAGATGAACCTGAGACAACTATCTAACTGTTACAGTGCAGTGAGGTGTTTGAGTTTAAAAAAAGATGCTGCATGCATTCTTCAGGAGGGAGAAAAAAAGACGGTTAAGTTGAAAAGAAAATAGATGAAAGTCACGGATTTATAAACAGTGAGAACTGAGCAATAATTAGCTGGCCAGTGGTGCAGAGGCATCAGCACCATACTTCGGGGTGAATAGTCCTGAGTTTGAACCTGACTGGTTCCTTGCAAGCTTTCTGACTGTGTGCGGTTGAGCTAGCAACTCAGCCTCATTAGAAAACAGTCAAATGCTATGGAAATGGCAAAAATTGCTGCCTGATGTGCCTCAAGGCATGAAAAGGAACAAGAACTGAGAGATAATAATAAATAAAAAAGAAACAGAAATGGCTGGCTACATCAGAAAGATAGATGCATTTGATTGCACAACAGATAACTAGCTGATGTATACTGAGTGAACTGAGCAGTATTTTGAAGCAAATGAAATAACCAATGAGAAAGGAGTGCTCGTTTTGCTGAATGCTATAGGTGGAAGAACATGCAGTTTGTTTAGGTGTTTAACTTCTTCAATCAAACCAAACAAAATGAGCTTTGCTGATATCATGAAAGTAATGCACAAACATTTAGAACTGAAACCATTGCTGATTGCAGAATGCTTTTGATTTCATAAGCAGAAACAAAACAAAGGGGAATCCATTTCAGTGTATGTAGCTGAATTGAAGAAGTTGTCTGAGCTTTGTCATCAAATTTGTGGATTTAATGATGCACTGAAAGATCATTTGGTTTGTGGAATCTTGCAAGAAAGCATTCAAAAATGGATCCTAATTGAAATATAACTCACATTTAAAGAGCAGTTGAAATCACTGTATCAATGGACACATACTTAGAGCATGTTGGACAGATAAAAATAAACAGACTGCACAGGAAAGAAATAAAGATAAAAAGTCAAGTTGCAGTTTCAAAAGGAACACTAATCTGCATGCCATTGATGAGAGTGACATAGGACTGGGAGGGCTTGAAATTGACAATGTAAAAAATAACAATAGTCAAACAATATGGCTTACACCAGAAGTGAATGGCAAATAAATTAAAATGGAATTGGACACTGGCTCAGCTGTTCCAGTCAATCTCAAAATTAGTCTGAATGGCACTTTAAAGATATTGAACTGAAGCCTGCAGATATTCAAACAAGAACTTATACTGGAGAAAGGATAACTTCTGTGAGAATGACATTTGTAACAGTGAAATACAATTATCAACAACCAACATTGATGAATAAACTCTTCTTGGGCTTCCAGTTGGGTACAGGTGTCAATTTTAACCAGCGTTTTGATGAGCAACTGCCATCTTCATCAGGAATGATGCCTGGGTATGTCTAGTCTGGAGGTATTTTGTTAAAATTCTTTTCCACTAGTTTTATGTCAATGGCTTTGATCACAATGGCCGTGGGATTGACTTGGGCATAGAACTACTGTGCCACACTATTGACTTTTGGGAACATCTGATGAAGGAAGCCATTGAAGTAACACTAGAGGAGAAGAATTTTAACAAGGACGATGGACTTGCTATAAGTAAGAACTGGATGAAGACTAACCAATCAGGAGGGATGGACAACGGGGGTACAAATACCACTGGACTAGACATGCCCAGGGATCTTCCTTGATGTAGATGGCAGAGTTCGTCATCAAAATATTGGTTAAAATCGATACTAGTACCTGGCTGGAAGCCCAAGAAGAGCTTATTTGTCATACAAGCTGCAAAAGCACTAGATCCTTTTTCAAGCCCCATTGAGCTTGTACAGTACTGTGCAAAAGTCTTAAGCACCCTCACTATATATTTGTATCTGAGACTTTTGCGTAGTACTGTATGTGGTAAAAACTGGGGGGCAGTATTGTGTGGCCACGAGTGGATGAGCCAACTACAATTTGATTGGAGATCCATCCACTATTTGCATGCCACCTCCCTTGCATTAGAACCAACTGAAAGCAAATTAAGAAAGGTACTGGGTGATGCCACAGCAGTGTTGAAGGATGGCATTGGAAAACTCAAATATATCAAGGGTAAAATGGTGTTAAATGAAAATGCCACACCCAAGTTTTACAAAGCACGTCCTGTTCATTATACCACCTGAGATAAAGTAGCTGGGAGCTGGATCACATGGAAACCAATGAAATTCTTTTCAAAGGCAACACCAGTGGTCCCAATAGCCAAGAATATTATGTCTGTCAGGATCTATGGTGATTCTAAGGTCATTACCAACCCAGTACTGAAAGTATATCAATACCCTCTGCCCAGGATAGAGGATATTTTTGCAAACCTTGCTGGAGGGAAACACTTCAGTAAAGTGGACTTAGCTGAGCGCTACCTACAGATGAAGTTGGAATAAGAGTCCGAAGTGTTTCTCATCATAATCACTCACAAAGGACTCTATTGCTATAATAGGCTTATTTTTGGAGTAGCATCTGCACCTGCATTCTGGCATGAAGCTATGGACCAGGTCCTGCAAGACTCCCCAGGCACCCACTGTTACCTGGATGACATCATTGTTACTGGTGGGGATGACAAAGAGCATTTCCATAATCTCAAGACAGTGTTAAAAAGATTAGAAGATTATGGACTCAGAGCATGATGTAACAAGTGTGAATACTTCAAGCATTGATGCACCATTGGTCACACCACTGACGCAAGTGGTGACATCAGACACTGTACTCACACATTATGATCCGCATCCTCCAGTGAAGCTTGCCTGCGATACCTCAAATTGTGGTACAGTAGTGCACAAAAGTCTTAGATTTTCAAAATGGTTTCAGATGGTATAGCCTCCACAGAGCTCTGATTTCAACATCATCAAGACTGTCTGGGATTATCTGGAAAGACAGTGTTATGTACTTGTGACACATGACAGTGGAGCCCTTGTCACGTGACTGGGTTTGAAGCTGTACTGGTCTTGAGGTGATGGTCTTGTGACGGTGGAACGACGTCATTTTCCCGCCAGTAGAGATCATGTGACGGGTTTTTTTTACAGGTTATAAAAGGTAGACCCCACCCTGTGAGGAGGGCCAGTTCGTGGCTGGATTTGCCAGGTTGACTTCATGCCACTGCGTGTTTGAAGAGATGACGCAGTTTAGCTGAAGGATGAAGTTTTTATTTAATGCCTAAAGTTTAAGAGGTCATTGCCAGCAGGTTCTTTATGATTCTGCTAGTTCGGAATTAGTGGAGAGTGAAGATCGAGGAGAATCGCTTTCTACGGTGAAACGGGGGCGACCTTTGTTTGATCCTTATTTGGAAGGATTTCGTTGACTATCTTCGTGTTAATCCCTAGGTTTAACTAGAAAGGATTGAAGGTAGTGGAGAAGGAAAGGTCAGTGCCTTTAAGCCGTTCTGTTTCGTGAATTCTTCGTGGGAAGTTCGACGTCGGGGATCGAAGCAAGCGACGTGAAAGAGAATTTAAATCGTCATGTAAAGTCTCTCCTTTAAATGGACTGTGAGCATATCGAACTTTTGGCAATACCACTTTTAAGAACTGTTTTTGGAATATCACTTTAAGAACTGTTTGGGCTGCCGCTCAGCAGCTGTTTCCGGTTACGGTAGTGTTTGTTTACTTTTGGGGGGTTTGTTTTCTGTGTTTAATAAATGTGTTGTTTGTTATAAGAAACCCTTGCCGAACTTATATATTTATTGTTGCCTGAATACGTAACAACAGAATCAGGTGAGATAGCTAAAGTCTGAAGAAGAACTGTGACAAGTTCTCCATGATGCTTGGAAAAACAATCCAGCTAATTTTCTAATAAAATTGCCTGACTCTTTACCTAATTGACGCAGTTTTAAAGGCAAAGGGTGGTTACACCAAATATTGATTTGATTTAGTTTACTGCTTTTTATTACATTTTTTTTGATATTTAGAAACATTTCATTTCATTACATGTATCTTGGTTTTACAGGATTTTTTTTACACGTGTCTAAGACTTTTGCACAGTGCTGTATAGGTGCAGTCACGTCATATATTATGAGTGACGGAGGTGAATGCCCCATAGTGTTTGCAACATGTACTCTTACTGCTGCAGAGAAAAATTACACACAGATTGACAGAGAGACCTTGAGTCTGGTTTGGGGTGTAAAATGTTTCAACCAGTACTGGAGAGAGTTTACCCTCATTACTGATCATCAACCACTTATGTCCATTTTCAATCCACAGAAGGGTGTTGCACTATCAGCAGCAGCACCAATGCAGAGATGGGCTGTTTCTTGGAGACAATTTCAAGATCGAATTCAAGTGGACATCTAATCATGGAAGTACTGATGGAGTGTCCCGTTTTCCCTTGGAAAAGGAAATACCTGAAAAATTTACAAAAGAGGACACTTTGCTTGATGTATCCTCCCTAATGCAAATTGAAAGTCTCTATTATGGCAGAGATGAGTCAAAGGGAAAACAGAAAATCTGCCACACGGTCACAAGTCTACATGATGGTTGGAAAGTGCTGCTGAAATTCCAGCTCCCCCACTTTTAGCAGTACCAGGATGAACTTGCACTTGACAGGGAGTTACCTTATATGGGAATCAAGAGTTGTACCATCCAAGCTGAATGCTAAAGTATTGGAGGAGCTACATGGCATGGTCAAAGTGAAAGTGTTGGCTTGAAGCTTTGACTGGTGGCCTCAGACACATCAGCAGATAGTGCAGCTTGCATGCATTTTTCAGGATGATAACATGTCCTGAGTACTTTAAGAGCAGGGCCTCTTCATCCGTGTGAATGGCCTGCCTTGTCCTGGCAGAGGATTCATATGGATTTTGCCAGACCATTGATGGGCACAAATTTCTTGGTAGTAGTGGATGCAGCTACAAAGTGGCCAGAGGTGTTCCTAACAACCTCCACTACAATCTCACACACCGTTGATGTATTGAGAAGCTTCTACTCAAGGACTGGTGTCCCAGGATATTTAGTCAGTGACAATGGACCACAGTTTATTGCAGAACAGTTTCAGTCATTCCTGAAGACGAATGGAATAAGACATATAACATCTGCACTGAGCCATCCAGCTACAAGAGCTGGATAGATATTTGATGGATAGGGGAATCAAGGGATATGGGGACAAGGCAGGGACTGGGTATTGATAGTGAATGATTAGCCATGATCTCAGAATGGCGGTGCAGACTCGAGGGGCCGAATGGTCTACTTCTGCACCTATTGTCTATTGTCTAAGTGGCTTGGCAGGAAGGTTTGTCCAGAGTCTAAAGAACGCACTTTGAGCAATATTAGCAGAAGACACGGCATGAACTCTGAGTCAGAAACTCGCTAATTTCCTGCTTGCATATCAAAATGGAGCACGTTCCACAACTGACAACTCACCAGCTGTGCTGTTCCTGTGTCGTCCCTGTGCTCATGCTTGGATCTCCTCAAACCCAATCTCAGAAGGAGTATACAGGACAAACAGAGGGCTTGTCAAACAAGACAGTTTAATGTTTCACTCCTAGCCAAGCAGTACTGGCGAGAGACTACAGAGGTGATTAAAAGTAGGAACTTGGAAAGATTAATGACAGAACTGGACCATTCCCCTATACAGTAGAAATTGTGTTTGATGTGATCTGGAGAAGACACATCGATCAGCTGAGGAGATTTGGGTAATTTGTTAGAGAAGAAAGCTGTCCAGAGCCAACAGAACTACTTCCTGCAGTCCCAGAGTCAACTCCTACAACCACCATGGAGGAGGCCATCAGAACCTGAGATTGTTTCACAGCCACAAGTCTCACCTGCCAAGCAAAGTGATCCTTCTTGTCAGAAAAGGCATTATCCCGCAAGAGTAAGAAATCCTCCACTGTGATTAAATCTTTTGGCCATAATGGGGCAACTTAAAATTTATGATACTGTGGATATCGAAGTAGTGGTTGTACAATACAATATACAATATTCAGTATTGAGTTGGAGTTTATAACTAAGCAGGGAAGAATGCTGAGTATTTAACATTTCAGTAACATTTAAGTAATATTGTAAATATTTTGTTTGATTAAGAACTGTTTGTTTAAATAATTCATTCCACATTATATGTAAAAGTATGTGAACTGCATACGTTATTATTCCACCACGTCAGAAGTGTGCGCCTTACCTAAAGTGAAAATGAAACATACATGAGTTATCCCTGGGGCTCTTGTGTTTTTCTTTCAATTAATTTCTGTAGTTACAAAACATAACAGCACCCTCTCTTTTACATCCTTTGTATATTGAGGTGACCAGAACTGCACTATAGTTCAAATGTGGTCTTACAGGGATTTTATAGGGGCACAACATTGTTCCTATTATTATTCAACAATTAGATTTTTGATATACATGGAAGTAATATAGAAGTATATTCCATATTATAATTAATTTTCTAGTGAACATGGTAAGCTTAAAAGGAATGTGGGAACTGGGGCCTTTGTGTACTAATGGTAACATGAGGATCAGAACACAAGATTGTTAGAATGAGTCAGAATCCGGTGAACCAGATGGCCAACCATTGGGATTTTCAAACAATTGACAGTGTTTTACTGCTGTGTCTTGTAGGTGGCAGCAAAGCATTAGAGTGTCATACGATAAACTACTTGCCAAAGGAGACCCAGCCCCAAACTGGCTTTCATAACCACAGTATTTGATCTTCTTCAGTTGATGATTCCTAGACCTTCATGGTAGGAGCCTCAGCAGTAGTGGTACCATTGAGTATCGAAGGTAAGTAGCTAGCTACTTTCTAACATGAATTCATTAGAACAACATAAATCAAACACAATTTTGTACAAGATAAAACACAATTAGAACAACAATAATAGTCCATTTTAGTACAAAGTGATCAAAGTGGTTGTGGGGTTACTAAACTGCAATGTTCAAGGCTGTTCCAGTTGGTCAAAGAACCAAGTAGTTGTTCTTGAACCTTTTGGTGCAAGAATTCAGTCTTCTGTACTCCCTGCCCATTGGCAGCTGCAAGAAGATGGTCTCTGGATTTACTATTTATATTTTAGGAGTGACATTATAGACAATTTGGGGAGCAATGCTGCTGATGTACCAGGAGTATTTTACAGATTGTTTGATGAATAATGTTATAGATCATTCCAGGAGGAATACTACAAATTGTTTTGGGGCTAATGTTAAAGATTGTTTTATTGATAGTATTACAGATTGTTCCAGCAGTTATGTTGTATTCTGTTTTAGGGAAGTTGCTACAGACTATTCCAGGAACTTTACCGACTGTTTTAGGAGTGTTGTTATTGACTACTCCAAGAATAATGTTACTGACTGTTGCTAGAACAGTGCTGTTGAATATATGAGGAGTGATAATACTGAGTAGTGATCTTCTAGAAGTGATGTAATAAACCATTTTTGGAGCAATACTGCAGAATATTTCCTAAATAGAGATATGCTCCATTGTGGGAGAAACCTAAAATGGACTGATGTTCCTTGTTTAAAATGGTGCTATTTTCTCTCTACATGAACTATAAGGGAAATTAATGCATTATGGCTCGCTGACATTATACACAGTGGAAAATTTGTCATGTATTCAAAGTATGAATAGATTTGATTTTTTTATTCTGACACCAAGATTGTAGTTGTGAATAGCTACAACTTGTACAAATGGTTTCTCATTTCTCATTGGTCCAATATGTTTGCCAATAATCATCAAATTTTTACAATATTATCGGTGCCAATCTATATGTACTACACCCCTCACAAATATTATTGGCATCTCTATTAATCTGCTCATTGGACCATTGATTAATACCCAGCTGAAGTTTAATACTGATCCTGCAATTGCTGAAAAACAAAAGGCACTTGTCCATCTAATGCCAGAACCAATTATTTGGACAGTTTTATTGTGCGGAATCTTTGGTTTTCTATGTTCTGCTGCAGGAGAAGAGCGAGGTTGTAGTTTTCGATGGTTTAAATAAATTGACTAGCAAAAATCACCATTTTTAAAGCATGACCATGCAAATTTACTAGCTAAGCCTAATTAGTAAACCCACTAATTCTCACGGTTACTTAGACTATATTTCGTCCCACTCTGTCATTTGTAAAAATGTCACCCCCTTCTCTCAACTCCTCCATCCCTGCAATATCTGGATTTTCAATCCAGAACTAATGAGATGTCCTCCTTTTCCAAAAACAGAGGCTTTCTTTCTTTCAACATCAGTACTGCTCTCACACACTTCTCTTCCATTTCATGAATGTCTCCTTCACTCCATTCACCCGTCATCCCACCACAGACAGGGTTCCACTTGTCCTCACCTGCCACCCTATCAGCCTTTGCATCCAGCACATAATTCTCTGTAGTTTCTGCCATCACCAAGCACATCTTCTCCCCCCACCCCCATTTTCTTTCCTTGCCCCTCACTTTTCACAGGGATCGCTCCCTGTGTAACTTCCTTGCCACACCTGCCCCTACACCTCCTTTCAGGGCCCCAAACAGTTCTTCCAGGTGTGGTGACCTGTGACTCTGTTGGAAGTTCTTTAGTCAGTTATCCAGTGCCCTCGGTGTGGCCTCCTGTAGACTGGTGGGACCCGATGTAGATTAGGAGACTGCTTTGCCAAGCACTTATTCTCTGTCCGCCAGAAAAAGAACAGAATCTCCTGGTGGCCACCCATTTCAATTCTACTTCCCATTCTGATATGTCAGCCTTTTCTACCGCCGCAATGAGGCCACATGCAGTTTGAAGGAGCAACACATTATATCTCGTCCAGATAGCCTCCAACCTGATGGCATGAACATCGATTTCTCAAACATCCAGTAATTGCCACCCCCCCTCACCCCTTCTCCTTCACTATTCCCCATTTCCAGTTCCCACTCTCACTTTATCTCCTTACCTGCCAATCACCTCCCTCTGGAACTCCTCCCCATTTCCTTTCTTTCATGGCCTGTCCTCTCCGAGAAGATTCCCCCTTCTCCTGCCCTTTATCTTTTCCACCAATTGACTTCACAGCTCTTTACCTCACCCCTCCACCTTTCTTGATTTCACCCGTCACCTACTACCTTGTACATCTTCCTCTGCTCCTCACACCTTACTCTGACTTCTACTCTCTTTTTTCCTGCACTGTTGAAGGGTCTCAGCCCAAAATGTTGACTGTTTACTCTTTTCCACTGCCTGCCCTGCTGAGTTCTTCCAGCATTTTGTGTGTATTATTTTGATTTTCAGCATCTGCAGATCTTCTCTTGTTTGTATTACTATTAAGCCTAAGGATTTGTTTGTTGTGCAACTCTGTTCTTCTACTTCCTGGAGTCCCTTGGTCTCATAACTAATTGAATAATTTCCATGCAGCTGTCTGGCTTCAACCTCATGACATTGTTTCAAAACAACTGACCAGAGGAAATGTGCCAATGTTTTGTCCAGTCACAACCCCAAATGACCCTAGGATCCAACCACGTGGAGTGAGAAACATCTTTGGTGTACTTAGAGCTGAATTTCATCTTGATCTTTTTCAGGTTGTGTTATAGTAGTGAGTAAAAGCATTAGACATGTATATAGCTAGGGTGTCTAAGACCTTTGCACAGTACTACTGTATAGTAATTTTATGTATTGCACTGTACTGCTGCTGCAAAAAATAACAAATTTCATGATATATGGGTGATGATAAAGCAGATCTGATATGGGTCTCTATTATGGACTGAGAGTGGGAAGGGGGCAGGGAAAGGGGAATTATTGTTGAGAAAAGGGGAAGGGAGTGGGAAGCCCCAGAGAGACATTCGGTAATGATCAGTAAACCAACTGTTTGGAATCAAGTGGCATTGGCTGTTGCCTGAGGGCTGGGTGTGTCTGCACTCAAGCCTCCCCTACCCTGGCCACTCGGTCTCTGCGTCTGTCCCACTCCCCTCCTGTGGCATTCCATTCTCACCATTACCAACATCCTTTTCTCCCACCAGATTTACACAGTGACGCAATGCTCCACGTTGTCAAATACAGTACCGTGCAAAAGTCTTATGGACCCTAGCTGCATACATCTACCTGAGACCTTTGCACAGTATTGTACTTTGAACTGAAAGTTCAACTGATCCCTTCTCTGTAGGTGCCCCACTTACAAAGATCAGCTGTTTTCATATGTAATGATGTGTTTCCCTTCCAATATTTGTTTAGAATAGGGGCCTTTTTAAAAACTGGGCTTTTTTATGCCATGGACCAAAACCAGGGAGGAGCTAGGAAAGATGGTGTTGGCGTTTTTTTGCAGACCCAGGCAAATTCTTTCAGATCATCTGTAAATCAGCTTATTCTTCCTTTTTTGTGTCTTTCTTTTCTTTCCAAGGTGGCTGAGACTCTGTCAGAGTCCGTGATCTACAGCTACAGCTCAAACCATGGTTGGTTTTTGCATTGGCTGTTTGCGGCCTGGTGTTTCGATGTCTCCAGGTGCAGCCTGGGCATGGTAGTATATGCTGCTGTTGGAAGAAGGTCTCTGTACCTGAGGAATCCTTCTCTCACTCTCTCTCCTCGATAGAGGGTGAGAGCCTGTTGGTACCCAAGTCAGAGGGCTTGATGAGGCAACATGGAAGATTGTAACGTTGGAACTGTGAGCTGCCGGTCTCCTGCTTTCGTTGTTACAGGAGTGATCTCCCTTTCCCTCGCCGGCGAGTGAGAGCCTGTCTGAGATACCAAGGTGCTGGATCATGGTCTGTAGTTTTTGATGGTCTCTTTGGGGGCTTTTGCTTGTGATTGCATGATTGGGGGTGTGGTGCTTCTGCTGGTATAAGTGGGGGCAAGGAAAGGGGGAGGGTCAATGCTTCTACTGCTGCTTGTGCGTTTGTTGGGGGGGGCTTTGGGGTTCTGAAGTTACTATCATTCATTCTTTGGGGTTTCTTGTTTTGTGGATGCCTCTGTGAAGAGTAAGAATTTCAGGTTGTATACTGTGTACATTCTCTGATATTAAATTGAACAATTGAACCATTAAGCAAGGGATCTGTGGACCCCATGGTGGGAACCCCTGGTTTATAACAATTAGATCGAGGTGGTTTGAGGTGTTCCTGTCACTGGACTCTCTCTACCCTGCCAGTGTCTTCATGGAACTGATTGATCAGGAGTGTTGATTTTAAGGCAGTTTCCCTGAGCAGATACCAACCTTGATTGAGGTATGTCACCTTTCATTCGCTTTCTCTCCAGATCTGCCGTGGGCATGTTCACCACAAATCATGGTACTGACTCACTATCTTTACCATACGCTCAGTCATCACTCAACATCCCCACCCCCCAACCCTTCATTCCTTCCCAAATACCCACTATCCAGCTCACAGGCCTGGCGTATCAGAGGCTCGACTTCTCTTGTAGGATATTTGGTATGCTACCCAATTTCATGAAGTGGAGACCATTATAACTGGGTGCACCACAACATGGTATGCAGCCTCTGATGCACAGGATTGTAAAATGCTGCAGAGGATTGTGGACTCAGTCATTTCCATCACAGCCATGATCCTCTCCACCGATCGAGGATATCATCAAGAGACATTGCCTGAAGAAGACAGTGTCAATAATTAAAGGCCTACACTATCCAGGACATGTGCTCTTCTTGTTTCTTCCATCAGTGAGGAGGTATAGGGGCCTTACAGCCCACTCAGTGATGTAGAACCAGCTTTTTCCCCCCACCCCACCCCATCAGACTGCTGGATGATCCCTTTCTCCCATGGTCCACTCTCCTCTCCCATCACATTCTTTCTTCTCTTCCTTTGACCTTCCCCATCCACCTTGCCTCACCCATCACCTTCCAGCTAGCCTCCTTCTCATCCACTCACCTTTTTATCCTGGCATCCTCCCCCTCCCCTCTCAGTTTTGAAGAAGCTTCTCGGCCCAAAACATCAACTTCTTACTCTTTTCCATAGCTGCTGCCTGACCTGCTGAGTTCCTCCAGCATTTTGTGTGTGTTGCTCTGGATTTCCAGCACCTGCAGACATCTTTGAGCTTGAAATTTTATGACACATGCCAGTGATAATAAATGTGATTCTGATTTGGAGATCAGCCAAATGGCAAAAATTTGATTGACTATCTCCACGCATTCCCATGGCTCCTGTCCCCAGTGTCGATTCCAGCTCCTGATTCACTTCTCACTATCAGCTAGTGCTTGCCCCTAATCCTCATCTCTGAATTTCCGTTCCAGTACATGCTAACCACCAGTGGTTGCGCTTGCTCGCGAGTTCCAAACCAGATTCTGTTCCAGACCTGCTTCACTTCTTCATGTGCACTGCACTGGAATGGTATGGAATGAAATGATCTTTCTTGCTGAAGGCTGATTCATCAGGTGCCTCAGAATGTCTGTGTGGGTGGGTGGGGGAGTGGGAAAGGGGTCTGTGTTATTGTTGTTGCTTGTTGTGCGTTAACCTGCTGAGCTTTGTGGGCATGCTATGTTGGAGCTGGAATGTGTGGCTACGTTTGTGGGCTGCACCCCCCACCCCCAGCACATCCTCAGATTGTGTTGGTTGTTAAAGCAAACAACATATTCCTCTGTATGGTTCGATGTACATGTGATTAATTAATAAATCTCATCTAATCTAAGTCGGATCTCAGCATGCCACACAATAATGTCTCTCTGTGGGGCCAGACTTCAAGAAATCCTCTTTCTTTAAAAGGAAAAAGAACTTCTGTGGGAAAACTGCTTTTTTGTACCTGTCCCATTAAATCATATATCAGTTTAAAATTGTGATTATTATAAGTGACACCGATTTCATTTCTTTCATCTCCTGGTGCAAATTTTCTCAGCTTTTGTAGTTTCCTTTCCTGGGTTACTGAAATTTTTTTAAATATATTATCACAGTGCTTAAATTAATATCTTAGCAATTCATAGATCTGGACTAATCATCCGTAGAGAGTTTAGATTCCACCATAACAGCTGGGGACTTTAATCTCAGTTAATTAAGTAAATCTAGAATTAAGAAGGTCAAGGAAAATTATCTAATTCACACTTCATTGGAAAGGAAATCCATTCTATTTATCTGATTTGATTGATACGTGACTCCCACTCTATAGGAAAGTGATTGCTGTCCTCTGAGATGCCGTAGTTATTGAAAAGTACGTCAAGACGATCACATCTATTTGACTATTGACTATTAACTACTATGATAGGAGGGCTCTGCCACGGGTAGTTAAACCTGCCTGCTGCATCACCAGCACCAGCCTACCTGCCATCAAGGATTAAAAGACTGAGAAGTGCCAGGAAAATAGCAGCAATTTCAGGAAGGATCTGACTCACCCTGTTCATGGGCTGTTTGTCCCACTCCCATCAAGGAAGAGGCTATGCAGCATCCACGCCAACACCACCAGACTCAAAAGCAGATACTTCCTCAAAGTCGTCAGGGTGATCCACACCTCCACCCAGTAACCAAACCCACCACTCCCCACTTTATCATTCTTGTCAGAATCACCTAATCATCACTTTATGTACATACAATCAGTCTATGCATGTAAGTTACTCCCATGTATTAATAGGTATTTATTGTTTTTTTTATAATTGTGTTCTTTATGCTTATTGTGCTTTTTATGCTTTATTGGATTTGGAATAAGAATTATTATATTCACCTTTACACTTATACACTGGGTGGCAGGGTGGGGATATATCTCTACCAAAGGATGTGTAAGGCGCTCCTTCCTGTTATTAATCTGCAGGTCCAGGTGTAGAACTGGCCTAGTCTCCCGGATCAAGGTCGTGTGAGGCCATGAGATGATCATATGAGCAGCTGGAGCACATCACAAGTCCTGTTTATGTCCCCACTGACACCAAGTAGACAATTTTTGAAGAGTATTTTACAAGTCACCCATCTTGTAAAGACACGGCCCAGAAGAAGGCGATGGAAAACCACTTCTGTAGAACTTGCCAAGACCAGTCATAGTCGTGTGTCCATGGTCGCCCTTGTCATACGACACGGCACATAATGATGATGAAGAACAACAATAAACAACCTTGAATCTTGAAATAGGAATGGGGAATGTTCACAGTTGGCGAACTAATGGCAGAAAGTGTTATTTCTGGTCCCTCTTTCAATCTTGTTCACTACCTCAGTAGTGTTTAGTAAGAGAATGTTCCTTCCTGCACCCCATGCATTTATACTCTTTCTCTCTGCTGATCAACGTGATGCTATTTCTTTCTCATCCAAAGCAACACGCACAAAATTCTGGAGGAACTCAGCAGGTCAGGCAGCATCTACGGATATGAATAAACAGTCTCAGTTCTGGGCCGAGACCTTTCTTCAGGAAAGGAAAGGGGGCAGACGCCAGAATAAAAAGGTGGAGGGAGGTGAAGGAGGCTAGCTGGAAGGTGATTGGTGAAGCCAGGTGGGTGGGAAAGGTCAAGGGCTGGAGGAGAAGGAATCTGATAGGAGAGGACAGCGGGCCACAGGATAAAGGGAAGGAGGATGAGACCAGCGGAGACGTGATAGGCAGGTGAGAGGAGGTAAAATGTCAGATTGGGGAATAGAGGAAGTGGGGGAGTAGGGGGGAATTTGCTTTGGTTTGCGTTTTAGTACTGTAAAGGTTATGTTTAGATCACCTCTCCCACTGATGGAGTCCCAAATCTCCTTTAAACAGTAAAGACAAATGCTGAAGTGTGGATTTAATTCACCTTTGATGTTGAAACTCTCTCTATCTCTCACTCTTTGGCTTAATTAGCATCTGTGAAAAAGCATCCCCAGCAACGTCCTCCAATTGCATTCCAGAATAAATTAAACAAAATCAAAAGTAAACAAGCGGTCACGGTCAATTATTTATACACTTTTGCGAAGGTAGAATCCTCTCATTATGATTCCAGCCTCTTATGAATTATCTACCTTTCACACTTCAGCCATGCAAAACTGGGTATTTTAGATTAAATAGGACAACGTTCTCATACAGAACTGTAAAAAAAATTGCAGTATCTGTCTGTATGGCTGATTTGATGTCAGCATCTGTCTATCGTCCTTTCCTCTGCCAATGCTCAAGCGTTTAATTCTCAAACAATATGTCATCCAGTTCCTAATTTATGGCTTATCTAATCTTTTTTTAATCTTTACATCCCCTCGTTGTGAGGTTTGGCTATTCACCTCATTTTTCAAAATGAAGAAAATAATCTTTGACAGTATGAAGTAATAGCTGTGTCTTTGCTAATTCATCTGATTGATTTTGAATCATTTCCCTTTCCTCTCCATTCCCATAACAACTTTCATGCAGGTAAATGTTGAGTTGGGAGAATTATTGCAATACTGCACTAAATTCCAAGAGCAATACTTTCCAAGATGGCCGACACAGTGTTTTTAGCAACAGCTTTTCCCTGTCTTCGATATTCTGTCTTCTAATACAATGAATTAGTTTCATTTTCTTGAAGAAGACACCAGAAGTATAAATATGAATGTTCTCAATCTGAGCAAGTGTGCAATACATTTCAGAATCAAAATCAGGTTTATTATCACCGGCGTATGTCATGAAATTTGTTAATTTAGCAGCAGCAGTACAAGGCAATACATAAATAAATAAAGAAAATAACTGAATTGCAGAATTGCAATAAAGAAAGTAAGCTGAATAAGCTGAATTGCATAAAGAAAAATAACTGAATTGCAGTAAGTATGTATATTAAATAATTAAATTAAAATGTGTAGTGGAAAAATAGGTGGCGAGCATTTCGTTCATAATGTCAGATGAGGAAGCTCTTGAACTCAACAACCGTTTTATTGTGATACACATAAACAGGCCGAGCACCATGATCTGGAGAGTGAACCCAGCCACTCTCACACCGACGGGGGAAGTGACCATTACACACCCCGGTTACAGTTAGGGTGACCCACAAATATTCAGGTGAATAACTGTATAACCCAAGCTAAAGTGTGACAATAAGTGAATTGGAACTTCCCACCATAATCCCACAAAAGCATTTAACACAAGAACAATAAACAGTACTGGTCATTAGAAATGCCCCCGCCCAGAACATCACAACAGAAATAAAACAAAAGTAGTGAGGTAGTGTCCATGGGTTCAATGTCCAACAGCAAACACTTGTCAGCAGCCTTGAAGTTATTACATTACTGGAGCACGTGTACAACCTCTCTTACGCGTATGATTGGCATATTCATCTGTGCATTGAAAAATTAAATTATTTATCCAGTTGGGGGTGCCAAAAAATGAAAGGCTTTGTTCATCCAAAGTAGGAACAAGTTACTTGGGCTAGTTTTTTGTGCCATGTCAAGTTTATTGTCTGCATTAGTTCTATCGTGCATTGGCTGATTGTTTTCCATTGTGGTCTGGGTATGGTGTTACAATCAAAATAAAATGAGGCAGCCCTACAAAAATCTTTCACCAACTCAAGTAGGGAGTGTGTCCTTCACTGTGCTTCTCAAGTCAAGTCACTGTTTATTGTCATTTCGACCATAACTGTTGATACAGTACACAGTAAAAACAAGACAATGTTTTTCAGGACCATGGTGCTACATGAAACAGTACAAAAACTACACTGAACTACATAAAAACAACACAGAAAAAACACTACACTAGACTACAAACCTACCCAGGACTGCATAAAGTGCACAAAACAGTGCAGGCATTACAATAAATAATAAACAAGACAATAGGCGCAGTAGAGGGCAGTAAGTTGGTGTCAGTCCAGGCTCTGGGTATTGAGGAGTCTGATGGCTCAGGGGAAGAAGCTGTTATTTGGTCAGGTTTTAGATGGGTTTAGTTACTGATCCAAATTTTCTGTCATTTAGTATCTGTCCAACCAACCTCAACTACTCCTAGTGGTCACTTTATTAGGTACAGCTGTGCACCTGCTAATATCTATCTTATCAGCCAATCATGAGGCAGCAATCCAATGCATAAAAGCATGAAGGTATGGTCAAAAGGTTCAGACCAAATATCAGAATGGGGAAAAAAATGTGATCTGCATAACATTGGTCTTGGAAGGATTGTTGGTGACAAACGGGGTGGTCTAAGTATCTTAGAAACTGCTGATCTTTTGGGATTTTCACACACAAAAGTCTCTAGAGTTTACAGAAAATTGTGTGAAAATCAAAAAAGAAAATCCTGTGAGTGGCAGTTCTGTTGGGTAAATGCATTTTTGTTTACAGAGGTCAAAGGAGAATGGCCTGACTGGTTCAAGCTAACAGGAAGGTGACAGTAACTCAACCAACTACCTGTTACAACAGTGCTGTGCATAAGAGCATCTCTGAAGGCACAACATGCCAAACCTTGAAGTGGTTGAGCTATAGCAGGAGAAGACCAAGGACGTACACTCAGTGGCCACTTTATTAGGTTCAGGAGATACTTTATAAAATGACCAATACATGTATTTTTAGGAATTCAAAACAGAGCTGAGAATAGCAAATAGTTTTAGCACGTCTCCGATAATTCTTTGAGGTAATAGAGCGAAAATAATCAGATAAAGAAATTTAATATATTTGAGTTTTTTCAAGTTGTTCTATAACCTGTTTTGATCAAAATTGTGATGGGATATTATGGGAGGTAATCACTTTTTCCATAAGTTTAACATTATTAAACCTGTTCTTGAAATAGTTCAGGTTAAGAGAAGGGCCATACCCTGGAAGGTTGAAAGAGTTTGGTAGGAGTTCTCAAGGACATTACAAAGAAACAGAGGTCTAGAGGTGACCTGAATGAGGATTGAAAAACCAAAAGGGAGAACTTGTTGCAGGTTAGCAGATTAAGGGCATCCAGGAAATATGAACACAAACTCAAGTGCAAATCAGCGTATTGTAGGATCAATACCCAGAGGATGGCAAAATCCAGATGTCGAAGCAAGAGTTTGAAGTCTAGTGGTTGGCAAGTCTGGACGTCAAGCCCGAAGGTGAAAGATCAAAGTCAGTGTGTTCAGAAGACGAGTCATAAAGGTTGAAGTTCCCAAGCTGGTGTGGCTGGAAGTCTGCAGGTTTCAGAGTCCGAGGTTTGGAGGCCTGAAGGTGAACTATGCTAGGGCTGGAGGCCTGCCTGTGTGGTCGAGTGGCTAGGTGGGTGTCGAGGTGAGAAAGGGGCTTGTTTAGCTCTTGTTGTTTTGTTTTGTAGTTGTTCCATGCATTGTTCTGATGAACATTTATGGGCATACCATGTTGGTGCAGCAATATCTGGCCACACTTGCGGGCTGCCCCCAGCACTTCGTGTTATTTGTTAATGCAAGTGACAGATTTCACTGTATGTTTCAAAGTACATATGATAAATAAATCTGAAACTGAACTTGAATCTAAAGAAAGGAAGGTCAAGACCAGCTGGATGTTGGGCTGCTCCTTGAGCAGAAGTGTTAACTCAATGGTCTGGATATTCAATCCTCACTTAACTTTAGTAAACTCGTTGGTCATTATCTTTTTTCTAAGACCTTGGTTTATAAATAGCTATGTTTCCTATATTTAAACAATAACTATACTCTAAAATTATGTTGTTGATGACAAATTGATATGAAATGTCCTGATGGTGACATGGAGGACACTACAGACATATATATATATATATATATATATATATATATATATATATATATATATATATATCTGTATATATAGAGTGAGTACTGGACAACACTGAGTAATCCAACGAGCTGGATGCAGGGCAACCATATTGTGGGCTGAAGAATGTATTTACTCAGGAAATGGTCTGTTTAAAGAGGGGAGGAAAGAAATGGGTAATTTCTCCTGAACATTTCAGTGAAGTCCATTCAAATAATGGACATTAAATCAATCTCATTTACCTGAAGCTGTGCAGTCTCTGGCTTAAATGACAAGTGAATTATCCCATCAGTTTCACTCTACCTGCTGTCTCTGCAGATGTTCAGAAGGTAACGACACCAGTTTTGACCAGATCAGTGAGTGCAGATAATAGAAGTGCCTTTATAGATGTTACTTTGTCCATGAAATCTACTAGACTAGTTTGGATTTTGCGTGCAAGGGACGAGGAAAGAAGATTCTGTATGATGTTAATTCTGTGGTTCTTCTCCATTCCATGGAGGCTTCATGGCTGCTGGCTTAGGAGGATAATGCCGAGGAAAGGTGGGGGAAGAGGTGGAGAGGGGGCTGAAGATATGCATCAAGATTTAAACGTCTAAAAATAGCTTTATTTGTCATGTACATTGAAACATTGAAATATACAGTGAAATGTATTGCTCAGGACAAACCAAATCAGCGGGGATTGTGCTGGGCAGCCTGCAAGTGTTGCAATACTTCTGATGCCAACATAGTTACTAACCCAACTTACTAATCTTAAGCAGTAGGTCTTTGGAATGTGGGAGAAAACTGGTACACCTGGAGAAAACCCACACGGTAAAGGGGAGAACATACAAACTCCTTACCAGCAGCAGAGGGAATTGAACCCTAATTGGTGATCACTGGAAGTGCAAAGCAATTGCTCTAACCAATACGTTACTGTGCCACCCCACGAGAAAGAGCCATTATAGAGAGGTACAGCAGGGAAAAGGTCCATTCAGCCCATCTAATCAAGGCTAGCCTTCAAACACTCAATTTTACACTAACCCTATCCTGACCCATTCTGCCCAGACACTCATCAACTGCTACACCCTCCCCCCCCCCCCACCACCCTTCGGAATCTACCGCACTGAGAACAATTTACAGTGGCTGGGTGACCCTCCAACTCACAATTCACCACTTACCCACAATTAGCCCACTGATCCACAGGTCATTGGGACATTGGGGGGGGGGGGGGAGTGAACCACCTGGAGACAACCCTCATGGTCAAAGGGAGAGCGGAAACACTGCACACAGACGGCACCTGAAGTTAGGATCAAACCTGTGCCACCTGAATTATTGTGGCAGTATCTCTGCTAGCTGCACCACTCTGCTGTCCACAAA
This sequence comes from Hypanus sabinus, assembly GCF_030144855.1. NCBI lineage: Eukaryota > Metazoa > Chordata > Chondrichthyes > Myliobatiformes > Dasyatidae > Hypanus > Hypanus sabinus. The sequence continues at coordinate 31,579,474 of NC_082733.1, read as the reverse complement.
GACCTGCATGGTCCTCTTGAACTTGACTATCCATCCATAATGTTGGTTGCAAAATCGCTATTCACAGGCTCATAACTCATTCCTTCCCAGGGCCTCTTAAACCCTCTCACCCCACTTGTATCCTCTTCAGTACGAAAAATAATTCCTGAGACTATGAGATACTAGCTTTCCTAATTGGCATGCACTACATTGCTTTGTCCATTTTACACATTGTGTTGATACAGGTTTGTGCAAAAGTCTTAGGTACTTGTATATATATATATAGCTAGGGTGTCAAAGACTTTGGCACAGTACTGTAGTAATTTTATGCATTGCAAAGCATTGCTGCCACAAAAAAAACAAATTTCATGACATATGTGAGTGATGATAAACTGATTCTGATATGGGTTGCTATTGTGGACTGAGAGTGGGAAGGAGGCAGGGAAAGGTGAATCATGGTTGGGAAAAGGGGAAGGAGTGGGAAGCTCTCTGATGCACCATCAATAACTCTCTGAGACGTGAGGCGAGATATAGGCTTTTATTGACTGGAAGAAAGAACAAGCAGCAATTGACCACCATGCTACATCCTGGAGACTGAGGGCCGGGCTCAGAACTCAATCGCCTTTATACCGGGGTCTGTGGGAGAAGCCACAGGAGCAGTCAGCGGGGGGGGGGGGGGGGGGCGTGTCCAGACAGGTATATGTAGTTCACCACATTCACCCCCCCTTTGTTTTAAAAGAGAGTCCCAATGTGGCGAAGTTTCTTACCAGTATATTTACAGGTTAAGTCTATCAGGTGGTCGAATCAGTCGCTGCGATCTACATAGCACTGGCTGCGATTGCACAGGTGCCGGTGGTGATTGCACCGGAGACAGTGGTTGTGCTGGTTCCGGCCTAACTGGAGGTGTCAGCCCACTAGGCATCAGTGATCCCTCATGCGTGTGCGAGGCGCCTGGTATATGCGCGTGCGAGACGCCCGGTATAGGAGTGTCATGAGGAGTCTGTGTAGGGCTCGGTGTGCGCGGTGTCACCTCGGGTACAGGGTTCATAGTTACCATGGAGTGTTCGGGGTAGTGGTCTGCTGCTCCTGCGGGCGCCAGGAAGCGGACGGAGACCATGTCCTCCCGCCCATCAGGTAAAACCACGTAGGCATACTGGGGGTTCGCATATAGAAGGTAAACCCTCTCCACTAGCGGGGAGTATTTATTGCTCCTCACATGTTTCCGGAGCAGCACTGGGCCTGGGGACGTCAGCCAAGCTGGTAGGGTGGTCCCAGTGGAAAAGAGAACAGGCACTCGTGAGGGGTGGCATTGGTGGACGTACATAACGGAACGGATAGAGTGGCCTCCTGCCATCGAGAGACCGGCAACCCTTTCGACTTAAGGGCTAAAAGTGTGGCCTTCCACACTGTGGCATTCTCCTTCTCCACCTGTCCATTTCCCCGGGGATTATAGCTCGTGATCCTACTAGTAGCAATGCCCCTAGCCAGCAGGTACTGGCGCAGCTCGTCACTCATAAAGGAGGACCCTCTATCACTGTGGATATAGCAGGGATATCCGAACAGAGTGAAGAGCTGGCGCAGAGCTTTTATGACGGACGTGGCAGTGGTGTTGGGGCAGGGGATGGCAAAGGAGAACTGTGAGTACTCGTCGATAATGTTGAGAAAGTAGACATTGTGGTCGGTGGAGGGAAGGGGGCCCTTAAAGTCAACACTCAGTCGCTCAAAGGGGCGGGTGGCCTTGATAGAAATACATATACCTGTCTGGACACCTGTGGACTCGCGACTGGCAGCGGCGGCGGTGAATTCCCTCGCGGGTGGCAGGGTCTGAGGTGTTCACGGGAGCAGTCAGCGGGGAGGGGTGGGGGGTGTCCAGACAGATATATGTGGTTCACCACACTGTCAGTACCTCCAGTTGACCTCTGTCTTTTTGTGTGTTCCCCCCCCCAGCTGTCAGTCTGTGGTTTTGTATTGCCGTGTGCTCCTGCTCTACTCCGGCCCCTGTATCACTGAGTACTCCAGCTCTCACCTGTTTCTCATTATCACCTGTATTGCTGCCACCTGTGTCTCATTGTGCTCCACCTATCATCTGCCTCTCCGTTTATTGCTCAGTATATTTCAGTCCTGTATTTTCACCTGTTTGTTGCCAGATTGTGCTAGTGAGTTTTCCTGAGCAGTTGTATTTGTACTCTGTCTGAATATGGACTCTGCCTGTTTCCCGATTCTGGTTTTTGGATTTCTCTGGATGTTTTGATTTCTGCCTGAACTTTGCTGCTGACTTTGCACCTCAGGATTTGCTACTCAATTAATATCATTGTGTGCACAGTACTGGGTCTGTGATTGGAACCTTGCTCCAGTGTCCTGACAGAAGCACCAGAGAGGTTAGTGATCAATAAACCAATTGTTTGGAATTAAATGACCTTGCCTGGTGTCTCTGGACTGGGTATGTCTGCACCCATGCCAACTCCACCCCTGCATTCCTTCTGTGCCTCCTGTTGCACACTCCTCCTGCAATGCTCTACACTCACCATTCCCAACGTCCCTTCCTCCTGTCAGGTTTAGTCTCTCACTCTGCTCCACGCTGACAAATACAGTACCACGCAAAAGTCTTAGGCAACCTAGCTATATACACTGCACGTACCTAATACTGCGCAAAAGTCTTGGGATGTGGAAAGAAACTAGAGTACACAAAGAAACTGTATGGTCACAGGGAGAATGTGCAAACTCCACAGAAACAACAACCAAGGTCAGGACAGAACTCAGGCCATTGATGTTGTGAGGCAATGGGTCTTCTAGCTGCCCATGAATTGGAGTAAAATTAATGTATATACTGTGCAAAATCTTTGGCACATTTACAGTGCGCCTAAGACTCTTGCACAGAACTTTAGTAATTTTGTGCATTGCACTGTATTGCTGCTGCAAAACAAATCTCATGACATATGAGTGCTGATAAATCTGATTCTGATATGGGTCTCTATCATGGACTGAGTATGAGAAGGGGGTTGGGAGAGGATGGGATTGGGAATCACCAGAGAGACATTCTGTAATAATCTATAATCAACTGTTGGGAATCCAATGGCCTTGCCTGATGTCTTGGGGCTGGGTGTGTCTGCACCCATGCCATTCCCTATGCCTGGCACTCCTTCTCTGCCACCAGTCCCACACCCATTCTGCGGTGCTCCACCCTCACCATTCCCAACATCCTTAGCTCCTGCCAGTTTTACAAACTTGCTCTCTGCCCTACTTTGACAAATACAGGACTGTGCAAAAGTCTTAGACACAGTAACTGTATACTGTGTGTGTGCCTAAAACTTTTGCACAGTATTGTAGACGTACAACACTCCAGTCTTTCAGTTAGACGATGAACATTCCAGGCAGATTGCAGTAAGTAACAACTCCGCTCAAGCTGAGACTTCCAAGATCGACACCAAACTGATCTGGCCTCTGCACAAAGTGTGAACTCTCAGCTTAAATTGCATCCTTTGATTCATGCTCTGCCAACCATATTTCTTAATGATATATATTTTATTTTTCTATTAAAATGGGAGTGGAAAGCACTCCGGAAAACTCATTGAACCAAGCTGGCGGGAGGTTGCAATGATGTCACATGATATGCGGGAGGGTGTTAAATGGGAGCTAAATTATAGGGGCTGCTTGATTGGTAGAATATGCATTATAAAATAATTATTACTGATCTAGAGAAGTACGTAACAGTGCATGACAAGATGACATGAAAACAACTTTATATATAAAAAAAATCTGATATTGACCCAGTCAAGGAAAATTTAATTTTATGAGGAAGATTAAGAGCTTCTGAAGATGCCATGTAGGTCTGTTGTTTTCATGACCACACTAAAAACCAAATAGGATTAAAATCAGAATCAGAGCTATGTTTAATATTACTGATGTATGTCATACAATTTGTTGTTTTGTGATAGTTGTATATTTTGTGCCTTGTCGAATGATGACATAAATAGAAACAGGAGGAGGTCATCTGGCCCATCAAGCCTGTTCTGTCCTTCAATAAGATCATGGCTGATCTGGTCATTGACTCATGCCCACCTACCTTCCTTTTCTCTATAACTCTTAATTCCCCTACTATGCAAAAATCTATCCAACCTTGTAAATATATTTACTGTTGTAGCCTCCACTGCTTCATTGGGCAGAGAATTCCACAGATATGGTGAGGGCAATCATGGCAAATGACCAGGATTTTTCTTGGCAAACCTGGTTTGCCATTACCTTCTGGGCAGTGTCTTTACAAGATGGGTGATCCCCTAGCCATTATCAATACTCTTCAGAGGTTGTCTGCCTGGCATCAGTGGTCCCATAACCCGGACTTGTGATATGCACCAGCTGCTCCCATGGCTTCATGTAATCCTGATTGGGATCTACACAGGAGCTACACCTTTCCCAAGGGTAACCTATAGGCTAGCAGAAGGAAGAAAATCCTTGCACCTGCCTTTGGTAGAAACATATCCCCACACAACCACCAAATTATAATTATGTTCACTTGTATTAGCGGTACTTCACACTTGTCAGCTTTAAACTTCATCTCTCATCCATTGGCCCACTCCACCAACTTGTCTATATCTCCATGCAGCTCTTCTTGTACCATAGTTAAGAAAGAGCTGTGTGGAATGTGCTTCCTGTAGAAGTAGTAGAGGCCAGTTCAGTTGTGTCATTTAAGGTAAAATTGGATAGGTACATGGACAGGAAAGGAGTGGAGGGTTATGGGCTGAGTGCGGGTAGGTGGGACTAGGTGAGATTAAGAGTTCGGCACAGACTAGGAGGGCCGAGATGGCCTGTTTCCGTGCTGTGATTGTTATATGGTTAAAGATTTGTAGATAAGAGTGAACCAATCAAATAGCTCCTTTTCAAATAAAGCAATAACAACAAAGCTTCCAGGAAGAGAAAGAATTGTGACAACTGCACAATTGCATATTCATACTCTGCTGACCAGGAAGCATACTAAATAATTAGATGTATATAGGTAGTTATATAAAATATAAAGCATAAAATGTTACATTGCAAAGAAAATAAGAATTATGCAGTCGAATCCGATGGAATTTAGAACATTGGAACATAGAGCAGCATAGCACAGGAACAAGCCCTTTAGCCCCAAACTTTGTGCTGAACTAATTAAACTCGTCATCAAGAGTTCAAGTAAACTCTTTACTTCTACCGACACTATGTCCATATCCTTCCACTTCCTGAACATTCATGTGCCTGTCAAAGAGCCTCTTTATTGCCTCTCTTGTACTTCCCTCTCCCACCACTCCAGGCAATGCCATCCATCCACTCTCTGTGTTTTTAAAAAAAACAACTTCCCCTGACTATCTCCTTTGAAACTACTGCCTCTCACCTTAAATGCAAACCGTCTGGTATTAGACAGTCTTGCTCATCAAGTCTGCTGCAGCCCTTCCTCGTGTATCTCATTCAATCCTTGCGGCTGGCATGGTTCAGCAGCACTGATTATAGAATCGTAGGACCCCAAAAATCCTGATGGACATCATTCGCCTAGTTCATCTGCGTTGATTCTTCACAAAAGCTTTCCAATTAGTTCCCTCCCCTACATTTTCAAGTTTATGACTAAATATGTGTAGTTGGACAATGATTTAAGTGCCGGACCAGACTGAAAATATCTGGGCGTCAGGGCTCAAGATGGATGGGCCAGTTCAGCTCACTGCTGTGCTCTGCGCTGAACTAAGGGTGGATGGACTTGCTTTGTGGACTTCAGTTCTGAATGATGTTTGCTTGCATTCATTGTTTGCATGGTTTGTTTGTTTTCTCTGCACAATGGGTGTTTGATAGTCTTTTTTAATGGCTTCTTTTGGGTTTCGTTGTCTTGTGGCTGCCTGTTAAGAGACGAGTCTTGAGATTGTACAATGTATATATACTTTGATAATAAATGTACTTTTAACTTTGAATTATCTCTTGTAGCTACATCTACACAGCAACTTGTTAGGGCTCAAATGCCTCTGCTTTTGTTGTCATGTTCTGTGGTTGCACGGTAGCATAGAGGTTAGCACAATCGCTTTGCAGCGCAAACGAACACCGATTGGAGTTCAAGTCCCGCCTCTGTCTGCAATGAGCTTTGTAAAGTGCTGGTGTGGGAACTGTTGTCACCTGAACAGATATGACAGAGCGGGAATATTTGAGAGAAGTGAATCGAGTCCTTACTGCAAGCAGAGTTTGTGGAGGGTGTATCAAGAGAGTTGCAGAAGTCTGCAAGCTGATAAAGCACAGAGGCCACTAGCCAATCCCTTTTTTGGGGACGGAGATGTTGAGGAAGGGAAGGCTTGGAGAGTGAGAGAGAATGGGATATTGGCAACAACAGTGAAGAATCTTTTGCTGGCTGAGCACCAGTGTCTGGGCCCTTCAACCAGCATCATGAAAGGATAGGTTTAGAGCTCATTCATTTTATTGTCACTTACAGGATGTTGCTATGTGCCGAGTGACTGTGGCATCTGCACATGCACAGTAGGGTGACAACTCAGTAATTCTTCTCTGTATGTCAAGCGTATTGAGATATTGTGAAGGCTTCTGCCGAAAATCAATAATGATTGAACCAAAGATTAAAAGTATTTTCATTATTTCCTGATTGTTTTGCTCACTCTCTAATAATAAACCCCTTTGAGCTACCTTGTTTATCCGAGGTCTCTCGCTGCCTGATAACAGCATGAAATAACTGGTAGTGCGTGATGGTGGTCAATAATTAGGCAGTGGTAAGTTTTTACACAGTAATTGGCTGGACTTAGCAGAGTGGCAAAATAATATTTGGGTTGAATACAGGAGCGTAACCAAGTTACTGAGAACTGATGGGCAAAAGGTTAATAATTGGGCATCGTGGCAGCAAACAAGGACAATAGAGGGTTAACTTAATTAACGTGTGGTGTGTGGTGGAATCGGTTGGGAGGGTCAGGCAGGATATCCAGCTGGTTGGTGTGCTGGCGTGTTGTCAGCGAGCTCCGGTGTCGGAATTCCAGGAGGAATGAGGTGCGATGGCCCCCTGGGCTTGCGAATCGGTGAGAGTGAATTTAGAGGCCTAGTGCTTGGGATTGCAACATCAGTGAGTCCAGAGTTTGAGGTGTTGTGTTCAGTACTATGATCGATGCTGAGAATCGAGGCTTGGGGGTCGAACTGGAAGTCCAGGCCTGTTGGCCGGAGTCCTGTCTCTGCTGATCTCTGCGAGTCCACTGGGGATGTCGAACTCCAACATCTTTGAGCCTGAGTCCAAATCAGAGTTGGCTGGAGGATGGAGCCAGAAGAAGATGGCTGGTCCTGGTGTTAGAGGACTGTCTAGGCGTGCGGGAGGGTGGGGGGGGGGGGGGAATAGGACTTATTTTGCTGTTGTGGTTTTGTTGCTTGTTCTGTTCTGCCAAGCATTGAGGGCATGCTAAGCTTGCGCTTGAATATGTGCCAACATTTGTGGGCTACCCCCAGAATGCCTCAGTTGTGTTGGTTTTTAATGCAAACAAAGCATTTCACTCTCTGTTGCAATGTACATGTGACGAATAAGCTTTAGTCTTGAATATGGGACATTGATCTGCTTGTAATACTCCACAGCTTAAACTAGATTTGCAGGGGGTGATGGGAACCAGGGCACATAGTGTAGTGGTTGTGGGGAAAAATGTTGTTGAGCATTGATACAAAGTCAGGAATCGAAAGGTTGTACATGGTGAGTTGTGTAAGGAGTGTCGTAGGAAAGGCATATGAGCTTGAGGCATGGATCAGCATGTAGACTTATGACATTGTAGCTGTTAATAAGACTTGGTTGCAGGAGGGACAGGACTGGCAGCTCAATGTTCCAGGGCTCCGTTGTTTTAAATGTGATAGAGACGGAGGGATTAATCAGTACAAAGAGGTCCGAACTAGTGAGATACCTGATCTATTAGGGAATGAGACAGGGCAGGTGACAAAAGTCTGTGCAGGAGAACACTTTGCAGTTAGTGATCACAATGCAATTAATTTCAAGGAAATTTTGGAAAAGGATAGGACTGGTCCTTGGGTTGAGATTCAAAATTGGAGGAAGGCCAATTTTGATAGTATCAGAAAGGATCTGGCAAGGGTGGACTGGGACAGGTCGCTTTCTGGAAAAGGTGTACTTGGCAAGTGGGAAGTTTTCAAAAATAAAATTTTGAGAGTACAAAGCTTGTATGTGCCTGTCAGAATAAAAGGGAAGGATAACAGGTTAGATAACCTTGATTTTCAAGACACAGAGGCCCTGGTTAAGGAAAAGGAGATGCATAGCAGGTATAGGCATGAAGGGGCAAATGAGGTACTTGAGGAATACCACAAGTGCAAGAGAATACTAATGAAGGAATGCTGGAGGGCTAAAAGAAGGCATGAGGTTGCTCTAGCAGACATAGTGAATGAGAATCCAAAGGACTTCTACAAATATATTAAGAACAAAAGGATGGCAAGGGATAAAATTGGTCCTCCAGAAGATTAGAGTGGTCATCTATGTATGGAGCCAGAAGAGATGGGGGAGATCTTAAATTGATTTTTTGCCTATGTTTTTACTTGGGAAACAGAGACAGAATCTGTAGAAGTAAGGCAAAGCAGCAATGAAATCATAGAAACATAGAAATAGAAAACCTACAGCACAATACAGGCCCTTCAGCCCAAATACTGTGCTGAACATGTACTTACTTTAGAAATTACCTAGGCGTTACCCGTAGCCCTCTATTTTTCTAAGCTCCATGAACCTGTCCAGGAGTCTCGTATCTACCATTGCTGGCAGCCCTTTCCATGCACTCACCACTTACTGCATTTAATAAATAAAACAACTTACCCCTGACATCTCCTCTGTATCTACTACCAAGCACCTTAAAACTGTGCCCTCTCATGTTAGCCTTTTCAACTCTAGGAAAAAGCCTCTGACTATCCACACGATCAATGCCTTGCATCACCTTATACAGGTCACCTCTCATCCTCCGATGCTCCAAGGAGAAAAGGCCGAGTTCAGTCAAACTATTCCCTAATCGCGTGTTCCTCAATCCAGGCAACATCCTTGTAAATCTCCTTTGCACCCTTTCTACAGTTTCCACATCCTTCCTGTAGTGAGGCGACCAGAATTGAGCACAGTACTCCAAGTGGGGTCTGACCAGGGTCCTATACAGCTGCAACATTACCTCTTGGCTCTTGAACTCAATCCCACAATTGATGATGGTCAATGCACCGTACACCTTCTTAACCACAGAGTCAACCTGCGCAGCAGCTTTGAGTGTCCTATGGACTTGGACCCCAAGATCCCTCATTTCCTCCACACCGCCAACAGTCTTACCATTAATACTACATTCCACCATCATATTTAATGAACCACCTCACACTTATCTGAGTTGAACTCCATCTGCCACTTCTCAACCAGTTTTGCATCCTATCAATGTCCCTCTGTAAACTTTGACAGCCGTCCACACTATCCACAACACCTCCATTCTTTGTGTCATCAGCAGATTTACTAACCCATCCCTCCACTTCCTCATCCAGGTCATTCATAAAAATCACAAAGAGCAGGGGTCCCAGAACAGATCACTGAGGCACACTACTGGTCACTGTCCTCCATACAGAATATGTCCCAGCTACAACCACTCTTTGCCTTCTGTGAGCAAGCCAGTTCTGGATCCACGAAGCAAGGTCCCCTTGGATCCCATGCCTCCTTACTTTCTCAGTAAGCCTTGCATGGGGTACCTTACCACATGCCTTGCTTAAATCCATCTACACTACATCTACTGCTCTCCCTTCATCAATGTGTTTAGTCACATCCTCAAAAAATTCAATCAGGTTTGTAAGGCACAACCTGCATTTGACAAAGCTATGCTGACTATTCCTAATCATATAATGCCTCCAAATGTTCATAAATCCTGACTCTCATGATCTTTTCCATCAACTTACCAACTGCTGAAGTAATAATTTCCTGGGCTATCTCTACTCCCGTTCTTGAATAAGGGAACAACATCTGTAACCCTCCAATCCTCCAGAACCTCTCCCATTCCCATTGATGATGCAAAGATCATTGCCAGTGGCTCAGCAATTCTCCCCACCCCCCGCCCCCCACCATAGCTTGAGGTGTCAGTACCTCCCATTGAACTTTGTGTGTTTTCCCTCTAGCCATTTTGTATTGCCATGTGCTCTTGTTTGTTTTCATGCCCCATGTTCTCCAGTCCCCACTCCTGCTCTACTCCAGCCCCTGTATTACTTCGGCCCTCTGCCTCTCACCTGTTTCTCATTATTACCAGTTTTGCTGCCACTTCTGTGTCATTGTGCTCCACCTATCATCTGCCTCTCTGTTTATTGCTCAGTGTATTTCAGTCCTGTGTTTTCACCTGTTTGTTTTCAGATTGTGCCAGTGAATTTTCCTGAGCCTTTCCAGTATTTGTATCTGTTCTGTCCGTCTGAATATCGAATCTGCCTGTTTCCCAATTCTGGTTTTTGGACTTCCCTGGATGTTTTGACCTCTGCCTGAACTTTGATGCCGACTTTGTTTGCACCTTGGGATTTGTTACTCAATTAGTATCACTGTGTGCACAGTACTTGGTCTGCGATCGGATCCCTGCTCCAGTGTCCTGACAGGGGTACATCTCATTTGCTCCTGGAGACTTATTCAATTTGATGCTTTCAAAAGCTCCAGCATATCCTCTTTCTTAATATCTATGTGCTCAAGCTTTTCAGTCCGTTGTAAGTCTTCCCTACAATTGCCAAGATTCTTTTCTGTAGTGAATACTGAAGCAAAAGTATTCATTAAGTATCTCTGCTATCTCCTCCGGTTCCATACTCACTTTTCCACTGTCACTCTTGACTGGTCCTATTCTCTCGTGTCTTATCCTCTTGATCCTCACATACTTGCAGAATGCTTTAGGATTTCCTTAATCCTGCTCACCAAGGCCTTCTCATGGCCCCTTCTGGCTCTCCTAATTTTATTCTTAAGCTCCTTCCTGCTAGCCTTATAATCTTTTGGATCTCTATCATTACCTAGTTTTTCAAACCTTTTGTAAGCTTTACTTCTTGACTAGCTTTTCAAAAGCCTTTGTACACCAAGGTTCCTGTGCTCTACCATTCTTTCCCTGTCTCATTGGAACGTAGCTATGCAGAACGCCACGCAAATACCTCCTGAACATTTGCCACATTTCTGCCATACATTTCCCTGTACCTATACAGATTAAAGGGCCTGACTATGTGTACCCTCAGATCCTGAGAGGCCGATGCAGGAATTACAGGAGCATGAGCTGAGGTATTTAAAATGTTCTCGGCTGCAAGTGAGGTTTTGGAGGATAGCTAATGTTGTAGTATTGTTCCAGAAAGGCTCTAAGAGGAAGCCAGGAAGTTATAGGATGGTGAGCCTGACATTGGATGTGGGTAAGTTTGCAGCAGGATCTGGATCAACTGGACAAGTGGGCTGAAGAATTACAGATTAAATTTAATGCAGTCAAGTATGAGGTGTTGCACCTCAGGCGGACTTGGTGAGTGGTAGGGCACTGAGTGCAGTAGAAGAGAGGGATCTAGGAATACAGACTCATAATTCCTTACAAGTGGCATCACAGGTTGATAGTGCTGTAAAGAAAGCTTTTGGCATATTGACCTTCATAGATCAAAGTACTGAGTACACGAGTTGGGATGTCATGTTGAAGTTGTATAAAATATTGATGAGGACTAACTTGGAGTACTGTGTGCAGCTTTGGTCATGTGCCTACAGGAAAATATCAATAAGATTGAAGAAATGCAGAGAAAATTTACTAGGATATTGCCAAGACTTGAGTTATAGGGGAAGATGGAATATGCTAGGAATTTATTCTCTGGAGCACAGAAGAATGAGGGGAGATTTAATGGAGTTATACAAAATTTGAGGGGTATAGATAGGGTAAATGCAAGCAGGCTTTTTCATTGAGTTTGGATGAGACTACAACTAGAGGTCATGGGTTAAAGGTGCAAGGTAAAATATTTAAGGGGATCATGGCCAGGAACAACTTCACTCAGAGGGTGATGAGTGTGTGGAGCAAACTGCCAGCAGAAGTGTGGATGTGGGTTTGATTTCAACATTTAACAGAAATTTGGATAGGTACATGGATGGGAGGGGTATTGAGAGCTATGGGTGCAGGTTCATGAAACTAAGATCGATGGTTCAGCATGGACTAGATGGGCTGAAGGGCCTACTTCTACGCTGTAGAGTTCTATAGCTTTATGTAGTATTATAAAGTCTCAGTGTTACATCCTTGCTTTTATGTTCTAGTCCCCTCGAAATGAATGATAATACTATATTTGCCATCCTGACCACTGACTTGAACCAGCAAGTTTACCATTAAGGAATCCTGCACTAGGACTCCCAAGTTCTTTGCGCCTCCAATTTCTGTATTCTCTCCCGGTTTAGAAAGTATGTATTGCTTTTTCCAAGGTGCATGATTATACACTTCCCTACACTGTACTTCATCTGTCATCTGATCTGCACAGGATCTAAAGACATGGCCTGGTGTCTGGCTTTATATATCAAAGTCAAACATGATCACACTTTTTCAACACAAAAAACGCATTTGTAACTTTTCCATCTGTTTTTGTTCTGAGCTCAGCCTTGCTGAGGTCCTGATAGAACATTGCCTTTTTAGAGCTTTATAAAACTGTGGCCCATAGTGCAAGATGAGATGATGTGGGGACAAGATGTGGTTGGTTAGGTATGCCTTTGATCTAAATCAATAGGCTGTGAATCAATGGATAAGACAGATCACACCAAGAAGCTGTAAATTATTGTCATTTTATTTGGAATTCTCTACCTCATAAGACACCAAGTGCTTCTGACATTGAGTATACCCAAGCCTTAGATGGATAGTTATTTGTCACATCTAAAGTGAATGAGTTATGTAAGGATTGTGTGAATGAAGTGCGGGATCATTCAACAGCTTATCGAAGGTGAACAGGGCCCGACATCCACTCCTGTTTCTTATGGTCTTATGAGAACTCTTTTATGGATGGGGATCCCTCCTGACCTCCCCATGCAGAACAAATACCAGGAGCACCATGTTCACAGAGCCCTCAGGCCTGCTCCCGTCCATCCCACAAACTCTTTGACCTCCAACCATCAGGCAGAAGATGATACCATATTATAGCAACAAGGACTTCTATGACAGGTAACCACTTCTTTCTTCAGGCTGTGAGACTTTTGAGCACCCTGCTACCCCAATACACATTATTTATAACAGCGCCAGGAACTTTATGGTGTTGTATATTTGACTATATGTCATAAATGGACTTTATGTTAACTTGTACAACTACAGCAACATTACACAGTTGGAAGGCTTCTGCTGCACACTGCTGGATTCATCAAAGTTCAAAGTAAATTTATTCTCAAAGTAAGCATTTGTTACCCCATAATACCCTAAAATTCATTTTCTTGCAGGTAGTCACAGTAGAAGAAAGAATTATAACAGAATCAATGAAAAACTACGCAGAGAGACTGAAAACGAACAGTGTGCAACAGACTGTAAAAAAAAGGACTCGGGTTAAAACTTAACCTGCACTATGAAAAGTGAGCCTTTGCGTCTCTTCGTGATTCTAAATTCAAATTTGTATATCATGAGTACATCGCAACATGCAGTGAAACGCACAATTTGTATTAACAGCCGACACACCCGAGGGTACGGCGAGGGCAGCCCGCAAGTGTTGCCACGCATTCTGGCGCCAACACAGCATGCCCACAATGTTCAGCAGAACGACACAGGAATACCGCAGGCAAGGATACAACGATAGCAAAAGAAGCCTTGTTTTTCTCTCCCAGCCACACACGTACAGACTCCTCCAATCACAATACAGGTTGTCTTCATGGGCCTCCAGCCTCCAATGGACTCAGATTCAGAGGTGGACACGCAGCCATTGGGCCTTCGTCTACCCCAGAGATTCGCAGATCTGGTGCTCCCAATAACAGCCGCGTCACTGGCCTTCGAACGTGGAGCAGAGACTTAAGTTGCTAGTCTGTCTTCTCCTTTCCCTACATCCCTTCCCTCAAACCTTAACCTAACCCCTAACCTCTGCACTCTGTCCCCAAAACTAACCCCATGAACCTAAGCGCAACCCAGTTAAATACAGGGTTTGGTCTCATTTGGCCTGAGGGAGATGTGGTGAAAGATTGTTGAATGTCTTTTGCATTGGTTTTCTCTCAGGTAGTATTTTAATTTAGTCTTGTTATCCAGTTTGACAAATATTCTACAAATACAAGACAAGTTGATTTGTATCTCCCAGGAAGCGTTGGTTGCAACTCTCAATTGAATTATCAGTTTGATTTTTCCTCTTCTATCTGTTTTGTGGCTGCAGAATACACTGTCATTTGCTTTGTGGTTGGTAGAATACACTGTTTATTTGCTTGTCAAGGTATAGCAAGAGTATTTCTTAGCAAATTTGAAGTCAGTGATAAGCAGCATCCATTATCAAGGACCCCCACCATCCAGGCCAAGCTGTCTTCACTACTGCCATCAAGAAGAAGGTGCAAGAGCCTCAGGACCCACACCACCAGGTTGAGGTACAATTATTACAGGGTCTTGATAACCTCACTCAATTTCACATGCCCCATCACTGAACTGTTCTCACTTTATTTCATATTCTCAATCATTATTGCTTATTTATTATTATATTCATTTGTATTTGCAGTTTGTTGTCTTTTGCATGTTGGTTGTTTGTCCATCCTGTAGGGTTCAGTCTTTCATTGATTTTGTTGTGTTTCTTGGATTTACTATGTATGCCTGTAAGAAAATGAATCTCAGTAAATGGTGGCAGGTATATACTTTGATAATAAATTTACCTTGAACTTTGAATAGCAGACTGAAGACAGGCACTGGAAAATGATTGATTGCTGTTGGATAACAGTTAAATCCCCGATGTTCTCCTAAGCCTTTGGCTAGGGTGATCTGCCCCCTGACTTGGTTCACAGAGCTGCCCTGCATGACTGACCAAGTGACTGAAGTGGTGCAGCAAGTGGGGGAAAAAAAAATTACTTCAGAATATCCACCATCAGCTGCTGGGGATAGGCAGTGGATCGTTCCAGGGTATTTGCTGTTGTTTTTAATAAAGAAGATTTTCCCTCAGTTACTGTAAAAACATCGAAACAAGTAGAGTGGGGTGCTCCAGATACACTTTACACAAAATACAATAACCAGGAAACTAACAAGGCGCAGTAGAAAAAACTGGAGAGCATGAGGTCTGGAAACTCATTGGTAGTCACAGAAACCCACAATACATTATCAGAATTTTCAGTATTGCATTTATTATCATTGACGTATGTTGCAAAATTTGTTGCTTTGTTACAGCGACACAGTGCAAGAAAGAATTACAATAAGTCATTTTTTTAAAAAAAAGTACAGAAGAGCAATATTGAGGTAGTGTTCATGGACTTGAGGATCATTCAGAAACCTAATGGCAGAGAGGAAGCTGAGTGTGGGTCTTCAGGGTCCTGTACCTCCTCCCAGATGGTAGCAATGAGAAGAGAGCATATCTAAAATGGTAAGGGTCCTTCATGACAGATGCTGCCTTTTCAAGGCGCCACCTTTTGAAGATGCCTTTGATAGTTGGAGGGCCAGTCCCCGTCACGAATCCGGCGGAGTCTACAATCTCTGCACCTTTTCCAATCCTGCATATTGGAGCCTCTCTGCCAAGTTGGATGGTTCAATCAGTCAGGATGCTCTCCACCGTACATCGTCGAGATTTGCCAGCAAATTTGGATGAACGCTTGAAGCATCAACAGAAAATTATGGATTAGGTGATGGGAAGTAGGCACATCTCTTTGTGGATGGGTGCACAAAATGCACATATAGTAAATTTCTCCTGTAAGCAATGGTTACACTAAGTCATTGACTTTTAAAGAGTTAATGGCTGCCGATAAAATGAAGAGCGCTCGCCACATTCCTGGTCTGTTCCTACCGCTCTCACCTCCTTAGGCCCTCGGGGCTGGTAATTGGACCAATGGATACACACACCAACTCTGCAGGTCAGAAGTTTTGATAAGTTTGTTTAATATTGTCACATATACTCTTGAGGCAGTTTGAGGAGCAGAGAGCTAAACAGAGGGCACAGTGGACAACAATTCCACGCCACCCTACACATGCAGCAACTGTGGCAGAGCCTGCTGTTTCGGGATCGGCCTCAATAGCCACAGTCGGTGCTGCTCGACAAACCAGTGACTACCAGAGGCGCAGTACCCATGGTCGACACAGACAGACGTAAAGTGAAAAACTCGTCTTGCATTCCCTACAGATCAAATTATTACAGAGATGCATTGAGATAGGACAAGTGGATGGCAGCAAAAAAAAAAAACTCCAGTTGCGTAACAATTTAGGGTGGCATGGTAATGTAATGCCATTCCAGGACCAGAGGCCCAGGTTCAATTCCCAGTACTGCCTGTAAGCAGACATCCCACCTCTCCTGGAAGTTCCGGGAGTCTCCTGCATATTGATAGTGGCTCCTTGACACCTGCAAATTATATACAATATCCCGGAAATCAATTTTTTTTTAGAGCGAGCTGGGGGAAGGGCATAGAGAGAGAGAGGGAGAGACAGAGAAAGCATCCTGATAGGTCTACTTAGCACAAGCAGAGACCAATCAGTTTTCTCTGTGGGCGGGCTTTACAGTCTGTCTCTGTCTCACATTGTCCATCAGTTCAGTTTAGTGTCTTGAAGCGCCATGGCAGAGTGTTTCAAAAAAAAGAAGTATAAAACGTACTTCACCCCAGACTACTCTAAAGAGTACCTCTGCCTAATAGGGGTCAAAATTAATGACAGTGTTGCTCGCTGCGCTGTTTGCAACAGTGACTTTTCTCTTGCCCATGGTGGGTCAAATGACTGTGAAAGATATGATGAGGTGAGTTTAACAGGTGTCATTCATTCTTTAGCATAGCTAATGTTATTTAAACTAGCTGGCTAGCTGCTAAGGAGCTACTCTATTGATGTCCTATGTGATGAGGCCAAACTCCCTGGAGACTTGTTTAAAGTTGTAATAGAATAAAAACACTGCTCCATGATAATATAATATAATTGTGAATCTTGTGAACCTGATGTCTTGCAAAATTAACAATTTCATTGACACAGACTGCTGAGGTTGAAACTTCAGGCAAAATGCTTAAATTTGCCAAGCAGGCCACATCACAGTGCAAGGAAAGTTTGAAAAAGAAATAGAAAAGCTATTTGCATTAGCATTTAGCTATTAGCATTGAGACGGCCAACAAATATTCAACAAGGAATATATATAATATATATATAAATAGTTTCAATATGTGATCAAATAAATTGTTGTGTTCTTTTATAATCAAATGTCCTGTATACATACACCCTTGGAGGTCGACCGGCGGAGGAGGGGGGGGAGAGATATGGTGTTGTGGGGGGTGGGAGTGGTGGTGCTACCTCCCTGAAATGAGTTTTTGCAGGGTGGGATGTCTGTAAGGAGCTTCTGTATGTTCTGCCTGGGACCGTATGGGTTTCCTTTGTGTGCTCCAGTTTCCTCTCACATTTCAAAGATATACGAGTTAGTAGATTTATTGGTCACATGGGTGCAATTGGGCAGCGCAGCCTGCTGTTGCTATTGGTCGTGGATCGCCAGAAAGTGTGAGAAGGTGGGCAAATTAGCAGCAAGTCCAGATAAGCAAGACAACCTTCACCCACCTCAATATGTAGATAGGTGGGCCTCTCACAGGATTTCTGTGAGGATAACTGCATTTCTCACACCCCAGGAAAATCAGGTTCACCTGTCTCAGTTTGTTAATGTTTCTAACCATAAAAATGTGAAAAAAGTGACAGTGTAGGTCACCTCTCTGAGATTATCAGCAGCTAGATATTTCCTCTATTCTCCTTAGTTGACAGCATTGCTTTATTATAAAAGTCTCATTTTCTGATAAAAGTTATCTCCACTCCTGAACAGATTTGTGAACTTTTATTAATGCAAAATTGAATCTGTATCTGAGAATTGTTTACCCCCTTTACCGGGTTCATTCAGTGTGGACTCAAAGGAATTTGTTCTGAGTGTCTGAATGCCAAGAGAAGGATCAGGTCATTTCAGAAGTGTTTGGTCTAATCAATGATGGCAGTTCACTGGGTGCCGGGCTTTATACTATCTGTGTTGTAGTTATGGCACTTATTCCCCTGGAGAGGGGCAGTGCAAAAGATTCAGCAAATTACAAGCTCTCAGAAAGATTAAGGTTAAGTCTTTTTCTCCTTTGAGAAAGAGGATGCTCTAAGATTGTACAATTGGAGTTTTCAAGAATGAAGAGAGAATGATAAAGAAAAATCAAGTCTTTGCTTCATAATAACAAAGCTTTAAGGAGATGGGGGGTGGGGGGCGTGCAATGTTCAAAAAATTTGCATCAGAAGAGAGAAATTGACCCGAGTTTTTGCTCAATGTGTTTGAATAAACTTTTGGTAAAAGACTTTGATTTATATTCAAAGATGCTTTTTGAGAAAGCATTCAGAGAATGATGAGAAGGTGGGCATATTGGGCTTGGCCTCTTGAAAGGTGTTGGATTTCTTGAGCTTTCGTATTCCTGAGAAATCTTAGTCTTTGATGGTTAACTTGTCACCTCATGGGAATATTTATTTGAGTGATGTCTAAGTGAAAAAAGTTAGATGTTTAGTGTAAATCAATATCTATCACATTCAGCTGTGGATGCAGTAAAAGAGGAAAATAAGAGATCTGCATTTTAAAAGAGATTTTTATAATTACACTGCATCCCAAAGAAATTCAGAAAGAATGATTCTTTTGTTAATATGTGATATAATACAGGAGGAATTTTAAGAAGATTTGATATGGCTGGGTTGAGTTTTTTTTTTCCAATTTTGGCAATCCATTTACAAAATGTTTTGTCACCATACGAGGCTACATCATCAGTGCGCTATTCACTTGTGGTGTGTCCTCTGAATGCTTGACATTTTATGTACTTATCAATCAATTGATTGATCGTCATTATGGAAGCTCAGTTATGATGTAGAGAGGGAGTATCGTCACTGATCGGTTGCATAGTGAACTCTGTGCGTTGTCTAGAATTTTGCCTGATTTGGCCTATAGATAAGATCGAGGTCTAAGTGTCTGCTTATAGGATTGTTTGCAGAAAACCATGCTTCATAGGAATTCTCTTGCAAGCCGCGTGTGTGTTTGCACTTTGACTTTCACTGATGCCCAGTCGAATTTTTGCCCCCCTCGATGTTCATGGGTAGAGACTGGGGAGAGTTGGTCATACTGCTTTGATATTCATGATATTCATGGATCCTTGTGGATAGTTTTCTCCCAGTTTGTCCAACATAACATTTGGTGCAGTACCCCCATTGGATTTTGTAGACCACATTGGTCTTGTCCAATAGCTTGGTTTGGTCTTTGGGTCTGCAGGGTACTCTCCTCAATGTTCTTGTTGGTTTATGCACAACCAAAATTCTGTGTTCTTGAGATCTGGTATGTCACCAAAGACCCTTACAATTTTCTATAGATGTGCAATGGAGAACATTTGGACAGGGTGCATTTAGCCTGGTATGGAGTCTCTAATGCGCAAGATCGAAAGAAACTGCAGAGGGCTGTAGACTTAGCCAGCTAGATCAAGGCACATCCCTCCCCACATTCGAGGAGATCATCAAGAAAGAGCCTGAAGAAGGCAGCATCCATTACTAAGGACCTTCACCATTTGAGACATGTTCTCTTCTTGTTATTGCCATCATGGAGGAGGTACAGGAACCTGAAGACTCCTACTCAATAACTTAGAAGCAGCTTGTGTACAGTTCAGGTCACTGAATTATAGAAAAGATGTCAACAAAATAGAGAGAGTACAGAGAAGATTTGCTAAAATGTTACCTGGGTTTCAACACCTAAGTTACAGAGAAAGGTTGAACAAGTTAGGTCTTTATTCTTTGGAGCATAGAAGGTTGAAGGGGACTTGATAGAGGTATTTAAAATTATGAGGGGGAGATAGAGTTGACGTGGATAGGCTTTTTCCATTGAGAGTAGGGGAGATTCAAACAAGAGGACATGAGTTGAGAGTTAGGGGGCAAAAGTTTAGGGGTAACACAAGGGGGAACTTCTTTACTCAGAGAGTGGTAGCTGTGTGGAATGAGCTTCCAGTAGAAGTGGTATAGGCATTGTCATTTAAAGTAAAATTGGATAGGTATATGAACAGGAAAGGAATGGAGGGTTATAGGCTGAGTGCGGGTCAGTGGGACGAGGTGAGAGTAAACGTTCGGCACAGACTAGAAGGGCTGAGATGGTCTGTTTCTGTGCTGTAATTGTTATATGGTTATATATGGTTTCTTCCCCTCTGTCATTGGACTTCCGAATGGTCTGTGAGTGCAGGAACATTGTCTTGTTATTCCTTTAGTTTCGTAATATTTTATTTTGTAATCTATAGCAATTTTATGTCTTTGCACTGTACTGCTGCTACAAATTAACAAATTTCATGTTACGTAAATCAGTGAAAATAAATCTAATTCTGACTGATTTTCTGAGTCAGAAATGGCCATGTGCAGTGGTTGGTGTTTCTCTCCATTTCTCTTGAAGCTGTTGTATGGTGATGATTGTGCCCTCTGTACTTTGAGGGATGGGATCTACATTATGATTCAACGACACCTTATTCCAAGCTCTGTCACAGGAAGAGATTACCATACAAACAAAGAAAATGATTCTGGAATGTTCTCAAGACTCCCTTGGATACAAGGTGCAAGACTCCTGGGATTCACGATTCATGGGCTGTGCAGAAGGAACATTCTAGATAGCTCTGAGAACCTTTTCCATTTGTCAGAGACACAATGGATCTCAGAATCACCACAACATGAGGTTGCACTAGCAGACAAGATGAAGGGGAATCTCAAGAGCTTCTACAGATACACTAAGAGCTAAAGGGGCAAAATTGGTCCTCTGAAAGATCATTGGTCCTCTCTGGTCTTCCATAAATGGAGTCAAAAGAGATGGTGGATATCTTAAATGGATATTTTCCATTTGTGTTTACTCCATAGAAATGAAGCAAAACAGCAGTGAAATCATAGGCTATATAGAGTTTACAGAAGAGGAGGTGTTTGATATCTTGAGACAGGTCAAGGTGGATATATCTCCAGGGCCAGGCAAAGTGTCCCTCGGACCCTGTGGGAAGCTAGTGCACAAATTGCAGGGACCCTAGCTGAGATATTTAAACTGTCCTTAGCCATGAGATGCTGGACAGAGAGAAAGCAGAGAAAGCTTGCAGCAGATTCTGGACCAGCTGGAAAACTGGGCTGAAAGTTGGGAGATGGAATTCCATGCCAGCAAGTGTGAAGTGTACTTTTGGAGGACAATCCAGGGTAGGACTTAAATGGTGAGCCAGAGGGCACTGATGAATGTGGTAGAACAGGGATCTGGGAATATAGATTCCTAATTCCTTGAAAGTGGTGTCAATGGTAGATGGAGTTGTAAGAAAAGCTTTTGCCACATTGGCCTTCATAAATCAAAGTAGTTAGTACGGGAGTGGGGATGTTACGTTGAAGGTGTGTAAGACACTGGTGAAGGCTAATATGGAGTATTGTGGACAGTTTTGGTCACCCACCTACAGGAAGGATGTCAATAAGATTGAAAGAGTGCAGAGAAAATTTACAAGGATGTTGCCAGGACCTGAGCTCCTGAGTTATAAGGAAAGATTGATTAAGTTAAGTCTTTATTCCCTAGAGCATAGATCTGCTAGAGATATATAAAATTATGTGAGGTTTATATAGCATAAATGCAAGCAGGCTTTTTCCACTGAGGTTGGGTGAGACTAGAACTAGAGGTCATAGGTTAAGTGTGAAAGTTGCCACTTAACATGACTGCGATCCACTGTGGCAAAATTTATTGGTTGCATGTTGGGATCACACAGAAGAAGCCTTGGGACTAAAGAACTTTAATCCCAAAGCGCTGCCTAAGAAGGATGAAAAGGGTTGATAACACACCTGTTCTGTTAAGGTTGACTTGCTCATCTGTATTTGCTGCCGATTTGTCCACTTTATGCTTCCCGATTATCCACGCCTAATCACAGGCTTCAAGTCATGAACGGGCCTTGTTCTATATTTATTATTTCAGTAGTATTTGAGTAATATTGTAAATATATTTGATAAGCATTCATGGTTGTGTCAATAATTAATTATAGGGTTATATGTAAAAATAAGTGAATTACATACATCACCTCGCTCAAAACTAAGTTAGACTTGCATTCACGGCTCTCTTGTTTTCCTCTTAATTGGTTCTATGTTTTGGAGTTACAAAGCATAACAGGCCTCAGGTGTCTTAGTCTGGGATCTGGCCTCAGACAGGATGAAGGCTTGTTACTGCTGACAGATTTTAAACTGTTTATGCATATCCGATGGAACAAAAAGGCGGATTATTACTGCGATGAGTCAAGTATAAAGGTTAGTAGATTTCAAGATTCATTTATTATCAAAGACTACATAGCTTACTCAACCTTGAGATTTGCTTGCTTATAGGTAGCCACAAAGCAAGAAACCCGAAAGGACCTAATTAAAGAAAAGAAAGAACAAAAATAAAAATAGAAGACCAAAATTCAATATGCAAGAGAAAGAAAAACAATACAAGTCATGCGAACAACAGCATCTGAACCAAAATGGAGTTCTCAGATCCGAATTCTGGTGCAGTCTAACAGTTAATCACATTAGCGAGCACGGAGCTCAGCAGCCGGGTCAGTCTTCATAGCTTCAGCACCATGTAGAAATTGTAGAAATGTAGAAATTGTAGAAATGGCTCTTGTTCCGACCGACACTGTCTTTCGTAGACAATTTGAATGACAGCTAAAAAGGCATATATTACATTGGCTTTCAATGTAAAGGGTCTGGAGGTTTCATTCCAATTGTATGGAGTGTGTGGAAGGCCAAACTTTTACACACTTCTGCTGCTCCTTAGCTATGAAAGGATATAGAAACAATACAAAAGAAACTCCTGGGATGAGAAGGTTGTCCTTTCAAGGGAGACTAATATACTGAGAAGACTGCAGAAAGAAAGGAGAAAAATTTTCAGCCCTCCATGAAATTAGAATGGGATAAATTTCTATGACCGCAAACTATAGTCACAGGCATTAGCTCAGAATATTTGGAGAAATTATCAAATTACTGTAGTGTGTCTGTTTAGAAGAATGAGGGGTGATCTTATTGAAATATTCAACATTGTAAATGTCAAAAAGTCTTCACTAGTGGGAAAGTCTTGAATGAAGGGATGCTATTAGGAAGCAGTTATTTAAAACTAAGTTACATTGAAACTTCCTCTCACAGCGGGTAGTAAATCTGTGGATTTCTGTACTCCAAGACATTGGGAATGCTAGATGGTTAAAGTGGTTAAAAAGGGGCATGTCAGCCTATGCTATCATGAGTGTGAAAAGGCAATTCCATATGAAGTCAGAGACAATTCATCGCATGACAGCTGTGGCAGAGTTTGCAGGCCTAACAGTATAAACGACAGTGATGCTTCACTCCCTGAGAAGCTTAATGCCCTCATACATGCTTTGAAAGGGAGAATAACACTATATCCGTGTGAGCCCCCACAGCATCTGGTGACCCTGTGATCCTCTGTCTCCCAGGTCGACATCAGAACATCCATCAGGAGGCTGAACACTCGCAATGCAGCTGGCTCTGACGGTGTACCAGGCAGGGTACTGAAAACTTATGCCGACCAACTGACTGTTCAAGGACATCTTCAAATTCTCCCTGCTGCCGTCATAGTTTCCCATTTGCTTCAAATGATAATGGCGCCCAAGAAGAGCAGGGTGAGCTGCTTCAAGAACTATCGCCCTGTGGCTCTCACATCTACTGTCATGAAGCTGTGAGAGGTTGGTTGTGGCTGGAACTAACTCACACCTAAGCAAGTGCCTGGAGCAGCTGCAATTTGCCTACCACCACAACAGATTGACAGCAGTCACAATCTCACTAGTTCTTCTCATGGCCTTGGATCACCTGGACAACAGAAATATCTATGTCAGGTTAATGTTTATTTGTTCAGTTTTCAACATTATCATCCCCTGGTTCAGTGGCGTTGCAAAGTCAGCCTTGCATTTGACATCAGCAAGACCAAGAAACTGATTGTTCACTTCAGGAAGGGGAAGTTGGGGAAAACACACACCAGTGCTCACTTAAGGGGTCAGCAGAGGAATGGAGGAGCAGATTCAAGGTCCTGACCATCAACATCTCAGAGCATCTATCCTGGGCTCAACATGTGCAATCACGAAGCTGCTCTGTCATTGGGTCAATTTAAACGCAAGCCCAGGTCGACTGAAGAGACGGTGGCAGTTGGGTCAAGAGCCGATTTTTGCTCGTTCTATGAAGAGCTCATCTCCATGGCACTGAAGCTATGAAGACTGCCCCGGTTGTTGTGCTCCATGCCGCTAATAGGATGAACTGATAAGCGAGG
Organism: Hypanus sabinus; assembly: GCF_030144855.1. Lineage (NCBI taxonomy): Eukaryota > Metazoa > Chordata > Chondrichthyes > Myliobatiformes > Dasyatidae > Hypanus > Hypanus sabinus. The sequence goes on along the minus strand of NC_082733.1, from coordinate 31,555,141 downwards.
CTTCAGGGTCTACTCCAGGCTGCTCCGGGGTTTGGATATGAGGGCTCAGTTTTGGTTTGGAATGCTGTTATTTGCTTCAATTGTTTGCAAGACATACTTTTTTTTCTTCATCTTGCACGTCAAGTGCTAGTCTTCTATTTTTTCATAAAATTGGGTTCTTTCGGGTTACTTGCTTTGTAGCTATCTGTGAGAAAGCAAATATCAAGGTTGTATAATTTAGCCATTCTTTGATAATAAACATACTTGAATTTTGAAAACTTGCCTAAGGCTTTGCTACTTCAGGACTTATGGGACATTTGGTATGTCACCAGACTCTTAATAATTTCTACAAATGTATGGTGGAGAAAATTCTGACTGGTTGCATCACCGGGTAGTATGGAGGGTCCAATGTGCAAGATCTCAAAAGGCTGCACAGGGTTGTAGACTCACAGCTTCCTCATGGGCACAGGCCTCCCAACCATCAAGGCTATTTTCAAGAGGTGGTGCCTCAGTAAGGTAGTATCGGTTGTTAAGGTATCTTACCATCTGGGCTATACCCTCTTATTGTTTCCATTGGGGATGAGGGACAGGAGTCTGAAGACTCAATGATTTAGGAACCACTTCTTCACTTCTAATTTCATATTTCTAAACAGTCCATGAACCCATGCTGAGGAGCTGGACATGAAGATCATTTACACTCTATGTCAATGCTCGATGGCTGGACTCAATAGCAGCTTTAGAGCCAGGCTGTGCCCCGTGGCAGTTGTCAGCTGCCAATGGGCCCACTTCAGGCCATTAATCATCTACAATGACCCAGTAATAGTGTGGATACTCTTCCGATTGCAAAGTTTATTGCGGTAACTTGATGATATGCTGATCCCTGTCTCTGTAGTCACTTGCAATGCTGGCAACATTTGGCGTAAAAATGCTTCCGTTTGGAGGATGAACTGAAAACATTGAACTCCTGAGGCACGCTACACAAACCTTTGACCCATTATTTTATGCAAAAAATAACGCAATGGAGTCTACAGTGGGGTGAAAGGTTCAGAATTTTGGATTGGGGTTTCAGTGAAACTGAACAATTTTCCCAGGGCTTTAAGTGTTTCCTGCACTCACCCCCTCTGCCCACTACAAACCCTCTTGCCCCATTCACTTTCTGAGCAGCACACTTCAGATTGGAAAATGTCAACCATGCTGTTCTTAGAAGCTTCTAATTCTTTCCAATCCTATGTTTCATCTGGTATTTACTGTTTTCTAGACCATAAGACAAAGGAGCAGAATTAGGCCATTCAGCCCATCGAGTCTGCTCCACCATTCCATCAAGGCTGATTTATTATCCCTCTCAATCCCATTTTCCTCCACGTAACTCTTGACACCCTACCTAATCAAGAATTTATCAACCTGTACTTTAAATATACCCTTGCTTAACCCATCTACCTTGGCCTACACAGCTGTCTGTGGTAATGAGTTGTACAGATTCACCAACCTTTGGCTAAAGAAATTCCTCCTCATTCCTGATCCAAATGGACATCCCTCTTTTCTGAGTCTGTACCCTCTGGTCCTAGACTCCCCCACTATAGGAACATCCACTCCACATCCACTCTTTCTAAGCTTTTCAAAATTCAATATTAATTTCCCATAGTTTACTGAGCACTTTTTTCTCTTTCTTATACACAGGCACTGATTTATGAGGTCAACTCAGCACTCATTAAACAAGAGGATTGTTAATTTTTCCTGCTGGTCTTGCTCTTGATGATTAAACTAAAGAATTTTTGTTGCATTCATTCTTGTGCCTCAAGGATCACAGCAAGACAGCTTTCAATTTCCTTTCTCCTGCGAAGAGAGAAGCTTGTAACTGTCTCTATTAGTGAAGAAAAGCCTTTGGAAATGTAAATGTTGGCAATTCATTTTATAGCATTTCAAAAATTCCTCGAAGTGTGTTACAGGCATATACTTTTAGAAGTGTAAACAACGTTGTGGTGTTGGAAATGTGACAGCCAGTTTGTGCAGAGCTCCACATGCATTAAAGCAATAATGGTGTTCCAGCAATGTTGATTAAGGAATAAATATTAACTTGGCCATTTTAATACTGGAATCACTTTTATCCTCTTGTCTTTCAAATGTGATATGGATTTGGAAAATATATTGACAAGCACAAAGAATATGAGAATCAAAACAATTCTGATGACTCTGGTTTAATGAGCTAATGAAGGCTTCAGTCAGGAAAAGGATGAATAGAGTTAGTGGAGCTTAAATTTGAAAACAACAGAAGTACATCTGAGAATTGGTTGGATACAACATAAAAGGAAAAGAATGCAAACTTACAGGAATTTACATAACATTCATAAGTATTTATAGCCAACAAAATCTTAACTTCTTAGCTCGGAATTGGATCATATAGCTCCAAGTTTTTTTTTGACAGCTATATGATCTGATCTAAGTGAAGATTGAATATTGGGAACTTCAAGTGAATTATTGTGAGTTCATGAGTTTGGTGCCAGAGCTCAGTATGTCCAGAATCCTTTATATTCACTGAGCACTCCATTGAGAATCCTTTATCTTCACTGAGAACTTCATTGAAAATCCTTTATCTCCATTGAACATTCTGCACATATGGAGTGATATGCAAAGACATTCCACACATGTCTGAAAGAGATGCTCATGCAAGCATGTACAGTACATTATGCCAAAGCTGCTGCTTCTTGGGGCCCTTATCTCCGACTGGAGCGTAGGCAATCGATGATCTCCTGTCTCCAACGTCCAAAGTCAATGATATGCTTGGAGTTCATCATTGTTTCTGTAACCCATTGTATCCACTGTACAAGGGATTGGCCTATGCAGCTTCACCAGAGCTCAGTTGGCCGGCCTTGCCCATTTCTGCCTCTCACAATGGGGGTGTAGGGTTTGACTTTGAGAGGCCGTATGCCAAAGCACTGATCGATTGTTTCCACTATCCTTGCAAGCAGTCAATTACAAGTCATATCTTTTTCCTAGGGGGACAGGATATTCTCTCATATCTGGCCTTCTGAATGTTTAGCTGTATTCCCTGGTCCTTGAACAACCCACAGTTCCCTTCATTAACCCTACCTAAACCAATCTTGAACTTGTGGGCATCGGTCTTCTGAAAGGTGACACCTCTAATGATGCTCTGTGATTTTGATGAACCAGTATTGATTTTTGTGCTCTTGTCACTGAACAGGTGCTGGGGAATGAGCACAGACTCGATGGTTAGAATATTGTTGGTTTATTATTTATACTGAGCTACAGTGAAAATTTTGTCTGGCAAACTGTTTAATGCAACACCAAAGGCTGTATAGATTTAGAAATGTTTTGCCCACAGAAGGCAGAAAGTGGTCATAGATAGAATTTATTCTACATAGGTGAGACCCATTGTAAACTGGAAGACAGCTTCACCGAGTACCTCTGCAGTATCTGTCACAGACATGACTACTCAGTGGCAATACATCCTAATTCCGATTCCCATTCCCTTTCTGACATGTTGGTCCATGGCCACTTCTTGTGCCAAGAAGAGTCCACCTTCAGGCAAAAGGAGCAACACCTTATATTCCATTTGGATAGCCTCCAACCTGATAGATTGAATATCGATTGCTCCTTCCAGTAAACTAATTCCACCCCCACCCCCCCATTCCCCACTTGGACTTTATACCTCTTCTCAACTGCCCATTTTTTCTCCCTGGATCCACCTTCCTTCCCTTGTGGACCATAGGAGAAAGATTGCTATGCTATCAGATTTCTTCTTCTCCAGCCCTTTATCTTTCCAACCCACCTAGCTTCACCTTCACCTTTCAGCTGGCCTCCTTCCTCTCCTTCCACCCAAGAGCAATGAGGTAATCTTTCAACTCTATAAATCTCTGGTTAGACCAGACATGGAGTTTTATGTTGTGTTTTGGTCAATTCATAATGGGTAAGATGTAGAAGCTTTAGACAGGGGAGATTTACTAGAATGCTGCCTGGATAAGAGAACAGGTCTTTTGAGGGAAGGTTGACCAAACTAGAGTGCTACTCTATGGAGTGAAGGAAGATGTGTATAGAGGTGTATAAGATGATAAGAAGCACAGATAGAGTGGACAGCCAGCACTTGTTTTCCTCAAGGCAGAAATTGTTAATACAAAATGACTGCAAGCATGTATGAGGGGAGTTGGAGGTATAGTTTTAGTAAGGGCATGGTGGTAGAGGCAGATATTAAAGAGATTAAAGAGATTAAAAGTCTCTTGTATAGGCACATGGATGAAAGGGAAATGGAGAATTGTGTGGGAGGGTAATGTCACATTGATCTTGGAGTAGGTTACAAGGTCAGCACAACATTGTGGGCTGAAGGGCCGGTATTGTGTATACGGTTCAATGTTCTATGTTTTAGTGCAAAGATTTGGACAACTACAGATGAGCAAGAATACCCAGTGACACACAGAGACTGGCTTTAATGCTAGCCATTAGGTTTCCAAATTGTTGGTCCTGTGATGCAGCCAGAAGAGTTGCTGGCTCACGACTCCTGTGACTGGGGTTCAGTACTGATCTTCGGTGATGTTGATGTGGAATGTGACCATGGTGTTTTCCGGGCATTCCAGCTCCCTCGATATCCCAAAGCCATGTGCATTGTTGCATTAATTGGCCATTTTAAATTGCCTCTCATGAGGGGAGTGGTAGAATTCGGTTGAAGTTGAGGGGAGAAAATGAAGGGAATTAATGTAGGTAGGTTCTTGAGAGTTAGCATGGACTTGATGGACTGAAGAGCTCGTTGTCCTGCTGTCTGACTACATGAGAAGCGTTACTCAGCAATAATTATACTTAAGCTTTGCATGGAAGATACAAGATGCTTCTTTGCAGCTCTTGACAATTCCTTATGTTTTCTTTAATCGTTTGAATTCCCAGAGGTTGAAAGATTAAAATAATACAGATCACAGATCCTTGAATTGTGAGGTTTAAATTAGATTTCCCTTAAAATCCTAATTTTATGCCTGAATGATTTCTGGATTAAAATAATTTTATGTGCTTTGAATCTCTGTCAGATATTAATGAGCTGAAGTGTGGTTCCTTGGGATTAAACAACGAGTCTTTGAAAGCATTGATGGAACAGAAATTGTTGAGTATGTTATTCTGCACCACAACGGCTCTAAAATTTAATCTGCTGAAGATTTAAAAGGTACTTTCTCCCTTCCCTGTTCAATATTACAGACCCCAGTTTGATCTATGGCTTCGGACAGCTTTCTGCGGCTCATTTAATTGGCCATCCCAGAGAATATGTCTGCAAGTTATTGAACAGAGGGGTGTTTTCTTGAAACTCATTTGTATGTGACCATCACCTGGAAGCAAGCAGCCAGCTGTGGTTGAGTTGGCTGCATTCCTTCTTTTGTGCAAAAAATGTTCATGTTCAAGCTTTGCTCCAGGCATAAAAGTTGGTGTGTGTTCCGATGATGATAAATCGCCATGCAGAAGAGTTGCATTCAAGTTAAATTACCAACTAGAGGCATTTTGCAGGTGAACACAGGAGGTCCAGAGACAAAATATTTAAGAGGAACAGTGGTGTTAGATGCTTCTTTGTACCCTCATTCATCCCTCGACCTAAAAATAGCCAGTTATGATCATGTTCCATGTTAGGGCATCATTACAGACCGCCTGACATTGATTGAGAGGCTGCTTTATCGAGTACCTTCGCTCCATCCACCACAAGATGCGGGATTTCCTGATGGCCAACAGTCAGTCCATGGCCACCTCTATCACCATGATGAGGTTGGAGGAGTAACATCTTATACTCTGCCTAGGTAGTCTCCAATCTGATGGCATGGATGTCAATTTCTCAAACTTCCAGTAATTGTCCCCCTCACTTCACTATTCCCCATTCTCGTTCCCCTCTCACAGCTTCGATTCTTATCTGCCCATCATCTTTGCCTGGTGGTCCTTTCCTTTCCCTTCTGTTTTTTCTGTCCTATCAGATTCTCTCTGCTCTCTAGCTCTTTATCTCTTTCACCAATCAACTTCCCAGCTCTTTACTTCACCCCCTCTTCACCTCCAGGTTTCACCTATCACCTGCCTCCTTGTATTTCTTCCTCCACTCTCTCCACCACCACCTTCTGACTTCTCCGCTTTCTTTCCAGCCCTGATGAAGAGTCTTGGCCTGAAATGTTGACTGTACTCTCTTCTGTGCTGCCTGGACTGCTGAGTTCCTCCAGCATTTTGTCTGTTGCTTTGGATTTCCAGCACCTGCCAACTTGCTTGTGTTTGCGAGCCATGAGAGATGCTGCCTCATAGAGCCAAAGACCTGGTTCAATCCTGACCACAGATGCTGCTTGTGTGGAGTTTACATGTGCTTCCCCTGAGAGCCTCTGATTTCCTCCCATGTCCCACACACACGTGGGTTAGTAGGTTAATCGGGCACCCAGTGTGTAGGTGAGTGATAGAATCTTGGAGGCTACAGGGATTAGGATGAACTAGATACTTTATTTTACTCAAAAGATGTTTGTAAGTTAGATTCAGGTTAATTTATTCAGATTCATTTATTTATCACATATACATTGTGTTGGTGCGTGGCCGAGTGGTTAAGGCGTTTGTTTAGTGATCTGAAGGTCGCTAGTTCGAGTCCCGGCTGAGGCTGCTTGAGCAAGGCACTTAACCACACATTGCTCTGTGAAGACACCGGTGCCAAGCTGTATGGGTCCTAATGCCTTTCCCTTGGACAACACCGGTGGTGTAGAGAGGGGAGACTTGCAGTGTGGGCAATTGCCGGTCTTCCATCCAACCCTGCCCAGGCTTGTGCCCTGGAAACTTTCTATCAAGACTAACGGAGGCACGCACACGCACACACACACACAATTGATCCCGAGGGAAACTGGGTTTCATTACAGTTGCACCTATTTAAAACCATAAATAATTAAATAATAATAAGTAAGTAATGCCAAGTGGAAATTAGTCTGGGACCAGCCTATTGGCTCAGGGTATCTGACACACTGAGGGAGGAGTTGTAAAGTTTGATGGCCACGGGTAGGAATGACTTCCTACGACGCTCCGTGTTACATCTCGGTGGAATGAGTTTCTGGCTGAATGTACTCCTGTGCTTAACCAGTACATTATGGAGTGGATGAGAGACATTGTCCAAGATGGCATGCAACTTGGACAGCATCCTCTTTCCAGACACCACCGTCAGAGAGTCCAGTTCCACCCCCACAACATCACTGGCCTTACAAATGAGTTTGTTGATTCTCTTGTTGTCTGCTACCCTCAGCCTGCTGCCCCAGCACACAACAGCAAACAAGACAGCACTGGCCACCACAGACTCGTAGAACATCCTCAGAACATCCGTAGAACATTGAAGTATACAGTGAAATGGGTCATTAGCATTAACAACCAACACCACCTGAGGTTGTGCTGGGAGCAGTGTCACCACACATTCTGGCAGTTAAGTTGAATTACAATTCAATACAATCACAATTAAATTGGTAATTAGATTTATAAAGTGGCCATTCAGTGTATGTTCATGGTCTTTTGCTGTTGTATTCTATCCACTTCAAGGTTTGGTATGTTGTACATTCAGAGATGCTTTTCTGCAGCCATTGTTATAACATGTGGCTTTTTGAGTTGCTGTCAGCTGGAACCAGTCTGGCCATTCTCCTCTGACCTCTCTCAATAACAAGGCGTTTTTGTCCACAGAACTGCCACTCACTATATATTTTTTCATACGATTCTCTGTAAACTCCAGAGACTGTTGTCCATGAAAATCCCAGATCAGTTTCTGAAATATTCAAACGACCCCATCTGGCACCAACGATAATTCCAGTCAAAGTCACTTGGATCATGTTTGTTGCCCATTGTGCTCTTTGATCTGAACAAGAAATGAATCTCTTGAGCTTGTCTGTGTGCTTTTATGCATGAGTTGCTGTCACTTGATTGAATGATTAGACTTTGCAGTAATCTAATCAAGTGGCTACTGAGTTTACATAAAGGTACAGTGCAAAATTTTGTTTTGCATGGCATCGACATTTGCTGATGACACTACATTGATTAGCCTTATCTCAAACAATAACGAGGTGGCCTACATCAAAGAAGTCATCACCCTGACACGGTGGTGTCAAGTAAAGAACCTTTCCCTCAACGTTGCCAAAAAAAAGCTGATTGTGGATTACAGGAGATGGGCTAACCCCTTTTGACATCAATAGATCTGGGGTTGAGAGGTTAAACAGCTTCAAGTTCCTTGGCATCCACAACATTGAGGACCTCACGTGGTCTGCACACTCCAGCTCTGTGGTGAAAAAGCCACAACAGTGCCTCTTTCACCTCAGATGGTTGTGGAAGTTTGGTATGGGCCCCCAGATCCTACAATCTTCTACAGGGGCAAAATTGAGAGCATCCTGACTGGCTGCATCACTGCCTAGTATGGGAACTGTACTTCCTTCAATTGCAGGACTCTGTAGAGATGATACAGACAGCCTAGTGCAAACTATAGTTGTGAACTACCCATGATTCAGGACATTTATAAGGACAGGTGTGTAATAAGGGCCCGTAGGATTAATGGGGACCCAAGCCATACCAACCACAATCTATTCCTGCTACTACCATCCGGGAAGCATTAAAGCCAGGACCAACAGGCTCCGGGACAGCTTCTTCCACCAGGACATCAGACTGATTTGAGTGGACTCTATACTACATTGACTGTTCTATTTATTAAGAATTACTATGATTGCACATTACACATTTAGATGGAGATGTAATGTAAAGATTTTTACTCCTCATGTATGTGAAGGATGTAAGAAATAAAGTCAATTCAATTCATCCATACATCTCACTTCACTTCAGCATATTGAGGTGGTACAAGGGAAACAGTAACAGAATGCGAAATAAAGTTTAACAACACAGGTGAAAGAGCAGTGCAAGCAGAAAAAAAGGTGCAAGGTCATCAGGAGGCAGAATGTGAGGTCAGAAGTCCATTTTGTTGCTCCAGGGATCATTCTGTAGTCTAATAATGGTGGGATAGCATATTGGGACTGAAAAGTGAGATTAATATCATTCACTCATATCTGCTGTGTTGTGTGACGTAGGCAATCATGGTCTTTTCAAGGCCATGATTGTTCTTGGGATTAGCATAAGGTTAGTGTAAATGGGTGCTCCATGGTCAGCATGGAGGAAGAGGGCAGAGAGCCCTGACTCTCTGCTGGTGTTCCCTCTGGCTGTTTGTGGGATCATTCATGTGCACTAACTGGCTGTCATGTTTCTGCCTTTACAACAGCAAGCACAGGAATTTCAGACTTCCTAGAAAGTGTATGAAAATCACTACAGAAATTCTCTTTGTGGTTGCAAGTTTGGAAATGTGTTTTTTAAAACTTCTGTAACACAGCAGAGGCAACCTGTCAAAGCTGAGATCTCTTCAGGTTTCTCGCTTCAACCTGGGGTGTGGCTTCTTTGACCCTCACCAGCAAACGTTATCCTTGTCTGGGACTATGCCACAGTGATAATTTCTCCAAAAAGCCATTTGGTTTATTTCTTTTGTTTAAACTGCCACTTTTTTTCCCCGGAGTTTAAAATATAGCCACATTTGTTTCCATGTCATGTACAGTAATAGAAGGCTCAGTATAGGGAGTAAACATGCCACTAATCAGCATCACACAAAGTTTTTCCAAATGTTTTAATCAACTGAAGAATAAGATGTACAACCTGTTAAGCTTTGTCAATCTGCCGCGGGCTGCATGTCATTTTTGTTTCACCTGCTGACTGAGGATTTCATTTATAGCTCTCCTCTCAGTAATCTGTTTGTCAAATAAAACTGAAAATATGAACTTGTCTTCCCATCTGCAGTGATGGAGAAGAACTGTGCCCCTGTGGTCGTGTCCTGAGGAGGGGTATCATCGAATGGCTCTCATTTGTGTGAGGAGTCCGAATAAGCCAACAAGGGAAAGGGCGCAGTGCAAGAGAGTGATCAGAATTGAGCAGATACTTAAGCCGTCTGTTATGTGTCCCATCACATCTGCTCTAGGTCCTTTTATGGAGCTTGTGCCCAATCTAGCAGTTCAGTCGCATCCAGATCTTCAGTTGCTTGCACACACAAAACGCTGGGGCAGCTCAACGAGTCGGGCAGCATCTACAGAGGGGAATAAACAGGTTCAGATTAATTTATCACACGTACATCGAAACATACAGTGAAGTACACTATCTGCGTTAACAGCCGACACAACTGGGTATGTGCTGAGGGCAGCCCGCAAGTGTTGCCAACATATCCAGCCCACAATGCTCTGCAGAGCAACACGGATCAAAAACAAGCAACAAAACAACCCCTTTTCGTGCCTCCCACACTTTCCCCTACCCACACAGACAATCCCCTAACTCAGGACCAAAAATGTGATGGGAGGTCTAGGTGAGAATGGTACAAGTGTTGGCATAGATTTCTAGACTGAGACGCGACTGGATGCTAGACAAGACTAGGCTGGAATCCGAACGAGACAGAAATCCTCAATGCAATCGCAGACTGAGCCAAGGTTGAGCTGGTGATTGAGTACTGGTTCTGAGTTCAGCTGCACATTAAATTTCCAAACCTTGGCGCCAAAATATGGTGACTACTTAGCAGAGTGGGCCTGCATCTTTTTAAAGGAATCTCGCCCATTACAGTATCTATACTCCGGAGGCTGGCCGGTTAGATCTATGTGTATGGTAACAGAAAAGGAAGGTGAGGGGGGGGGAGGAGAAGGGGAATACATGCTGGCAGGTGATAGGGGAGACCAGGTGAAAGGGAAGATGGGTGGGTGGGGAAGGGGAGATGAAGGGAGAAGCTGCGAGGGGGATAGGTAGAAGAGGTTAAAGGCTGAAGAAGAGGGAGTCTAGAAGGAGCGGACAGTGAATTTTGGAGGAAAGGAGAGGAGGGCACCTAGAAGGAGGTGATTGGTGGGTGAGGAGAAAAGAAGAGATAACTAGAATGGGAATGGTAAAAGAGAGAAGGGAGGAGAAAATGTCAGATGTTAGAAAAATGCCATCAGCTTTGCACTTACCCAAACAAAATATGAGGTGCTGCTCCTCCAACTTGAGTTTGGCTTCATCTTGGTAGTAGAGCAGGCTATGGACCGATATGATGAAATGAGACTGGAAAATCGAATTGAAATAGGTAGTTACCCCTCCAACTGTACTTATTCCTCTGTACAGATGTTGCTTGACTTGCTGAGTTCCTCTAACACTTTGCGTGTGTGTTTTGTTCAAAATTTCTTGCATCTGCTGAACCTCTTTGCTTAGACTGCCAGGCAGATTGAGTAGGAATTTGATGAAGATTTTAATCGCTTCAATTGAGAATCAATTAATCAAGACCAGGGCTCAATTTTATATTCATAGTGATCGAACTGGTAAATTGTTAGCTAATCAATTAAAAGCTATTTCGACTAAGCGACAAATTATTAAAATTCGTAAACAAGATGGTAATTTAACTACTGATCATAAAGAAATCAATAACACTTTTCAAGATTTTTATAAATCTTTATATCAATCAGAATTTGATGGTGATCTGTCCATGATGGATAATTTTTTTAACAATTTGAATATTCCTAAACTGATAGATGAAGATCGTAGCTTGCTTGACGCTCCTATCTCTATGGCCGAAATAAGAGAGGCTATCTCATCAATGAATTCAGGGAAAGCTCCTGGTCCTGATGGTTATATTGTAGAATTTTTTAAAACTTTTTCTTCTTTGCTTTCTCCTTGGCTATGTGAAATCTTTAATGATGCGTTTGTTAAGAAGAGATTACCTCAATCTTTTTATGAAGCTACTATCTCTCTAATTCTTAAAAAAGATAAAGATCCTACTTTATGTGCATCTTATCGCCCTATATCATTATTAAATGTAGATTCTAAGATTCTTACAAAAATTTTAGCCATTAGATTAGAAAAGGTACTATCACAGATTATTTCAGAAGATCAAACTGGTTTTATTAGGAATCGGTATTCCTTTTTTAATATTAGAAAATTGATTAATATAATTTATACTTCATCACCCACAACCCCAGAATGTGTTATCTCATTAGATGCTGAAAAAGCTTTTGATAGAGTTGAATGGACATACTTATTTAATGCATTGAGAAACTTTAATTTTAGTCCTAATTTTATATCATGGATTAAATTAATATATTATAAACCTGTTGCTTCTGTTCTTACAAATAATTATAGATCCTCTTTTTTTCAATTATCTCGTGGTACGAGACAAGGTTGTCCTTTAAGTCCTTTATTATTTAATATTGCATTAGAACCTTTAGCCGTTGCTATTCGTGAATCTCCTAATATTTTTGGTATCACCCGTAATGAGAAGTTATACAAATTATCACTTTATGCTGATGACTTGCTGTTATATATTTCTGATCCTAATAGGTCTATTCCCGCTATTTTATCCTTGTTGGCTCAATTTGGTAGTTTTTCTGGTTATAAATTAAACTTAAGATAAGAGTGAATTATTCCCCTTAAACGCGCAAACCTTATTGAATGACAGGATACCATTTAAAGTTGTTACTGATAACTTTATCTATTTAGGCATAAAAATCACCAAGAAATATAAAGATTTATTTAGACTGAATTTTTTACCTATGCTTCATCAAATTCAACAATTTACTACAAGATGGTCTCCCTTATTCCTATCATTAGTTGGTCGGATTAATGCTATTAAAATGATGATTTTACCGAAATTTTTATATTTATTTCAAGCCTTACCAATTTTTATTCCTAAATCTTTTTTTGACAACATTGATTCAAAAATTTCCTCATTTGTGTGGCAAAATAAAAACCCCAGGTTAAGTAAAAGGCAATTACAAAAATCTAAAAAAGATGGTTTAGCTTTACCTAACTTTAGATTTTACTATTGGGCGAATAATATTCGTAACCTAACGTATTGGAAACTAGATTTGGACTCACCATTGTGTCCACAGTGGGTATATTTGGAATGTAGTGAGGTAAAGGGATATTCTATATTCTCCGTTCTTGGCTCTTTTCTTCCTGCTGATTTAGTTAAATTCAATAAACAGATATCTAATCCTGTTATCAAACATACACTACGAATTTGGTTTCAATTTCGTAAGTTTTTTACTCTGAAAAACTTTGTTCTTGATAGCCCTATTTTACTTAATTTTTTTTTCAAACCTTCATTGACAGATCAAGCTTTTAGCATATGGAAAAGGAAAGGTATAAAATGTTTTCGTGATCTTTTTTTTGAAGGTACTTTGATGTCTTTTGACCAACTCTCCAACAAATTTAAATTACCTAAATCTAATTTTTTTAGATACTTACAAATTAGAAATTTCTTACATAAAGTTCTACCATTTTTTCCCAATTCAACTCCATTGGATTTCTCAGATTTGATTTTCACTTTTAATCCTTGTCAGAAGGGATTAGTAGCTTTTATTTATAACATGATTATGAAGATACAACCAGAAATATCAGATAGAATTAAACAAGAATGGGAAAAAGAACTTCGATACAATATATCAACAGATAAATGGGAAAAAATTTTACCAATGGTTAATTCCTCTTCTGTATGTGCTAAACATGCTTTAATACAATTTAAAATTGTACATAGAGCTTATATGTCTAAAGATAAGCTTGCTCGATTCTATTCTCATATTAACCCTCAATGTGACAGATGTCATTTAGAAGTGGCTTCATTGACCCACATGTTTTGGTCATGTCCCACTTTACATAACTATTGGAAGGACATATTTGGTGCCATTTCCTCAATTTGGAATATCGATTTACAACCTCATTTTATTACTGCAATTTTTGGTATACCAAATGAGGATGGTAATCAGTTTTCCCCTCCAATCAGACGAATGATTGCTTTTGTAACATTAATGGCCAGAAAGTCTATATTACAAAACTGGAAAGAAGTAAATCCTCCTACCACGTCTCAGTGGTTTTCTCAAACTATTTCTTATCTGAGTTTGGAAAAAATCAGAAGCACTATTTTTGACTCATCAATTAAATTTGAAGAAACCTGGGGACCGTTTATTCGACATTTTCATATGAATTAATTTGGCCTTTTTCAGACCTTCTCTCCGCTTATTCTTGTTCAGGTATGGAGTTCCGGAGTTTTTTTTGACACTATCATATACTTATAAACTGTTATTATTGCCCATGTTAGTTTAGTTTAGTTTAGAGTTTTTTTCAATATATATTCTCTTTTATATATTTTCAATTTTTTTTTCCTTTTCTTTTGATGATTATTTTTGTTTTTTTTCATATATAATTATATAGACTTGATTGATTAATGTACTTTTTTTTGTTGATGTTTAATAGGATATTATTATCCTATTACTAATGTAATTTCAAGTCTATTGTATTTATAACCTATTCATTATCATGTTATGTTTTTTCTTATATATATATATGAAACTCAATAAAAAGATTGAAAAAGAAAGAAAGAAAGACTTTAATCGGGCTGCAATGTTTCTTTATCATTTTACTGCTCTGACTGATTGGCAATGTATTTTTGACACTTCCTATCCTGTATCTGTGAGAGTCACGTGATTTACAAATTAGACTGTTTTGGCACACTATACAATGCCTTTTTTTAAAGAAGCCAGTCAGGAAGAATTCTGTGAACGTACTGTAGGTTTTTTGTCTCAAATGAGCAACCTTCCTCTTCAGGCTCCTGACTTCCAGCTGTTGGAGCCAATTCACACCTATAACTGGTGAAAGATATTATATGTATGAATTTATTTAAGGCACAATACAAACTCTTGGTTGCAAAGGCAACATACAAGCACTCACAGCTTAGAATCATAGAAATATATGGCACAGAATTAGGCCCTGTGGCCCAACTCAACCATGATGTCCATCTACACTTGTATTTGCACACATTAGGCCCACATCCCTCGATTTTCCTTTTGCCTTCCCATATTTTTTATTAATTTATATATATATGAATACAGAGTATAGGAAAAAAAATCTATATACGTCAATACACTAAACTAAATTGCATATAAAGACTCCTTACCCTATATTCATATAAGGCAATTAGTTCATAACATTGAGAAATAACAATTTTATTATATAAAAAGAATCTAACCCACTACCAAGACCAAAACTGATTAGTAGAAAAAAAAGAAAAAAGATTGTTAGTCATTATCGGTGCTTTAACAGCAAATCAAAGGTTTTGAAAATAATTCAGAAAAGACCCCCACAATGTTTGAAAGTCTTGATTAGATTCAAGGATTGAACAGTGAATCTTCTCTAAATTTTAATATGACATGCCATCACGTAACCATTGGGCGTGAATAAGAGAGGCCACATCTTTCCGTTTAAGAAAAAGTGTCCTTCTGGTCATAAGAGACATAAAAGTCAAAATGTGCAAATCAGATGGCTCCAAAATAATATCCTTTCCTCCAACAGGACCAAATAAAGCAGTCAAGGGATTAGGCTTGAAATTTACTTTAAAAAGTATCGAAAAGGTTTGAAATACTTCTTTCCAATATTTTCCAAGACTCAGCCATCTCCAAAACATATGAATGAGTGAAACTTCTCCATTATTACATTTATCACAATACAGAGATATATCTAAATAAAAATGAGACAACTTATCCTTAGTCATATAGGCCCTATGGATCAATTTAAATTGAAGGAGAGAGTGACAGGCACATAGCAATGAAGTGTTAACCAGTTTAAAAATTCGATTCCAAATTGAGTAAATTAACTGATAAGCACACTATGAGGATTTGGATACAATTCTGAAAATATTTTGGCTTATTGAAACTTTCTCTTTCGAGTACCATTTTTTCTAATTTTTTTTTAAACCCTTTCTGATTGATGTGGCTTTTAAGAATGGGATAGATTAGGTATTAAATGCTTTCAGGACTTGTTTGTAGAGGGAAGTCTTTTTTCACTTAAACAATTGTAGTTTACCCAAAATGCATTCTTTTTGATATCTACAAATAAGAAATTTTTTACAGTCTCAAATAAGTACATTTCCAAAAGGTCCTGATAAGAATCCACTAGATGTAATCTTTAATCTGAAACCTTTCTATAATCGATCTATATCTAATATTTATAATACGCTGTTGGGAATGAGAAGTGTTCCTTTAGATATAATTAAAAATCTTTGGGAACAAGATGTACAGTCTTCAATTTCTGAGGAAAATTGGATTTGCCTTTTGAATGACTGTAATGTGGTCAAAAACCGTTTCTACCAGGCTGGTCATTGACTGGCCCATTTGAAGGATGTAGCAGCTCTTGCCCAATGGTTGACTTGTATGCCATGGTTCTGGTGTCTGGTTTCACGCACCTCAGAGGCCTTCCTTCATCTCCAGCTATTCACCTTCACACTGAAGTTGCAACCAGTGCTGAAGAATGATTGGGAAAGTATACTGCAGATATCCTATGGGTGATTGATAAGTTCGTAGCCTAAGGTAGAAGGAGTCAATTTTAGAAAACCTAGCACATTTATTTTTCAACATTGTCCCCTCCTACATTTACACACTTAGTCCAGCAGTCGTGGAGCATATGGATCTTGGACCGCCAGAAAGTGCCCACAGCAGGGATGATTGATAAATTTGTGGCCTAAGGTAGAAGGAGATGAGTTATACAGCTCTATTTTGTGCACATGCACTTCAACTCTTTGCAGAATATGCAGAAGGTTTGAAGTTAATAACATCAGTTAATAACTCATCAGGGGTGATTGATAGATTCGTGGCCTATGGTAAAAGGAGATGATTTGTTAATTTCAAACTTTCTGCATAATCAATCAGAGTTGACCTGCATGTGCATCTAACAAGAGCTGTATAACTCATCATGTAGGAGGGAACAATGTTGAAAAATAAATGTGCTAGGTTTTCCAAAATTGGCTCCTACCTTAGGCCATGAACTTATCGATCACCCCTCAAAGGAGGGACCAGACATATTCTTAACTAAGTATCTGTTTGCTGAAAGTTTAGTTTTGTAGTCATGTAACTTGGGGGTAATTAATAAGGTACCTGTTGTATCTGAAGTGTTCCTGAATATTTAGTGTCATAGATTTTGTAACTTATGGTGGCTTATATGTTTGGTCAAATGTTTTACTGTTTGTAAGTAAATGGTTAATGTGCTTATTTGTAATCATTGTCTTCTGTCTTGTTCTCCAAACCTGTGAACCTACTCCCTCATATCAATGACCTGCCCAATGACTTTTAGATGGTGTGATAGCATCTGCTCCACCACTTGCTCTGGTAGCTCATTCCAGATAAAATCACCCTCTGTGTGAAAAACCCCTCAGATCTCCTTTAATCTTCTCCATCTCACCATAAGCCCTTGTCCTCCAGTTCTAGACTCCCCTGACCTGGGACGAAGATTCCGATTGCCCATTATTCACAAAGTTGCCACTTTATTAGGCACGTCTGAGCGTATGTTTGAGGCCTTCTGATGCTGTAGCCCATCCACTTTGAGTTTCGATGTGCTGTGCATTCAGAGATGCTCCTCTGCTCACCACTGTTGCAATGTGCTATCTGAGTTACTGTCGCCTTCCCATCAGTTTAAACCAGCCTGGCCATCCTTCTTTGACCTCTCATACACAAGGTGTTTTCTCCCACAGCGTAAACTCACTGGATGTTTTATTTTTTAGTTTTTTTGCACTGTTCTCTGTAAACTCTAAAGACTGTTATGCAAGGAAATCCCAAGAGATAAGCTACTGCTGAGTTACTCGAACCACACCACATGTCTGGCACCAACAATTGTTCCATGGAAAAAGTCACTTAGATCACATTTTTTCTTATTCTGTTATTTAGTCTGAACAACAACTGAACCTCTTGTCCAAGTCTGCGTGCTTTTATGTGTTTAGCTGTTGCCATATAATTGACTGATTAGATATTTGCATTAACAAGTAGGTATATTGGTGTTCCTAATAAAATGGCTGCTGAGTGTAATTTTATAAATCCCTACAGTCACCCTTCAGTTTCTGAAATTCCAGTAAGAATAAACACTAGCAGGGATGACGGCAGAACAGCGTTCGCAGGAATTCCTGGAAACAATTCAGAAGGCACAGATTAGGTACATTCTAGAAGAATGAAGTATTCTAAATGAAGGATAACACAACCATGGCAGATGAGAGAAGTCAAAGGCAGCATAAAAGCAAAAGAG
The DNA here is from genome assembly GCF_030144855.1 of Hypanus sabinus. Classification (NCBI taxonomy): domain Eukaryota; kingdom Metazoa; phylum Chordata; class Chondrichthyes; order Myliobatiformes; family Dasyatidae; genus Hypanus; species Hypanus sabinus. Next base: position 31,537,093 of record NC_082733.1, on the reverse strand, counting down.
AGGCTATACAATAGAGCAAAATTAATTTCAAAATAAATTTATTATTGAAGTTCATATATGTCACCATATATTTATATCAACTCTGAGATTCATTTTCTTGTCAGCATACTCAACAAATCTATAAATCTATAGACTAATAACTATAACAGAATCAATGTAAGTCCACCCAACTAGGGCATTCAACCAGAGTGCAGGTGACAAGAAACTGTGCAAATATAAAAGAAGAAACAATAATAAAAAAAAGCAATAAATACCAAGAACATGAGATGAAAAGTCTTTGAAAGTGAGTCCATTGGTTGTGGGAAAATTTCAACGATGAGACAAGTGAAATTGACTGAACTTATTCTGTCTGGTTCAAGAGCCTGATGGCTGAGGAGTAATAACTGTTCCTGAACCTGGTAGTGCGAGTCCTGATGCTCCTTTACCTTCTTCCTGATGACAGCAGAGAGAAGAGAGCAAGTTCTGGGAAGTGGTGATCTCTGATGATAGATGCTGCTTTGCTACAACCGTGCTTCATGTAGATGAGCTCAATGGTTGGGAAGGCTTTACCTGTGATGGACTGGACTGTATCCATCATTTTGTTGTAGAATTTTTCAGTCAAGGGCTTTTGTGTTTCCATACCAGGCTGTGATGCAACCAGTCAATATAATCTCTATTACTCATCTATAGAAGTTTGTCAGAATTCTAGATGTCATGCAGAATCTCCGCAGACTCCTAAGGAAGTAGAGGCACTGCTGTGCCTTCTTTGTATTTCCGCTTGTGTGCTGGGCCGAGGAGTAACTCCTAGGAATTTAAAGTTGCTGACCCATTCCACTTTTGATTCTCTGACAAGGACTGAATTATTGGTCTCTGCTTTCCTTCTGAAGTCTGCAGTCGGCTTTTTGGTCTTGCCAACATTGAGTGAGAAGTTGTTGTTATGACAGCATTGAGCCAGATTTTCAAATTCCCTCCCATATGCTGATTGATCACCACCTTTTATTTGGTCTATAACAGTGGTGTCACCAGCAAACTTGAATATGGCATTGGAGCTGTGCTCAGCTGTACAGTCATAAGTGTAAAGTGAGTAGAGCAGGGAACTAAGCACACAGCCTTGTGGTGCACTTGTGCCGATGGAGATTGTAGAGGCAATGTTTTTGCCAATCTGAACCGACTGGGTTGAATAAGAAGTTAAAAGATTGGGAAGTTTTAAAAACCGACTGAAGGCAACAAAAACAACAATAAGAAAATGGAATATGAAGTTAAGCTGGCTAATAATCTAAAAGAGGATACAAAAAGATTTTTCGGATATATTGTATAAGGAGTAAAAGAGAGGTGAGAATAGATATCGGACTGCTGGAAAAATGCCGGAGCGGTAGTAAGGGGGAACAAAGAAATGGCAGATGAACTTAAGTATTTTGTGTCAGTCTTCATTGTGCCAGGAATTCAAGAGTGTCAGGGGGCAGAAATGAGTGAGGTTCCTATTAATAAAGAGAAGGTGCTTGGGAAGTTGAAAGGTCTGAAGGTAAAGAAGTCACCAGAACCAGACGGGCTATACTCCTGGGTTCTGAAAGGCGTAGTCGAAGAGATTGTAGAGGCATTATTAAGCCGACTAATAATGTAAAAGAGGATCACTCTTTTAAGAATCACTAGATCTTAGAATGGTTCCAGAGGACTGGAAAATTGTAAGTGTCAGTCAACTCTTTAAGAGGGGAGGGAAGCAGAATTAAGGAAGTTTGAGGCCAGTTAACCTGACTTCAGAGGTTGGGAAGATGTTGAATTCCATTATTAAGGAAGTAGGGTCCTTGGAGGCATATGATAAAACAGCCCAAAGACAGCATGGTTTCCTTGAAGAAAAATCTTGCCCGATGAATCTATTTTAATTTGTCAAAGAAATGGCAGGCAGGATAGATAAAAGAGAGTCAGTGGATATTCTTTACCTGGATTTTCAGAAGGTCTTTCGCAAGGTGCCGCATATGAGGCTGCTTAACAAGGTAAGAGCCCATGTTATTGCACACAAGATAATGGCATGGATAGAAGATTAGCAGGCTGCCAAGAAACAAAGGGTGGGAATTAAGGGGGGCTTTTCTGATTGGCTACCGCTGAATAGTGGTGCTCGGATGGGGTCAGTGCTGGGATCACTTCTTTTCTCATTACGTGTCGATAATTGGGATGATAGAATTGATGGCTTTGTGACCAAGTTTGTGGATAATACAAAGACAGGTGGAGGGGCAGGTAGCCTTGAGGAAGCAGGACTTAGGTCAGGCAAAGAAGTGGGAGATGGAATAAAGCGTAGGGAAATGTATGGTTATGCACTTTGGTAGAAGGAATAAAAGTGTGGACTAATTTCTAAATGGGGAGAAAATTCAAAAATGTGCAGGATTCCCTTAAACTTAACTTGTAGCTTGAGTCAGTGCTCAGGAAGGCAAACGCAATGTTAGTTTTCACTTTCAGGGTACTGGAATGTAAAAGTAAGGATGTAATACTGAGGCATCATAAGGCATTGGCCAGACCACATTTGGAGTATTGTGAGCAGTTTTTGGCCACTTACCTAAGAAAAAGCGTGCTAGTGTTGGAGAAGGTGCAGAGGAGGTTCACAAAAAATATTCCGGGAATGAAAGGCTTAATGTATGAGGCGTGTTTGATAGTTCTGAGCCTGTACTCATTTGTGTTTTGAAGAATGAGGGAAGAACTTGCTGATAACTGCTCTTAATTCTAACCTTGTTTCTTATGGTCTTATGGCCTACGGTCTTAATCTTAAGCTCCACTTACCTGGTATTACCAGAGTAATGGCCAAATCTTCTGACAGCTGTGGAGGCCATTGGAGATGATTTCATTTGGAGCGACTGTGTCTCGACTCACCACAACTGGTTGATCACTTTCCAACTTATAAACACAAGAGATTGTGCAGATGCTGGAATTTGTGGAGAATGATGTGTTGAATTTGGAGGCTCAAAGGATGGTCACTGAGGACAAGAACTCTGTTCCTGTTAAGGCAGTGGGAAGATGGGTATTGCGCAGATGTCTGAGGAATGGAGGAGATGCGGTGAGGGCACCATCAATGGTGGAGGAGGGTAAGTGCTATTCTTTCAAGAAAGATGACATCTCTGACATCCTGGAAAGGAAAGCCTTATCATGGGAATAGATACGGCCAAGGCAAAAGAACTGAGAAAAGGGAATAGAATTTTTACAGGTGATCAGCGTGAAGTAGTCAAGGTAGGAATCAGTAGGTTTCTAAAAGATGACAGTGAACAGATTTATCTATATGTTTATCTCTCCTCTTTCCACAGGGAACGTTCCCTCTATGATTCCCTTGTCCATTCTAATCTCCCTCCTGGCACATGGGCACCTGCAAACAACCGAAATGCTACACCTCCTCCCTCACCACCATTCAGGGCCCCAAAACAGTATGTCCAGGTGAGGCAGCACTTCACCTGCAAATCTGTTGCAGTTGTCTACCATGTACGGTGCTCCCGATATGGCCTCCTCTGAGCTGGTGAAACGCAACGTGATTTGGGGGATCGCACCTCTGCTCCATCTGTCAAGAGTAGAATTTCCTGGTGGCCAATCAGTTTAATTCCATCCCCCATTTCTGTCTTTGCCGTGATGAGGCCACTCTCAGGGTGGAGGAGCAACACCTTGTATTCTGTATGGGTAGTCTCCAAACAGAGACATGAACATCAATTTTTCCTTCCAGTATTTTTTTCCCTTTTCCCTTCCCTTGTCTTCTTTTCCCCACTCTGGCCCCTTACCTCTTCTCCTCACCTGCCTATCAACTTCCACTTGTGCCTCTCCTTTCTTCTATGGTCCACTCCCCTCTCCTATCAGGTTACTTTTCCTCCCTTTACCTTTCCCACTCACCTGGCTTCACCTAGCGAGTCCTCCTTCCCTTCTCCCAACTCTTATTCTGGAATCTTTCCCTTCCTTTCCAGTCCTGAAGAAAGATCTTGGTCTGAAACATCAACTATTTATTCATTTCCGAAGATGCTGCCTTATCTGCTGAGTTTCTCCTGTAGTTTGTTTGTGTCATTTCCATTGTCCCAATTTATGACTGCTAGGAAAGCTGAGCGAATGTTTCAGTGAGGAAATGTCCCTTATCTCGTGCTGGGCCTGTTCCAGCCTGTAGTCATGCGTATTTGATAGAATCTTCATCGGTTAGAGCTTTTCAATGAATGCGTTTTATCACTAGTCTGATTTGGAGACAACTGTGACTATTTTATCTTTGTCGACTTTCTTTTTTTCATTCTTTGTTCTTGTAACACTTAATGAAATGTCATTAGCACCAAGTTTTATGCTTCATTCTTGACTTCTAATGAACCTCTGGATCAATATCACCAGATCCAACAGCTTCTCAAAACAATTCCTGATTCAGAATCCTGGGATCAATCAGTCCTGGAGATTCACTCATCCAATTAAATCCCTATCAATCTCCTTGCTCATAATTCTGTAATGTTCTCTGTAACTAATAACCATCTACTGGTTAAAACCAACCATACCATCCACTCCTCTATTCTATGATGGCTGTGTTAGCCCTCTGATGACTACACTACTGCAAACCTCGTCTTTGTCCCAAACATTCTGCGGCTCCTACCTGACTTTGCTCCTAATGGTACCCCAAACCCAGTCTTGGATCTTTCTTAGGCTCATCACCCCCGCTGGGCAAGGGCTGCCGACAGCAGCTTAACAGACACTTGTGTCCTGGGCCCGTCTTTCAAGTTTTCCCAGGTGTATCCCATCATATTTCCGTATCTTTCCTCTCCCGGGAATGGGGTCTTTGGAGCTCCTGTTGGCATTTCTTAGCACTGGGTTTTTATGGGCTGAAATTGCAAGCCCCTGCCCAATCTTCGCTGCCAGGATTACAGTATTGTTCAAAAGTCTTAGGCACATACAGTATGTATAACTCGGGTACTCAGAACTTTGCACAGCACTGTTTTTGTCAACGTGGAGCAAAGAACGAGTTTGTAAATCTGGTGGGAGCAAAGGGTGGTGGAAATGGTGAGGGTGGAGCACTATGGGAGGGGTGTGGGACAGATGGCATAGAAGGAGTTCCAGGGGCAGGGGCTGGCATGGGTGCAGACACACCCAACCCTAAGACACCAGGCAAGGTAATTTGATTCCAGACAGCTAGATTAGTGATCATTACAGAATGTGTCTGTGGTGGTTCCTGCTTCCTTTTCCCTTTTCCCAGTCATGATTCTCCTCTCCCTGTCCCTTTCCAACTCTCAGTCTGCAATAGAGACCCATATCAAAATCAGGTTTATCATTACTCACATTGTCATGAAATTTTTTTTTGCTATACAGTGGTACAGTGCTATGCATAAAATTACTACAGTACTGTGCAAAGTCTTAGGCGCCCTAACTCCACACACACACACACACACACACACACACACACACACACACACACACACACACACAACGCCCCCCCCCACCCCCACTAAGGCTTATGTATGAAGTTCTGTAGGACCATCCATGGCCCAGTAAATCCCTCCTGCTCACCTTCCTAAAGCTGCAGTCGAAGGCGCACTGTGTCCAGCCATTGGCTAAGAAGGAATGGCAAAGACAGAATCAGATGAGGTGTGAGTCATTGTCAACACATTCACCAAAGAATGCAAGAGGATGGGTCTACACTCAACATCTGTGACCAACTTGGGGGCAGGGTACAGTAGCATAGAGAGTAGTGTAACACTATTATAGTGCCAGTGACCTGGGTTCAATTCTGCTGCTGCCTGTAAGGAGTTGGTACTTTCTCTCCATGACCACACGAGTTTCCTCTTGGCGCCCCAGTTTCCTTCACATTCCGAGGATGTACAGGTCTGCAGGCCAGTTGCTCACAAGGTTGTAATTAGGCAGCCTGTTCTCAGGTGATGACTGAAAGGCATTTGTACTATCTCTGTGACTCTGGATACTCTGATCCCACATCCCAAAGATATACTCAGTCATCTGCATGTAGGAAATTATCATTGTTTCGGTTAGTTGCAAAAAAAATAAAAAAGGAATTAATCAAAGATTGAGGATCAGTCGTTGTTCCTTTCCATGCCTTGTGGCACATCGGGTGGCATTTTATGCTGTTTCCTTAGCATTTGTCTGTTTTTTTCACGAGGCCTAGTTGCTAGCTCAATGCTCAGTCCAGCACAGATGGAAAGCACGCGAAGAACCGGCCGCACTCAAACGCAGGACCATTCAGCTCGAAGTCTGGTGTGATACCACTACACCACTGGCCGACTATCAAGGATCAACTATATTCACCATTTCATTTTCCATGCATTAGGAGTTTCCTGTGATGTGTTTGGTGCAGCATGCAACAAAAATACAACATTCAACAATTATAAGAATAAAGAAATATACATGCAAATAAATATATAAAGACCAGCATGCTCTGATGAAAGGTCTCAGTTCAAAATGTTGTCTCTTTATTCCTCTCCATAGGTGTTGCCTGACCTGCTGAGTTCCTCCTGCATTTTGTGTGTGATACCAGCTTGTACTTACAGTGTAGACATCATTACAGGAAGTAGTTATAAACATCATTATAAAAGTGAAAGATATATTTTAGAAAGAATAAGATACGGGAACACAAGAATGGGAGATAGGGTAACGCATACCAAATGCTGGAGGATCTCAGCAGGTCAGGCAGCATCTAAACATGTTTGGGCTGAGAGGCTTCATCAAGACTAAAGGAGGATAGGTTGATTGAACTACACATTCATGAGCTTGCATGGATCTGATGGACCGAATAATCTCCTTCTGTGTCAAAGTAAGCAAGTTCGTGATAACGGGGACGGATATCTATTCTCTTTGTTATGCCTTGGAGGCTCCTTCAGGGTTTAGACTAATGAAGCAAACTAACATCAAAGAACAACAGAGAACTTTAGAACTAAAGAATGTGGTAAATTACAAATAGGGAAAAGGAAGGGAGGTGCAGAACATCACCAAGGGGAAAAAAATTGTAAGTAATCTGCAATTATGTCAATAAAAATAGAATTCATTTAAATTAAGTTGTATTTCTGGAAGGGAAGGATAGTGCAGTAGTCAAATACTGCGAAAAAGAGAGGTACACTTACCAGGTATTTTACATTCAGTCTGAACCACAGAGGTGGTCTTGAAAAGGATCTATCTCACAATTTAGTTCAAAGTACAAACCTCAAAGTAAATTTATTATTAAAGGACATGCACGTCACCATATACTACCCTGAGATTCATTTTCTTGCTGGCATTCACAATAGAACAAAGAAATACAATAGAATTAATGAAAAACTACCCACAAAGGCATCATCATATTGACATCACCAATATGCAAAAGAAGATAAACTGTTGCTCATTTTGAAACATAAATCCATAGGACATAGGAGCAGAATTAGTTTGGGTAATAAATCATAAATCATGGCTGATTTATTATCCTTCTTGTCCCACTCCTGCCTTCTCCTCATATCCTTTAACGCACTTACTAATCAAGGACCTATAAACCTCTGCTTTAAATATACCCAATGATTTGGCTTCCACAGCTGTCTGTGGTAATGAATTATACAGATTCACTAACCTCTGCCTACAGAAATTCCGCATGTCCCTTCTAAAGGGACCTCCTATTCTGATGTTGTGCTCTCTGGCCCTAGATTCTCCCACAATTAGAACATCCTCTCCGTGCAAACTCCATTTAGGCCTTTCAATATTCGGTAGGCCTCATTCAAATCACCATAATTCTTCTAAACTTTAGTGAGTTCAGGCCCTCAAACTCTCCTCATTTCTGATATCATCTCTCCAGTGCCAGCACCTCCTTTCTTAGATATGGGGCCCAAACTACTCACTAATCTTCAAATGTGATCTGACCCAATCCTGCTCCTTGACTGTTAAGGTGGTGAAAGCAATCTGTCAGTGTTTTCACAAGAGAATAGCTCAGGCATTTGAGTGGACATCAAGCTGACAAAAAAGAGTGGAAACAAGATTGTTCCATAAGGGTCAACGTTAATGGACCACAATGCCTCTACCATGATTCTTGGACTCTGTGAGATAAAGATGCAATCCAAGTGCAGATTCACTTATTTGTGGAAACCTTTAGGAAATGGTGTACAAGTAAAAAGGGCGAAAGTAAAGGAGAACTTGTAATGCCTTTCACTTGCTTGAGATGTTCCAAAGTCCTTTGCATAGAATTAAATACTTCTGCAGTGTAGCCATTCTCATCATGCAGGGAATGGGCGTAGAATTTCATCAGCGGTCACTGAAGTAAATCACACAACTGCTGAACTATTATACTCTGCTTCTGAAATCCAGTCTGATTCACCTCAAAAAATTAATTTCTGTTATGAAGACAAACTGTGAAAATACAAAAAAACTAATAATAATAACTAGTAAATAAATAATACTATCCCACCCACCTGGCTTCATCTAACACCTAGCTGGTCTTTCTTTTCCTTGCCCCACCTTTTTATTCTGACATCTTCCCCCTTCCTTTCCAGTCCTGAAGAAGGGTCTGGGCCCAAAATATTGATTCTTTATTCGTTTCTGGAGATGCTGCCTGACATGCTGAGTTCCTTCAGTATTTTGTGTGTATTGCTCTGGATTCCCAGAATCAATCTGCAGAACCTCTTGTGTTATTGAGAACATGTTGCAGAGTCCTTGAAAGTGAGCCCATAAGTGGTGTTCAGTGGCTAAGTTCAGTGTTGAGGAGAATGAAGTTGGCCACACTGGTTCGGGAACGTAATGGTTGAGGGGTAATAATTGTTCCTGAACCTTCTGGTGTGGAACTTAAGGCTCCTGTACCTCCTTCCAAGTGGCAGCAGCGAGAAAGGAGCATGAAAAGCAAGAAGTGAGATCATGGAACAACTTAAAGGAGACTGTTAGAAAAATTAGCTAATCTAAGATAGGATGATTCACCATGACCAGAATATAATTCATGCAGGATCCTAAGGAAAATATGAAAGGAATGAATAGAAGACTTGGAAGTTAAATTCTACAGAGTTTTGTAGAGAATGGATGAGTGGCAGAAGATTGGCGAGTGATTAATGTAAAACCAAATTTCAACATGAGTAATGAAATCATTCCAAGCAGTAATTACACGCCAGTTAGTTTAGCAGCTGTGGCTGGAAAAATGTTTGAATCTTTAATTATAATTTTATTTACTAAATATCTAAAATAGCAAAACATAATGAGAAGCAGACAGCATGAATTTCAGAAAGAAGGATTGTGCTCTGAAAATCCAAAGGAACTCATCAGGGAGATAACAAATGGAGTGCATGAAGAAAATGCATCTGATGTAATTTTCACAGAACTGCACACAAGATATTGGAGAAAACTTGGCAACGTGGAAGTAGTGAAATATATTAAATTGGTTTAGAAATTGATTATCATGTCAAGGTGTGGCTCAGAGGAGTTGACCATTGAGGATGCTGTCGTAGAAAAGGAGCATCCATCATCAAAGATCCTCACCACTAAAGCCATGCTCTTTTCTCATTGCTGCCATCAGGTAGAAGGTACATGAGCCTCAGGACTTGCACCATCAGGTTCAAGAACAGTTACTATCCCTCAACCATCAGGCTCTTGAACAAAAGAGAATAACTATGCTCATCTATTGAGATGTTCCCTCAATTAATGAGCTCTCTTTAAGGACTCCTTACCTTGTTATTTCATGCTCTTGCTATTTATTTATTTATATTTACATTTGCACAGTTTGTTGTCTTCTATGCTCTTGCTCTTTCATTGATCCTGTTTACAATTGCTGTTCTATAGATTTGCTGAGTACGCCTGCAGGAAAAAGAATCTCAGTTTTGTATATTGTGACATAGATGTAATCTGATAATAATTTTTACTTTGAACCTTGATAACAATGTCTCTTAAGGTTCTGCTCCGGAATGGAGGTTGTTAATTGATTAAACTTGATGGATTTGTTATAGGGCCAATTTGTGCTTTTATCCAAGGGCAAATTTAAATTTAATATTTAGATACTTCAGTGAGTGGCAAAGGGCACTTTAGGAGGACTAAGATTAGATGGCTGGATATGACAAAATGGTTGATCGTTAACTGCCTCTTTATTTCTGGGACAAATAAGAGATGGAAAATAAATTCTGGGATTGCCCACATGAATAAAGAAAAATCAATATCAGTGCATTAATAAAAAAGATCATGATTATTGCAGATTGAATAGGGTGATGTGGGAACTTAGCTCCTGAATAAAGAGACAGATTGACGATTAAATTAAACAATTTAGGGCAGAGAATCGGAATTATGCATATCTCATGAAATTCATTGTTATGCGGCAGCAGTATGTTGCAATACATAATAGAAAACAGTAAATTGCAGTAAATACTATATATCAGAGAAATGCATTAAATGCAGATACATGGATTAGCAAGTTTGCAGTTAATACAGAGTCTGGTGGAATTGAGGACTATATAAAAACACAGTGGGATATCGATTAGTTACAATATGGGTTTTCAATGGAGTTTAATCTGGGTAAATGTGAGGTGTTGCACTTTAGGATGAAATGAAAGGTGAAAGTACAGTTATTGGTAGGCTCCTTAATAACATTGATGCAGAGAGCATTCTTAGGGTCTACCCCATAGCTCACTGTAGGTGGCTATGCATGCTGGTAGATAAGCTGGTGAAGATGACATACAGAATGATTGGTAGAGGAACCGCGTGGAAGAGTGATGAAGTCATGTTGCAGTTCCATAAAACCTTAGTCAGACTACACTTGGAGTACTGCATGAAGTGCTGGTCACCCCATTGTAAGATGAATGTGACTGTGGAAGGGGTGCAGAGGAGGTTTACTATGAAGCTACACACACAAAATGCTGGTGGAACACAGCAGGCCAGGCAGCATCTATAAGGAGAAGCACTGTCGACATTTCCGGCCGAGACCCTTCGTCAGGACTAACTGCAAGGAAAGATAGTAAGAGATTTGAAAGTTGTGGGGGGAGGGGGAAATGTGGGACCGAGCGTAGGTGTTCAGCGGAACGGTCTCACCAATATATAAAAGGCCACACCGGATGCAGTATACCACACCAGCCGACTCACAGGTGAAGTGTCGCCTCACCTGGAAGGACTGTCTGGGGCCCTGAATGGTGGTGAGGGAGGAAGTGTAAGGGCAGGTGTAGCACTTGTTCCGCAGACTGGGAGACCATTTCGCTGAACGCCTACGCTCGGTTTGCCAAAGAAAGCAGGATCTCCCAGTGGCCACACATTTTAATTTCACGTCCTATTCCCATTCTGATATGTCTATCCATGCCCTCCTCTACTGTCAAGATGAAGTCACACTCAGGTTGGAGGAACAACACCTTATATACCGGCTGGGTAGCCTCCAACCTGATGGCATGAACATTGACTTCTCTAACTTCCGTTAATGTCCCTCCTCCCCTTCTTACCCCACCCCTGACAATATTTAGTTGTTTGTTTTTCTCTCTCTCTGCCCATCACTCTGCCTGTTCTCCATCTCCCTCTGGTGGTCCCCCCTCCCTCTTTCTTTCTCCTGAGGCCTCTCGTCCCATGATCCTTTCCGTTCTCCAGTTCTGTATCACTTTTGCCAATCACTTTTCCAGCTCTTAGCTTCATCCCACCCCCTCCGGTCTTCTCCAATCATTTTGCATTTCCCCCTCCCCCCACTACTTCCAAATCTCTTTCTATCTTTCCTTTCAGTTAGTCCTGACGAAGGGTCTGGGCCGGAGACGTCGACAGTGCTTCTCCTTATGCTGCCTGGCCTGCTGCATTCCACCAGCATTTTGTGTGTGTTGTTTGAATTTCCAGCATCTGCAGATTTCTTCGTGTTTACTTTGAAGCTGCCTGGATTAGACAGTATTGGTCAAACTTAGTTTACCTCCCTGGAGCATCACAGGCTGAGGGCAGACCTGGTAAAGAGTTTTAAAATTATGAGAGGCAGAGTCAGTCACAATCCTTTCCCCAGGGTAGAAATGTTGAAAAGCAGAAAAAGTAATTTTTTTTTTACTGTAGGGTGGCGGTGGGTTTAGCTTAAAGACGACATGTGGGTCTTATTGTGTAGAGAGTGGCAGGTGACTAGAATAGGTTACTGGGGTAATAGTTGAAGCAGGCATCTTGGTGGCATTTAAGAGGCTTTCAGATAGACACATGAAAGGAATGGAGTGATGTGGATGACACACCTGAGGACGTTTAATATTGACAGAAGGACATTGAGGGCCCAAGGGCCTGCCCAGTGCTGCACTGTTTGATGTTTTAACTTTTACATTTGGTCTGGAAGACTGTCCCTTTGGAATTAGCAACTGAAGAGAAAGGGACTACATCAGAAAATAGGTCAACATTTACCAACAGGGCAGATCAATGGTATAACGAATGAAGAATAGGGGAAAATCCCAGACAGTATCAGACAGTATTAGAAATGAGGAAAGTGAGAACATCCCAGACAGTATCAGGAATGTACAGGCTAAATACTGATGTGGACTGACTGGAGACAAAGATTTCTTTTAGAGTTGTAATTTCCAATCAATTTAATTAACATAATCAAAGGAATTGCAGATGCTGGAAATCTGAAATAAAAACGGAAATGCTAGGAATGCTCGGCAGAGACGGCATTTGCAGAGGGAGAAATGGATTTGATGTTTTCTTACTGAGCTACCTGTTCAGTAGTTGTTGTGGCACATCAGGTGGCATCTTTAGCATTTGTCTGTTTTGTGAGGCCAATTTGCTGGAATGACGGATTTGAACCAGGGACTATTTGATTCAAAGTCAGATGCTGATGCCATTACACCGCCGGCTGGCTCTCTGTAGAGTATTTGCACCATTTTCTGCTTTTACTACCAAAAGACGATGAACTAATAGTTGTCGGTTTCATCTATGTTGGCACAATGACTGGATATGCAGACAGACACAGATGCTTGGAAAAGCATCAGCTACAAGGTAGCATAGGGGCAGCAGAACAGTCGCGTGGTGGTTAAACCATTGGTTCACAATCACAGACTGGGGTTCAAATCCCATCAGTGCCTGTAAGGAGCTGGTATATTCTCTCTGTGTCTGCATGGGTTTCCTCCAGGTGCTCCGGTTTCCTCCCACGTTCCAAAGACATATTGTTAGGGTCAGTAAGCTGTAGGCTTGCTATATATTGCTGTTGGATGCATGGTGATACCTCTAGGCTGCCCAGCCTAATCCATGCTGATTTGTTTTGGCACAACTGATGCATTTCTCTGTATGTTTCTCTGTATGTACATGTGACAAATAAAGCAAATGCTCTCTTTATATTTACTCTCTAGCTCCCATGAAACCTTCGCCAAGGGAAAACAGAACTTGGTGCTTGGCCACATTCTGACTCCTGGAGCCTTGACATCTTTAATCTTTCCACAACGGCATCACATTTACACTTGAATTTCAGCTTACGAAGAGTGGGGAGGGGGGGATAAAACCCTCCAATTTCCTCTCCAACCTGTGTATGATGCAAGTGCAAAGACACAATCAGTGGCCACTTTATTAGGTATATCTATA